>NC_134575.1:108714986-109058320 GCF_050947875.1 Dermacentor variabilis | reverse complement strand
GAGCCCGCTTTATTGCGACCGCAATTACGTGGACAATCCAGGCGCATTGCTGCCGCTATCGTGACATTTCGTAAAAAAGTCAAAGGGCGATAACATCGACGCCACGTGCCGTATGTTTTATGTACAACTGAATGCGTGCAAGAGTGAGCCGCCGATGCCGACTCAATCTCGCCGGAGAAGAGAAAAGGGGAGAGGAAGCGTCTTGCGCACAGCGCCAAGGGAAGGGGAGGGAGGGGTTCGTTCTACTTCAGCCGCTGCTCCGCTCTATGCCGCCACGCTAGCCGTATTATGAAAGGGATCAGCGATGGGGAAAAAGTGCACCGAGTGCTGATAGTTTCGTGTGCGCTGTGTTTTCACGGCTTAGTTCGCGTTGAAGCGAGAGGCAGCACGAAGGACAACTCGGTCGCTGCTGCTGCCGCGCTTCCTCACGCCAGCGTACTGACACTGAGTTTCCACAGTAATTGAGTGAGATGTGTTCATGTTTGCTTGAGCACGTAAGACATCATTGTTCGTAATTTAGTTTGCAAGCGAATGTTTCCATGTTTATACGGGTGCTAAATTTACTATCCTTACTTCGTATAGCTGTCTACTAATTTGTTATCCCAAAAGATGTTTCGCTTTTCGACACTGACTTTTTTCATTAACAGCGCTTGCAAAGTTTCCTGGAACATTTGGCACATGACAGGTGTGCACGATCGTATGAGTTTTGTATATGTGCGGAAAGCAGCAGATGTAAAAAGGTACACGAATTTTCAGTTACGTGGCGTTTAATGAAGTCCTCGTGAATAAAGTTAATATTGTTACGTAGGAAGACACCGACGAAAAGCTATTTACAAGTATATTTACAAGGTAATACGCTGCGCTTGACCAACAGGCAACAGCCCGCGCTAGCTTCTAATCGTCGTCGTCGTCTTCACACCGCTCGCTTTTCGTGATCGCACATATTGTGCCGTAGCACGACCCCCGGCGGCAAAAGCGCCGTCCCGGAGCGACTAAAGATCGGACTCGGAAGCAGTGTAGTAGGCCTTGAGCCTACTGACGAGTACGACATCACTAGATGCCAGAGGAGTGGACGAGTTTGAACCCACAGGAGCAATTTCGTAAGGCACAGGCGTCACCTGGCGCAGCACGCGGTAGGGCCCGGTGTATCGCGAAAGGAGCTTCTCTGAAAGTCCGACGTGACGAGTGGGCGACCACAGGAGCACGAGCGCACCAGGCGAAAACTGTACGTCACGATGGCGGACGTTGTACTGGCACTGCTGAGTGGCTTGTGAGGCCGTCAGTCGAGCACGGACGGGCAAGCTGGCGTGCCCATTGTTATTGTTATTTCCTCTACGTTCCTATTACCCGTCAATGCAATTGCATTCTGTAGTCCTTTAATGTCTTTTATTTCATTCTTCCATGATACATTGATTTGCTTCTTTAGCCTTTTGCCAAATTATTATGCACTTCTGTATGTGTTTTGTATCTTAACGATCCTTTTTTCCTTTATTTTGACTACCTGTGAGAGTGCGAGAACCGCCTCTAGCTACGGTTTAACGTCGTACATTTTATATTCAATAAAGATGAAAAGAAAGGGATAGAGAGGAGCCTGCGCTACATTCTTCCGCCAGAATCTCCATTTTGTCAGGACAATAAAAAAACAGTTCGGTACTGTGTTACACTCCTGTAATACGTACGTGAAGCAGAAAACCTGCTGCGCGCATGGTTGTGCATTAATTGATGTTACCGGAGGGGTCAGTCAGCACTCTTGTAACACATAACGAGCCGTAGTGTTAAGTAAACCTATGGCGCTTTAGCTCGACCTTCTCAATTACACATGCGAGCACTCAATGCACTACCTAAATGTTATTTCTTTCTTTCACTTTTTCTTTCCGTCTTCTGATCCATGTTTCCTTCGTTCTTCCTTTCTTTAGTTTCTTCATTCATATTCATGCATGGTATCTTTGCTTGCTTGCTTACTTACAGGAGTATGAGACACTCCTAATAATGGCATTATTTCTCTCACAGGACTAGACGTCGCTTTTTTCAGGTAGGAGCCATTGCCATGAGCCACGTAAGGCTTTTGCCTTGAAAAGGCGCTACGAGCTTAAGCGCGAAAGCAGTAAACAGCATTTTGGTCGGATACGCGTCTACATGAAACAACAAAATACATCATGTCCTATGAAAGCTGCGTATAAAGCACATAAATCCGAATACTAAGGCACCAGGCGAAACACACACAGCTTCCTTCCAAAATAATCTTCATGGTATTTTGTCCGACCTTTCTTATTCTAGCACATCAGCCACCGAAATTTGGCCATTCATATCCAGCTTTCCTGGACACGTACCAACTAGCGCCCCAAGCGGCCCCGGCACGAAGCTAGCGCGTTTTCAATGGAACGAGCGGGTTTTTCGCGCATAACAAAAGCTGCAGGTCGATTATCCAAAAACGCAGGCGACAGACGTGTTCTGGAAGACAATCCACACGATCCAAATGCAGTGATCACGTTATGGCACGTAAGAATTTTGTTCCCACAGCGGTTAAAGGTTTAGCAATGGAAGCCTATGGAAACGACGAAAATTTGTACTCGATTTTCGAGGCACGAACGGTGCCTGTAATTAACCTACGACGTCTGTCGTAATACGCAGTGCAGCGTATGTAGTCCGGAGACTCAGCTTTCGATTGATGCCTATCTCGACTCTCCCCACATGGCGCAACACTGTTCCCAAAAGCGTTTTTTGTAACACTGTCGTGAAAATTCACGTGGTATCTATAAAAAAATGTTCGTACCACAGCGCAAACCCTTGGAAGCCGTGGCCGAGCGGTAGAATTGCGCGCACCTTTAGTCACGCTTCGCGGTGCCCGCGGTTCGATTCTCGCTTCGGACTTTTTTTTTTTCCGCATAGGGCGTAGTTTTGTAGTCTCTCACTAGATGGCAGAAACACGAATCCCAACATTTGCTTTCGGTTCTGGTTTTTCAGCGGCGCAGTTTTTTTTTTACAGCCGCATAGGACTTAGTTTTATAGTCTGCCACCAGATGGAAGAAACAGAAAACTCATGATTTGCTTTCGGTTCTGGTTTTCCAGTCGTTCTCTTGAAATATTATGTTTTCTATTTTTCCTTCCTAAAACACAGCAATGTCGTGTTCATTTGTTAAGTCATCGCATTTATGAAGGTTTTATTCATTGCACATCATAACTAGAAGCTTGCACAAAGCTTTGTGCTATGCAAAAAAAAAAAACTTTCGTGCTTTGTAGCGTGGAACCTGGGAGAACAAAATGGCCATTCTTATTGCGTCCTTCTGGAAGGTGCGTTTTCTTCGACTTTCCCCTGTCCTTAATGGCACATACTCCGAGCGAATGAGGTCCACCTGGGCCACAATGCCACCCGGTGGCCAGTGCCATTCCTATGCAACATTCATGCGGAACAAAGTGTCTGCTAAGCTGAGTCGCTGCCCGAACGTTAATTATTTCTAAAGATTTATCCAATTAAGACATGCACCAAATAGGAGAAGATGTGCAGCGTGTGGATTAATAGCTACTGGTAATGTGTTCCCTACAGCCAAGTGGTATGAATCCGTAGGTGTGGCCGTAAAAAAACAATTTGAATAAATGTCCCTTGCTGTGTCTGCCCCGGTCGCTCTACAGAGAAGCTAGCTTGGCTAGCCGTCAGTATTTAGGATCAAAATATGGCGTCGCTCGTTCGGTGCAGTTGCTTTTAATGCGAAGCATTCTTTTGTGAGTGCCCCAATGATCTGGTAGCAAAATCGTGCGAAATCGTGTCTGTAACGCCAAAAAACTTGACGCATTTCCCATATGAATACGTAGGTCTTTATAAAAAGGGGTGGGGCGGCCAACTTGAAATTGGAAGTGGTGTCAGCATAAATTTGGCCGTGATACAGGGATTGGTCAAGTTGAATGTGGTAGTGATATGGGAGTGGCCCAGCCTAAATTTGGGGTGAAATGGTAGTGAGTCAAGCTGAATGTGAGGCTGATATGGGGGTGGCTAAACCTAAATTTGAGGTGATATAGGGATGGGTAAGCCTAAGTTTGGGGGAATATGGGGGGTGGGCCATCCTGGATTTGGAGAGGATACGGGGGTGGGAGAACCTAAATTTGGGAGGGATATGGGGGTGGGCCACCCTAACCATGGGGCTGATATGGGGCTGGGCGAAGCTGAATCGGGGGTGATACGGGGGTGGGCTAACCTAAATGTGGGAGTGATTTGCGGTGGGCCATCCTAAATTTGAGGTGATAGAGGGGCGGGCTAGGCTAAGTTTGGGGCTGATATGGGGGTGGGCGAACCTGGGTTTGGGGATGATATGGGGGTGGGCCAACCTAAATTTGGGGCTGACATGTGGACGGGCTAACCTAACCGTGGGGGTGATGCGCGGCTGGGCCAAGCTGAATTGGAGGGTAAAATATGGGTGGACTAACCTTAGTTGGTGGGCGATTTGCGGTGGGCCATCCTAAATTTGAGGTGATCGAGGGGTGGGCCAGCGTTAGTTTGGGGCTGATATGGGGATGGGCCAACCTAGATTTTCGGGTGGTATTGGAGTGGGCCAATCTAAATTTGGTGGTGTTGTGGAGGCGGGCCAATCTGTATTTGGGGGCGATATGGGATTGGTCCTACCTAAATGTGGGAGCAATCTCGGGGTCGGCCAATTTGAATTTGGGGGTGATATAGGGGTGGGTCAACCTAAATGTTGGGGTGCGTCGGCTTGAAATTTGGAGGACGATTTATGGAAATTCGTCTGTGGACCAACTTGAAAATTAGGGGTGGACCAATTGAAATTCGGGGTTGAGCCAACTTGAAGTTTAAGACTGGGCAAAAAGAAAATCGGGCGTGGCCGACTTTAAACTTGAGGGTGGGCCAATTTAAATTTGAGGGTTTGCCAACTTGAAATTTGGGGGTGGGCCTACTTAATGTTTGGGGTGGGCCAATTGAAATTTGGGGGCCTGTTTACGAATAGTTATACAACACCAGTGGTGTTTCTGCATATTTTTCATCATCGCAAAGTACGTACATCAATAATTGTTACCTATATCCCTCAAGGTGAGCTACCACTCGAGCCTTCCCAGCCCACTGAGCTAATGATGTCATGGGAGTGCTCTCATCGTGACGACTGCGACGTTCAATGTGGAGATCCACAAAAACAAATCGCAGACCGAGCTGAACATTTTCACACCAATGACATCGCTAACACTACTCGCTCGTGCTAGACGCAACACAAGCTTACAACGATCATAATTCAACTTTCAATCGCACGCTAGTCGACACGTTCTCAGTGCAGAATTTCGTCAATCATCTGAATAGAAACCATGCCGGATGTTTTACTGTTATGTTGGGCCGTTTTTCACGAAAGCCTTCTCCCACAAAGACAATACATTTTTGAGATTGACGAGGCAAGCTAGTACATAACTCATACGAAGCAAACGTATAAAGGGTTATAGTGATTTCTCAAAAAATATGTTAGGTAAATAAGATTTCAGATGGTATTATTTCGACCGGGCATGACAACGATTTCTTCCCACCTGTCACAGTGCTTTCACCGAAAACCTAATCATTTTTCTCAAACGCGTTGCCCCAATACTACATGTGCTGAATGTACAAAAGTGCGGTGCGTGGTCACAGCTTCAAAGCCAGTCTATTTTGTGTACTGTTGTTGATATTGTAGTAATGTGGAGTTTTTCTCTTCATAAGAGCACAAAAAGAAAAAAAATATATTACAGATAGTAGCTGAGTGCAAAGCACATTGGAAGATCTGAAACCAGCAATTATTTTTAATTTGCGGGTTGGTCTTCTCTGCTGGTAGATCGCTGTCCGATCACTTCAACGCATTTTGTTTGCATTTTGCAAAAACAGGTACTACCATTTCATTGCGAGGACCATTATGCCATTCACACGCACAATAAGCACACCAGATAATTGACACTATCAGTTTATAAACTGATATTGTTTTGCTAATTTCAGTGTAGCGTGGTGTCTGCGAACGAAGTATTTTCTTAGTATCAGTCCAGTGTTAGCAGTGAGAAGCAGTTTGGTCTATCATCTCCGTGAGGCCATACTAGCCATTGTAGCGCTTTACTCTAGGCCAAGTGCTAAAAACTTGGTGTGGTTCGTCCTTTCCGCAGTTCGTCCATCCATTCTGTTATGGTGGCCATCAACGTTGCGTCCGTCAGGCCTCCTTCTCATTTTAGCTTCACCATCGCGAGAGTGGGCAGAGAAAGGAAGCTTTCTTCACAATCAGCCCCAGCGGGGTTCCACCACTCGTAACTGCTGCAATTTGCATTAAGTGGCTGGGCATGCTAACTACATCCTTAGTTTCACAATGGCTAGCGCGCGCAGAAAAAGTAGAGCTGTGGTCGCTATCACTACCACGAACCCATGTCAATGCAGATGTAAGTACGTGGAGGGGCTGGACATGCTAACTTCTGCGCTACGACCTGCCGCCGCCACCTCTGATTTTCTATGCATACCTGCGTCTTGTTTCTATCGCACACGCATGCAGGACAAACGCGGATAAGTAATTGGATTAGATTGGGAAAACGTTTATTGAGCCTGCAGTAAAGCGCGAAGGCGCGCTTCGGACGTGGCCTACGTCGTCATCGTGGCGGTGTTAGGAATGGCCGTACGGGGTGGCAACGCGAAGTGCCAGCTTTCAGCCCGCAGCACGTGTTCCAATCCGACCAGACGGGGCGCACTTCAGAGAACTGCGGATGACCAGCAGCCACGTGGCGCGCGGTCAACTCAGGAATGTGGTACTCGGCTGCGCCACCCGAGACAAAGCAGAGTTCTACGAAGTCCTCTGACGTCGGCTCCAGAACCTTTTCCCCTGTGCGTGTGTGGGGCACGTGTTTGTGAGCCCTCCGCCAGAAGGGCTGGTCCACGGGGACATCGAACGGTGACGTCGATGACGTCGAACTATGACGTCGAGCGGAGAGCTTATAAGCAGCGTTTACCGGCTGCTAGAGCGTGCTCGTCGTCGGGAGCTGAGTGCTCGTTGTCATGCTAGAAATGTACTAGTGAGCTGTGTGCTCGTAAGCTGTTTGCTGTATGATAGTCTTGCGGGCTCCATATGGGAGTCGCGCTAAACTGCCAATGTATCTTGCTTAATATGTTAATATGTAAATAAATCCTGCTCGCGTAGTCCTGTCGCCACAAGGTCCTCCCTACAGCTACGACTGCCAACTCTTGCAGCGGGTGCTCTGCGAGGATCCCCGCTCGCCGTTGCCGGCTCTCCAGACTCCTGCCTAGCCATCGCCTCGATGACCTGCTGGACGGCCTGTAGTTGTTTTTCTTGATCTTCGCTCCACGTTGCTTCCTCTGGTCTTCGCTCCACGTTGCTTCCTCAAGCTGCGGTGGTATATGTCCTGAGTTAGCTTGGCTTGGATGTTTGGAGCAATCCCATAGCATGTGCTCGAATGTGGCCTTCTCCCTGCAGCACGCTCTGCACTTGTCATGGGGGTGCGATTCTGGGTACATCCTATGCAATAGCGCCGGGCTTGGAAGTGTTCTCGTTTGTAGTTACCTGAACAGCACGGTCTGCGACCTGTCGAGCCCTTTGCAGGGCGGCGGGAGAAGTCTACGGGCCAGCCGAAAGCCTTGGTCAGTTCGTCATAGGTGGTCATCCGGTCTTTGGCGCTGAAACACAGAGGGCAGCCATTGCCTTGGGCGCGGTCGGTTAATCCTCGCGCTCGGGCGTGTGCCGTTTCGTTGCGATGGGCATGCTTCTCCGACGCTTGTCCTGCGTGCTCCGGGAACCACTTGATTCGAGTCCTCTTGTCGCGGTATGCCTGTCGGAGCAGGACGCGTGCCGACGTTGGGGCAATTCTTCCTTTGGCGTAGTTCCTCACCGCCTGTCTGGAGTCGCTGAGGATCATGTGGCATTCTCGGGCTACGATGGCCAGGGCGATGGCTATTTCTTCTGCTTCCTCCACTTGCTTGCTCGATGTGCTGGCAGTCGCCCGCACGGAGTCGACCACCGCGATCGCGAAGCAGTTGCGGCCGGCCTATTCGGCTGCATCCACGTATCTGGCACCGGTGTCTTCCGCGTGCAGGTCCGTCAGTGCCTTGGCTATAGCGCGTCTTCTGCCTTCGTTGAATTCCGGGTGCATGTTCTTCGGCAAGGGGTCAACCCGCACGTTTTATCGTACGTGGTCGGGGACGGGGCATTTTGGTCCCTGCTGTTCGTGATAACCGATGCCTAGACTGCACAGGATCTTTCTGCCGGCCTTTGTTGATGACAATCTTTCCAACTGAGCGGCTCTTTGCGCTTCGATGATCTCGTCGAGCGTGTTGTGTATGCCCAGCTGGAGGAGACGTTTCGTGTTAGTAGTTTCAGGTAGACCGAGGGGTGTCTTGTAAGCCCTCCGGATTAGAATGTCTAGCTTGTTCTTTTCGCTTTTCACCCACTTGTGGAAGGCTGCCACGTACACTGGCAGAGTACGAAGGAGTGTATAAGCCTGATGAAGTTTTCCTCCTTCATGACTCCCTTCTTGGTGGTAACGCGCTTGAGCAGTCTGCTGGCATTGGACGCCTTACCCACGATGCGGGTGATGGTGTCTTCGTTCCTGCCGAGCACTTCGATCGTCATGCCCAGGACTCGGATCTTGCTGACCGTCGGTATTGTGTTACCATCCCTGGTGCGGATCTTGATCTTCTCGTGTTTCCTTTGCTTCTTGATTCTGTGCGTTTTGATCGGTTGGTAAAGCAGGAGCTCCAACTTACTTGGGGAGCAACGCAGTCCCGTACCTTCCAAGCTTTCTTCGATCGTGTCGACTGCCGTCTGTGGCGTGGATTTTGTGCGGGCATCACTGCCCCCGTCCACCCACAGCGTAATGTCGTCCGCGTATATCGTGTGCTTCAGTCCTTCAAGCTGGCATAGTCTTTTGGCAACTTGAATCATAACAAGATTAAATAGCATGGGTGAGATGACGGAGCCTTGGGAAGTGCCCTGGCTCCCTAATGTCTTCTCGTCCGTCTTCAGGTCGCCGGGTCTGAGCTGCGCCATCTGCCGGTGAGGAAGCCTTTCAATATTCGTACGACCTCTCGCCTAGGTTTAGATGCGATACCTGCGCGAGGATGGCAGAGTGCGTAACTTTGTCGAAGGCGCTTTTTACGTGGAGCCCGAGGACGGCTTTGGTGTCCCTGGTTTCGCCGTCGATGACCCGATGTTTGATAAGTAAAAAATATCAGTGCCCTCCCACTCTGTGAAGAAAGATGACCAGCAAAGCCGTGTATGTGGGCCCCTTAATGGCGAACTGCACCTCCGCCGTATGTCGGCACCGCGTAGCACTGTCTTCGGGATCGGCCCACGTATGGGGAGTGCTTAATGCGTGCTTCACCTCCGCCGCTGGTCGGCCTGGCATGGCGCTACATTCGGGATCAGCCCACGTATGGGGAGAGCTGAACGCTTGCTGCACCTCTGCTGCGGGTCAGGCCGGTATTACGCTATCTTCGGGATATTGCTCTGTATACGCGGACGCGATAGTGGGGAAAGTAGCCCTTAAGAGGAACCTTTAGCTCTGGTGGTCCTATATAAATACATGTAAAAGGAGAATTCGGTTTTCTCCACAACCACTGCATCAAATTTTACAAGGTTTGTTGCACTTAAAAGAAATACTTAAAATCTAGTGACCGTTGGTTTAGAATTTTTTATTTTGGTGATCATTTGTTTATATAAAATTGGCAAAAATAACAAATTTTCAGAAAACGAAACCACGTTTACAACTCTGTCTTTCGGCAATCAAAACTGATATCACAATTCTGTACATTGCATCTAACAGCACATCTAAAGCGGACAAAATTGATACATTACGCATGAATCTAAAAAAATTTAGTAATGTGGAAATACAGCTTTTCCACAACCTTCGTTCACAACGTAACGACTTCACGTAAGATATAAATCGGCATATTGGATTTGTCCGCTTTGAATTGCCTAAAGGATTCTGTTTACATAACCGCGATATCAGTTCTTGATGCGGAGTTATTAATTTGTAAACTTCGTGCTTCTGTATTTTTCGCACTTTCGAATTTTTGAAAATCTTTTACCAGAATTCAAGCCGTAAACAGAAATTCCGCTTCTAATAGTCACTAGAATTTACCTTTCTCTCCGGAATCCAGCAAAATTTATTAAAATCGGCCCAGGGGTTATCTCATAAAATCGTTTCGGCGTTTTACATTTATGTGAATAGGCCACGTCGGAGTTGGACCCGAGTTAAAGCATACTCTTAACGACTTCGCTGTAAAAAAAAGTAATAAAAGAAAAAAATCGCCTCAGCCGTCAATATCGCCGCCGCAGATTTTGTCATGATGGCACCGCCACCATCGGCACGGCTGCCTGAGCAGCTACCAAGCTGTTCACTTTCGTTATCTTCCTTCCCTCGGCGGCAGTGCACTGTCTTGATGCCGACGACACGCTAAATCTGCACCATCATTCCGTCATGCATCGCTTCTGTGACCAAGCAAGCTTTCGGCGGCACACGTTCACTGCCGTATTGACACTAAAACTTTAAAATGCTTGCCTTCGAGAAAGCAGCGTGAATAAAAATGGAACGCGACTACGTGACCATGGGGAACATGTTCACAGGGCCATACTATTGATGACAGCATCACAAAAGGCTAGATGTGGTCAGGTTGACTTTACAGGTTTGGAAGGAATGACTGATGGGCTAGTTGCTTCATTATCACATAAAGAACAGCGCTTAATGTTAGCGCAGTTTGTGTGTGGTTCCCCCTGTGTGCGTCCCGTCGTGAAGTGCTGTTCTTTCTTTGACTTTACAGATGTTCTTTTTCTGCGTCAGTTAAGTCTTCCAAGAGTGTTTACTTGGAAAATTTTTGTTCCCATTGCTCTTACAGAAACACATTTAGTCGAAATTTGTTCGCTTGGCTGCTTAATCTCGAGGACGGGCTCCAAACTGCTCATTTTCTTTAACCACGTAAAAACCATTACTGAAATTTTAATTAACGTAGCTTTGTTAATTACGCAAACAACTTCTCAACTTACTCCGCATCTAGAGGTTACCAATCTGAACACTTGAATGATAAAATGATGTTAACATTGTTTGCATCGTTCGAATAGTTTTGTTTCGTGCAGTTAAAAGCAGCCGGCATATTGATGGTGCTGTAGACTTCTTATAAAGTAAGTGTGAAAGTTTGGACATGTTATCTTGGCACAAATCAACTTCATGAGCTTAAGCACATGACCCAACCTTGCACGTCTGTCTTTACAACCGATTCTCATACATTATACAAGAAGCACCTCCGCGCTACGGTACATCCCACAAGGTGTGCGAGAACATTGTGCGCGCTCCCGATTAGGTTTCTGAGCGTTGGTGGCATCAGACTCGGATTCCTGGCATCATAGGGAATAAAAACAGCTTCCTGGAGGAAAGCATTGGGTACATTTTCGGCACTTTGTAACATATGGATCAGCACGGATATGTACGTTAGAACGAAAAGTACTGAAATATTAGGGTGAGGGTGTCGCTGCATGTATTTTGGCTGTGTAATGTTAAGATCTAAAGAAAAAATGCTTTGATTTTGTGAAAATAATGCTGACATGAAATATGAGCTCCGACACAGTACCCGTGGTAGAACTAGCCCCTGGAATACAGGGCTACATTAAACCACGATATGCTGGTTTGATAAATACCAGTAATTGTAAAGTGGTTCGCTCTTGAGTTTCCTGTATGTCAATCGGCGCCGCTGTGCAGTGTTGGGGGCCCTTTTTATACCACCAGCACTATGTTTCAGCTAATATTGAAAGCAACTGTATTCTTTCTTTTAAGGGGGGGGGGGGGCTTTTTTTAGCGTCTAACCACAGTTCCAAAGTTATCAGCTCAAGATGCGCCTGCATGTGTTTCTAATATCCAGTATGTTGGCACGGATTCAATAGCGAAAGAGCGCTATCTTATCAGATTGCGCGCGTGAAGCGTATACTGGCGTACATTCTCCATCACATTTCCCGACCCGAGATTGCGCCGCGATGTATGAGCATTCCAATCTGACGAACCGACGCCTTGATCCGTAGATCAGAATCAGAGGAAGAACTTTGCGCGCAGCCATCGGTATCTTTGAGTGTTATTTTCTTTTCCAGCGCAAGCTCATCTTATAATGAGTAACATTCGTGACTGACTCTTTTGGAAGTGTTTTGTTCTTGACATTACTACAACGTGAGAGTATAGAGGTGCTCCATCTTTATTGAGAGAATACTGGGAAATGGACTAGGCCTTTTCTTGCGTATGCGTTTACACATTTACCGCACCAATTTATTTTCCATAACTTACGTTTTAATTTAGGGGGCTGTAAAGCACAGCAACCTTTTACTAACAGGATGTTTTAATAACACAGACAATTTAAATGCTTATTAGTCGGCTTTCACTTCATGGTAAGGAATTTCAATAAAGATCTACTCACGATAATTAAAAGTCTATCCGTTTGACAACGTTTCATCTGAGTTCCCCTTTGCAAGGTGATACAGACTCGCAGATTGTTCGTATTGGGCACCCTCGACATATGTCCAACCGCCAAACAAAGGGTTATTCCGAATGTTTCATTTCAGGAAGGCGTGTTACCCTCCTGTCTTTCATTCCCGTTCGCAAACACGCATAAGACGAAAGTGCTGCGTGAAGAGCGTCGTTAGTCCAAGCCAACTAGCTACCGTAACTCACCTCGCCTATATCGCTGTCATTTAGGCTTAGATAAGAAATATTATTATTTTAGACCGACGCATCACGAATCCAAAAAGAGCAGCGCGCGACCAGCCCAGCTAGGTTTCTTTCATTTCGTACATCGTCGTAGCGGCTAATAGTAGCTCACGAAGCAGAGCACTGAGTGTGGATATGGCAGAGAAGGTGTTCTATATAATGTCTCGTCACCCACCGAAAATTGCCCGCCCTGCTACTGGCCATTCCTAGAAAATTGTATATGTGACGCCCAGCCATTTGGAACACAGCAACTTTGTTTTGCGATGGGAGAGTCCAGGTGAGAGACAGTGTGGTTATGGAGGTAAAGACACGCTATTTTCTGCAGTAACTTAGGCATGCATGGATGAATGCCTTTATTTATTGAGAAAAAGGAGGAGCAAGCCTCAGTGGAAGCACGTCTCAGCAGACTGGGAAAGAAGCGGGGGACAAAGAGGAAAAGCTGGGGCCTGGGTGGCAGGCGAAGTCGCAGCTTAGAGGCGAGAGAATATAAGCAAGAGTTGGCGAAACCAGTTGAATTCCAGTGTAGATGTGTGATGTGCCCAGTAAATGATTGGAGTCACCGCCCAGCATCTGTACTTTGCGGCAGTATAAGCTCCCACCATTCTTGGTAACAAACCTTTACTGAAAACCAATCTTCGCAATTATTCATCAACCATGCCTAGCCACGTATTCCTTAGTGGCAGGGTCTGTGGATTACATCTACGCTGTCCCGACAAGTTACGACCATAACGTGGCGCTTGCGGTTACTGATGCCATACTCGTGACTCTTACTATACTACTACTATACTGCGCGAATACTATAAACATGGGTTTACTGCACAAGTTAGTGAACAGACATTTTAGAACCGCGTTAGGTAAGGCAGATAGATAAACAGAAATTGGTGGAGGCAGGTGGTAGCGTAATGGTTAGCGTGCCCATTTCCCAAATGCAAGATGGAGCATTTGGGAGATGGGCTCGAATCCCGGTGGTTTGTTTGTGAAGACAGCTTTCTGTGCTCTCTGGTGACTGCGAAGCTCAGAATGACGCGGCATCCTGACGACAACGGTCGCCGTCAACGTAACAGAATAAGCGGGCGTGCAAGGTCACGCCTAAAGCCGAAAGCACATTCAGAGGAAATACACTGTTGCGTTTCGCCTGCGACACGCGGTTTTGCCGGCGCGACTGCGGCGGGGCGGCAGACATTTTGGCCCGTTCGGCGTCGCCGCAACGCTCCCCGCCAGGCGTTTCCAGGCGTTTCCAGGCGCGACTGCGGCGGGGCGGCAGACATTTTGGCCCGTTCGGCGTCGCCGCAACGCTCCCCGCCAGGCGTTTCCAGGCGTTTCCAGGCATGTTCCGATGCCACGTGTCTTCATGTGCGTGTGTGAGTGTATGTGCCATTGTGCCCGAACGGCGGCGCTACGACAGTGTGCGTCACCATTAGCCCATTGTACAATCACGTGCTCGTCTATTGAGGGGTTCCTTCTTGCCCTCAACTGCGAGAGTATAAAAACAGCTGCCCCCGGACGCCAAAAGGAGGGCTCCGATTTCTTCTGTTGAGTAAAGTGCTCTCCCGTCTCTCTACTTCGGTCAACCTGACCGCCAACTCTTTGCGATGTTAAAATAAACAAGTTGTTTTGTTGTTACCAGTCGACTCATGCTTTGCCGGGACCTTCGGATGCTTCCAGTTGTACCCCAGGCCGCCAGGCCAACGCTACCCTTGGGGCTTGCGACCCAGGTACAACCACGGGCGTCAGCGCCGAGTTCCCAACAACCAATGCCATCGGTGGGATCCAAATAACTGTCTGCCAGCGGTGAGATCGCGACAACGGAGGCCAGCAGCGAAGATATGCAGTTGACTGTATGCTGAGCAGCTCAACGACGATCCGGGAGCAGTGCAACGAGCCCTGTGTGATGACTGGTTGCCTGCAGCGGAACGACTGCGCTGGACTCTTGGCTGCGAGGTTTGGTGAGTGCGGGACTTTCTTCTTCTGAGCTTTGCCAGGCTTTTGTTAGTGTCAGAAACAGAGCTGGTAATTGTGGTTGTCGTTGCTGCCGGGTTAGTTTGCGGCAAGACAATAATAGGCAGTAGAGAAAGCAGCATTCAGAGCAGCCATGGATTTGAAGTCGTTGCGCAAACCGAAATTGTTGGAGCTTGCAAGAGAGTTGGGTCTGGATGTCTCAGACAAACTCAGAAAACCTGAACTGCTAAAGGCTATTCTTGAGTTAGAGGCTGAGGATGACGAGCTGTCGGAATGCCTTGAGACCATTGAAGAGAGGGAGACTGCAAAAAGACAGGAGCGCGAACTTAAAGAGCAAAAAGAAAAAGAAGAGCGTGAACGTAAAGAACAGAAAGAAAAAGAAGAGCGTGAACGTAAAGAACAGAAAGAGCGAGAGCAACAAGAGCGTGACCGTCAACACGCTTTGGAAATGAAGCGTCTTGAGGTAGAGATGGAACGCGCTCGTAATGGAAGTCAGGCACACGGTGCAGGAGAACGCGTATTGTTCAAAATGACTGACCTGATGCGGCCGTTTAAGCTTGGAGACGACATTGGTTTGTTCCTGGTTAACTTTGAGCGAACGTGCGAGAAGCAGGGGTTCTCTCGGGAAACGTGGCCACAGCGCTTGCTCACTTTGTTACCCGGCGAGGCGGCCGACGTAGTCGCTCGCTTGGATAGAGAGGAGGCAGAGGATTTCGACAAAGTAAAATCGAGTCTGCTAAAAAAGTACCGGCTGTCTGCGGAGGCGTTCCGTCGGAAGTTTCGGGAAAATGAGAAAGGCAGAAGTGAGTCATATACAGAGTTTGCGTATAGGCTTATGTCAAACATGCAGGAGTGGCTCAAAGAAGAGAAAGCGTTTGGTGACCACGATAAAGTTCTGCAGTGCTTCGGGCTAGAACAGTTTTATAGTCGGTTACCGGAGAACGTGCGATACTGGGTCTTGGATAGGCCAGACGTTTGTACGGTGGCTAAAGCCGCTGAGCTAGCCGAGGAGTTTGTGACGCGTCGGGCTCGCGGAGCTAAGGACGGTCAAAAGGGTGAATTTGGCTTGAAGTTTGAGAGGCCGAAGTTCACACCCATGAGAGCAAAGGGGAACACGCGTAGTGCGGATGCGAGTGGAAGGAGTGCGACCGAACCTAAGGAGACGGCGGCAGCCGAAGCCGAACGCAGAAAGCGGTTCGAGATGAGGCAAGCGCGCGTTTGTTATACGTGCCAGAAGCCGGGTCACTTTTCGGCGCAGTGTCCGGAAACAACACCAAAAGTTGTGTTTTTTTCAATAGGCAGCACTGACGAGAACATGAAGCTTCTCGAGCCTTACATGCGAGACCTCCTCGTGAACGGGAAAGAGTGCCGAGTGCTTCGCGATTCCGCAGCTACGATGGATGTAGTTCACCCGTCTTACGTAGAACCCCATATGTTCACGGGCGAGTGCGCATGGATCAAGCAAGCCGTGGAAGCTCATAGCGTGTGTCTGCCAGTAGCAAAGGTGCTTATTGAAGGACCTTTCGGAGCGCTTGAGACGGAGGCGGCAGTGTCATCTATGCTGCCACCCCAGTACCCGTACCTATTTTCAAACAGGTCCGATCACCTCCTGCGCGAGAAGGGGCTTTTGTTTGGTGAAGCTAGTGTTCAGGCCTTCACCAGATCGAAGGTTCGGGAGCTCGCTGCAAAGGCGGTAGTTGCGGGGCCGACGTTATCAAACAACGAAAAGGGTCAGAGGCGCAGCAAGCCGATATTCAGAGCACGCCCGAACTGAATAAAATTGAGCCTGTAGCGTTGAAGGAGCCAGATACTGGAGAGGAAACGCCCGACACGGGAAAGTTAGAAGAGCTATCTACTGATTTGCTCATCGCGCCTACGTCAGACGGACTTAATAGGTTGCTAAAAGTCAGCCGGTCGGCTTTGATAGCCGAGCAAAAAAAGGATGGCAGCCTGGAAAACGTGCGCTGCAATGTCAAAGAAGGTATCGCCAGGAAAACTGCGCGTTTTGTGGAAAGAGGTGGAGTCCTGTACCGGAAGTATCTAGACCGCCGAGGAGTGGAGTTCGATCAGCTGATCGTGCCTCAATGCTATCGTCAGGATCTGTTGCGCTTGTCACACGGGGGTTCGTGGTCCGGACACCTAGGAGTTAAGAAAACTAAGGACCGTCTCTTGCAAGAGTACTATTGGCCAGGGTGTTTTCGGGACGCAGACCACTTCGTGAGGTCATGTGACACCTGTCAGCGGGTGGGCAAACCAGGGGACAAATCGAGGGCGCCGTTGAAATTGGTACCTATCATTACGGAGCCTTTTAGACGGCTCGTTATTGATACAGTGGGACCTCTGCCGGTAACAGCCACGGGGTACAGACACATTTTGACTGTGATCTGCCCAGCGACAAAGTTCCCTGAAGCAGTGCCGCTTAATGAACTCAGCTCAGTTGAGATAGTCAATGCACTACTGTCCATATTTGCGCGAGTTGGTTTTCCTGCGGAAATCCAATCAGATCAGGGCACAGTGTTTACTAGCGCTTTGACGACAACTTTTCTCGAAAGGTGTGGGGTAAAGCTGCTACACAGCTCAGTGTACCACCCACAGTCGAATTCCGTTGAGAAGCTCCACTCCGTCATGAAGCGCGTGTTGAGAGCGTTGTGTTTTGAACATCGAACTGACTGGGAGCTGTGTCTGCCTGGGGTGATGTTTGCTTTAAGGACCGCGCCGCATGCGGCTACGGGGTTTTCGCCAGCTGAACTGGTGTACGGTCGCTCGCTTCGGTCTCCGCTTCGCATGCTTCGAGAATCGTGGGAAGGTAGGGGCGACGACCCAGTCGTGGTGGAGTACGTACTTAAGCTCCTCGAACGCTTAAGAAGGGCACAGGAGTTGTCAGGTGAAGCAATGACAAAGGCCCAGCAGAGGGCCAAGGTTTATTATGATCGGACAGCCAGGGCCCGTCGTTTTGAGGTGGGCGATGAGGTCATGATATTGCGCACATCGCTAAACAACAAACTAGACGTGCAGTGGGAGGGCCCAGCACGAATTGTTCAGAAACTGTCGGACGTTAACTACGTGGTAAGTCTGCCAGGAAAGCGGAAAGCACAGCAAGTTTACCACTGTAATCTGCTCAAACCTTATAGACAAAGGGAAGCAGTGGTGTGCATGATGGTAAACGTTCCTGAAGAGCTTCCGGTCGAGCTTCCGGGACTAGGCTCAGTGACGAACAGGGAAGACACCGGTCAAGTCATTAGTGACCTTATCAGTAAAGCACCGCTGTCGCCTGAGCAGAAAACCGAACTACACCAGCTATTACAAGAGTTTCAAGGTCTGTTCTCTGAGAGGCCTGGTAGGACTTCTGTCCTTACTCATGACATAGAACTTACCTCCCCAGAGCCAGTACGATCCAAGGCGTACCGGGTGTCACCCCGCCAGAGCGATATTATGGAGGCTGAGGTAAAGAAAATGCTACAGCTCGGTGTTATTGAGGCAGGTGAGAGTGATTATACCTCCCCTTTGATTTTAGTTGAGGTACCGGGCAAGGAACCTCGTCCTTGCGTCGACTACCGCAGGCTTAATTCCATCACTAAGGATCAAATTTATCCGATCCCTAACATCGAGGAGCGCCTTGAGAAAGTTAGTAGCGCTCAGTTTATTTCCACCCTAGATCTTGTCAGGGGTTATTGGCAGGTTCCACTTACAGAAGAGGCTAGTAGGTATGCGGCGTTCATTTCACCAATGGGAACATTCCGTCCTAAAGTGTTGAGTTTTGGTTTGAAGAACGCGCCATACTGTTTTTCAAGCCTCATGGATAAAGTGTTGCGGGGACAGCAAGAATTCGCTTTACCGTATCTAGACGACGTAGCGATATTCTCCGCATCCTGGTCTGAGCATATGGCACACTTGCGGGCAGTGCTAACCCGCCTGCGCGAAGCGGGCTTGACAGTCAAGGCTCCTAAGTGCCAGTTAGCACAGGCCGAGGTTGTCTACCTCGGTCACGTGATTGGTCAGGGTCGTCGCCGCCCCTCTGAAATAAATGTGGCCGCTGTGCGAGACTTTCCGCAACCGCGCACCAAGACCGATATTCGGTCGTTCATGGGTGTCGCCGGCTACTATCAGAGGTACATCCCTAGGTACTCTGATATCGCGGCTCCCCTGACGGATGCTCTAAGAAAGACAGAGCCTCAAACAGTCGTCTGGGACGAGACAAAGGAAAGAGCTTTTAGCGCCCTAAAGAGTGCCCTAACAAACCAGCCTGTGCTACGATCGCCAGACTATACAAAAGGGTTCATTGTTCAGTGCGATGCTAGTGAGCGAGGCATGGGCGTTGTACTGTGCCAACGGGAAAAGGGAGAAGTAGAACACCCCGTCCTGTATGCTAGTCGTAAGCTGACCAGTCGTGAGCAGGCGTATAGCGCCACCGAGAAAGAGTGTGCATGTCTCGTGTGGGCCGTTCAGAAATTGTCATGCTATCTAGCCGGCTCGAGGTTTATCATTGAGACGGATCACTGCCCTCTCCAATGGCTGCAGACCATCTCTCCCAAAAAATGGCCGCCTCCTGCGCTGGAGCCTCGCTTTACAACAATATTCCTTTGAGGTGCGTTACAAAAAGGGGAGTCTCAACGGTAACGCCGATGGCTTAAGTCGAAGCCCCTAACGTAGGAATCAGCCTCAAAATTGTTGGTTACTGATGTTTTTCTTCCTGAGGCAGGATTTTTTTTAACATATTGCTTTTGTTTAGTGTTTCAAAGTGATGATATGCTTTCTAGTGCAATTTTCCAATTTGTGGACGCGTTCTGAGTGATGCTAGACTACTGTAAGGAACTAGGCAGTGGTATAAAAAGGGGAAAGAGCCTGGCAGGGCTTAGTGAGGGTTGTGCCGTGCTTGCTGACTGAGCGGTTGAGTTTCAGCGTAGTTCTAACGCTTGCCGGGAACGAGAACAAAAATGTGAACTCTCCCGAAGTCACTTTGCAGTGTCCCGTGCGAACCTGAACGAGAGAACGAGGCCTTCTTTGTGCGCTGCGCTCAAGAAACGTCGAGGGACGCCCGACTTCGGTTATGAGCATCATCGAGCGACATCCCTCCGGACAGCGGATGCAGTCCCCTGTCCATCGGGATCTCCTTCCCCCGGCGGGGCGGTCTGTTGCGTTTCGCCTGCGACACGCGGTTTTGCCGGCGCGACTGCGGCGGGGCGGCAGACATTTTGGCCCGTTCGGCGTCGCCGCAACGCTCCCCGCCAGGCGTTTCCAGGCGTTTCCAGGCGCGACTGCGGCGGGGCGGCAGACATTTTGGCCCGTTCGGCGTCGCCGCAACGCTCCCCGCCAGGCGTTTCCAGGCGTTTCCAGGCGCGACTGCGGCGGGGCGGCAGACATTTTGGCCCGTTCGGCGTCGCCGCAACGCTCCCCGCCAGGCGTTTCCAGGCGTTTCCAGGCATGTTCCGATGCCACGTGTCTTCATGTGCGTGTGTGAGTGTATGTGCCATTGTGCCCGAACGGCGGCGCTACGACAGTGTGCGTCACCATTAGCCCATTGTACAATCACGTGCTCGTCTATTGAGGGGTTCCTTCTTGCCCTCAACTGCGAGAGTATAAAAACAGCTGCCCCCGGACGCCAAAAGGAGGGCTCCGATTTCTTCTGTTGAGTAAAGTGCTCTCCCGTCTCTCTACTTCGGTCAACCTGACCGCCAACTCTTTGCGATGTTAAAATAAACAAGTTGTTTTGTTGTTACCAGTCGACTCATGCTTTGCCGGGACCTTCGGATGCTTCCAGTTGTACCCCAGGCCGCCAGGCCAACGCTACCCTTGGGGCTTGCGACCCAGGTACAACCACGGGCGTCAGCGCCGAGTTCCCAACAACCGATGCCATCGGTGGGATCCAAATAACACTATACTCTTGCCGACAAAAAAAAAACGTGATGAGTAACGAGTGGTGTTGTTGAGCGAGGCTGCAGATGGATAATGTCACCATAGACAGGACAACGCTCCAATCCCGGTGCTCAGCGGAAATATACGTCGACAGTGTGTCAACTAGCGTGTAATTGATACTTCATTAAGGTCGTTGCGTGTTTGTGTTGTGTCTAGCAGGAGCGAGTAGCGTAAGAGATGACACTGGGGATCACGTCAGCATTTCATTCAGCGTTTATTTCTCAGAAAAAGAGTTGAAGGCGCCCGTTTATTTGCATCACAATGGCAGGCGTAATCAGGCAAACATTGACAGCATTTCATTAGAGAGTGCCTGTCTACTCTGTGGAGATTACGCACGACAATGACAACAAACGCAGAAAGCTTTGCTTACATCGATTCGCACATACATAGGATTCGCATAATTTTTTCACTCATTGAATACAGTGCATTCTTCGGTGTCATTCTTCGACAGATGTTACCGATTTTCGCGCAATGAGGATTGGAACAAATTGTCTCACCTTGCGGCTGTCACCTTCCTCCTACTGTCAACATTCCTTCCCCTCCGTAGTTGCTTAGCTTTTATTGGGTTCGGCTGCTAATCACGAGGTCTCGAGATCGAATCCCAACCACGGCAGCGGTATTTCAATGGGTGTGAAATGCGAAAACCCGCGTATTTAGGGTTAGGCACACGTTAAAAAATCCCAAGTGGTCTAAATTATTCTCGAATCGTCCACTACGGCGTGCCTCCTAATGAAATCGTGGTTTTGGCAAGTAAACGAGGGTTGCAATGTGGGCTTGTTGTAATGCATCTTCAAAGGGAGTATGGTAGCGCGATTCAAAGACAGAGAAGACACAAAGGGGCACACACAGCGCTGTGTGTGTCCCTTTGTGTCTTCTCTTGTCCCGTCTTTGAATCGCGCTACCATACTCCCTTTGAATTTGGCAAGTAAAACCTCACAATGTGTTATGTAACAATCGTTAAGGATGTCCTGGGCAGTCGCACAACTTTTGAATACAATTAAGCGTCAGGAGTTGTGCGCGAGGTCTTTGAGTATGTGGATAGCCTTTATGGCGTTCGATAGCTGCTAGTCTACATTGCGGCTATATAATAAAGGCGGAACGGCAACATGGTAGAGAATGTGGAGAACACACAAATCCCGCATATATTACTGCACAATAATTTTAAATATCGTTCTTGCTTCACGCACGTGGATAACCGCCATAGGAGACTACTTTGGAAACTAACCGCAAGTACTGTATATGTCGTACCCAATGGTGTACCTGGCCTGGTGGCCGGTAAATGGAGACGTAATATTGCGAACAGCTTCGCCTATAGCATGCTAACGGACGACGACACAAACTGAAGTGACTAGTGCAAGAGTGGACAGGGAACACTAAAGACGCTACAAGGACAAGCGCCCAGTTGGATGTTTGCGCTTATCCTTGTCGCCTCTAGTGTCCCGTGTCCACTCTTGCGCTAGTCACTTTAACATGGAATACCAACGAGCCCGGTCTCACACCCTGCGACGACACAGAGACAGTTTGCTCAACTCTTGTATCGTGACTTTTGTGTTAAGGTGAAAAACCAACTTATCCATGTATATGTATTTATGCTTAAGCACATCTAGATTTGCAGCTGCGGCGGTGGCCCATGAGTGCGCATTGCAATGTCGCTAGCGAAATAATTGTGTGAACCTTAACGAATTCGATAGTGGAAAATCAAAATCCGTCCACGACGGCATCTCTAGTAGACGCTGTGCGATGTTCGGACGTTAACAATGTGTGCCGACTGAAGAAAGGCTGCCCCGAAGTACTTCTGACGATTAGGCTAGCTTCTTTACTCCGTAGAATGAAAAAAAAAAAGAAAAAGAAAAGGAAAAGGAAAAAAGAAAAAAAGAACCGCATCAAAAGCCCAGAATCAACCATTGTTCGTCGCGACTAAACGCTCTTAGGATGACGAGTAATTTCTAGGCGACGAGCGAATACGCTTGATCAAGACCACTGATAACACCGGCGGGACAAGCATTGTGGCGAAGTTCAATGCGCAGGGATAGCTTTTATTTTTTTTATTTTTTTGGTTGACGTCATCACGTGTCACCGCGGGAAGTTTGAAAAGTTTAAGGTTAGTACGCCACGTGGTGGCGCTCACGCGAACTAAACCCTCATGTCCAGAAAAGCTGGATACGCTAGCAGTAAAGCTAAAGAAATTAGATATCACAAGGGGTGCAAGGCAACCTTAATCACACATTGCTTCCTTTTTTATTGTTTTTGGCTAGAATGCTGGCGAGACAATGAATGGAAAGTGAAATGCTGGGACAATTTCGTGCCGGAGGAGTTGTGCCCTGGAGTTCCTGAGACATATTGCAATAAGAAACGACGGCGATGCGTTTGCGGCTGCAAACACGGAAAGTTTCGGAGGATGGACTGGGCATGCGTGCCTTATCGAGAATGCGGTGAGTAGACAAGCGGATTAGTACTTTCGATCGCGTCTGCTGTGGCCTTGCTGAGAACTTAGGAAAGAAACGGGCAGTGAATGGGTCCCGAACTATGACTAAAGCGTGAGAAATAAGTGTCCTCCGTGTAGATAGTATATTGCACTGCCAATGTGCTTTCGAATAACGTCGGGTGAGTGCCGCTCCAGAATGCCTTCCACATCGGGGTGGCTTCCTGAAGAAGCCACCACGATGCTACTTTTTTTCAGCTTTCACTTTATTTCTTTTTGTGGTTACAAACGTTGCTGAAAATCTCCTATACGCTCTTAGCTATAGTTTTGGGCCCATACAAATGAATAAAAAACACCATTGCAACTCGGGTTAACAGCTAATGTGATTTCCAAGTACATATTCCGGTAACATTGTTGTTAACATGATATAATTAAATGTGTTATAGCAGAAGGAAAAAACAACAATCGCAAAATTCGTTACTATTACGATAGAGAAACACATGGCTTATGAATTATAAATTGCTTAAGAGCATACTAAAATCATGGACTCTCTTTTACCCTCTTCGGAAGATTATTCCATATCTTCGTTCCAATGTCGGCTAACCTGCGCCTACCATATAAATTGCTAAAAGTTGGTACGTTAAAATTTTTGTTGAATTGTGTCCTTGTCTGTCTGTGTGGTGTGATGAAAGAGGTACTTGGAAGCGGGTGGTTGTCCGAAAGTGTCGCATGAACTCAGCACGCTGTTTTGAAGTCTCTCATAATGAGGAATGGCATAATGTTAGTTTCATTTTTAATAGCGGCACCGTGTGTTCAGTATAACAAGAGAAGGACATAATTCGAAGCGATCTTTTCTGCAGTTTGATTACTTGGTCTCGATAAGATAAATACATATGCCCCCATGTATCAATACATTAGGGTAAGTGACTATGAAAAGACTAAATTAAGTCATTCGTAGTGTACATCCGGGAACATGCTGACGCGCCTGATATAAAGGAAAGCATGCATGACTGAGCCGACTGCAAGCATTTGCTATGTGTGCCTCATAATGAAGGGTTGAATGTAACGTTATACTGAGATATCTATATTCCTGAGTTTCTATCATTGTTTTCATCGCAATCATCAAAGTTATTCCTAGTATTTAACCTCTATCAGACGAAAATATAGTGCATTTTGTTTTATATATATTTAGTGTTATATTTTTATCCTTTAATCAGTTTCTTACGATTTCTAGTTCTCTATTACCACTGCTTTCTAAGTGATTGATGCCTTTTCCTGATATTTAAACTATGGTATCATCACCATACATAATTTCCTAACCCTTATCAAGGCTTTGGGGTAGGGCATTGATGTACACGGGAAATAGTATCAGACCCAAACCGATCCCTGCGGAATGCCGTGTGTAATGGGGAGGAAATCGGACGCGACACTAGCCAAGTATACGCTCTGGTATGTTTCTTCTAAGTAATTCTGAAAGAAATATAAGCTGTCTCCTCGAAATCCATAACACTGCAGTTTCTTTAACAGGATCTGGCGATCGACGGTGTCGCACGCTTCTTTAATGTCTAGGAATATGCCAATTACTACTTCGTTGTAATTCAGACAAGTGTTAATATGGTTTGTAACACTAATAAGTGCAGTTCTGTTCTACTTGTTAGGGCAAAATCTGTGCTGATGTAGTATTAGTGTACTATATATTGCGAAGAACTTAGTTATTCCCTTGACTATAAGCTTCTAGAACAGTGTGTTAATGGTAGAGACGACCACTGCACGTAGTCTAGCGCTGCCACCTCGGCGTGCCACGACGAGCCCTTTCGCAGCTCATGCACCCAACTTCTAGGCGGCGTTTGGCCCTCTTGGCTTCTCCCCTGTCACGGCCGAGCTAAATGGGAGACGGTAAGAGAACGCGCGTCTCTATATGTAGCCGGGCTATGCCTCTAGTGTGGCTTCTATTGCGCTAGCAGAGACGAACAGAGAAAAGAGGCCGCTTATAGGTGTGATAGCTGTGCCAATATCTTAAGAATTTCAAAAACGTTTCCGGCATCAGATTGGCGGGACAACATTAATGAATTGTGACGCGGTTCTTTGGTTAGTTTGAAAATTGCTTTAGCGGCCCCTTAAGTGCCAACAGGCGTGTACAGATTCTCTGATTCAGTTCTGCATTACGGCTCCAAGCGCCACGAAAAACAAGACGTCTTGCTAGATACATTGTCGCACAGGTCCCCTAATAGATTTCTTTTGAAGCGAATACTGTACTTGGCTCTGTCAACCGTTTGCGTGGCGAGCGGCCGGGATATTTGTGCTAACGGAATAAGAAAACTGTAACACCCACATCACACGCCTGTTAGACGAGAAAAGAAGTTTCCATAACACATGTGACGAAGGAAGGGAGCCATAATTTTACATCAGGCACTTGCCTTCCTAAAACCTGCGGTAAGCTTGAAATTCTAT
The DNA here is from genome assembly GCF_050947875.1 of Dermacentor variabilis. NCBI lineage: Eukaryota > Metazoa > Arthropoda > Arachnida > Ixodida > Ixodidae > Dermacentor > Dermacentor variabilis. Next base: position 109,032,882 of record NC_134575.1, on the reverse strand, counting down.
TGGTTTGTGTGTTTGTGCATGTATTTGTGTGTGTAGGTTAGACATAGTTTTCTCGCGCCCGTGTATAAGAAATACGCGTGTTATTACTATGATATGTGAACGTTACGGGCGCCACCTCTTCACTTGTGACTTGGCGTAGTCCCAGTGAGCTCTTAAACCGAAGAAGCCCCGCGGCACCACTGTAAGAATTGTCGCCATTCGTTGACACAAGTATTACCATGCAAAAACACGGCCAATAAAACTGAGGTTAGAGTCCCAATAAATTCCGAGTGTTTAAAGTACAGGTAAATACTACTGCTAAGTTGGTTTGTTACGTTCGTTTGCAGTTGCCTATCATTTTAATTCATAATATTGTTGCGGCGATGTTGGGAGTACATACAGACTCTATTTACATTACATATATACAAGCAGAGTGAATGTGGTTAAAATTGCTCGCCAGAAACAACGGGCAGCAGCCAGCGTCTAGCGATCTTCTTCCTTTTCTCTTCTTTCATCCTTCCGTAACAACATAACATCAGACGATACAGAAATACACGACCCACGTAACACCGAATAAAATTTATTCCTTATGTGAATAGTAAAAAAACACAAAATCCAGCGATGAACTTGATGCACCCGGCTGCGTGTGCGACACAGCCGCTCCCTCAACTACACGCTTGTGCTATGGCGTGGATAGAGCATTGTTTCGCAGTACCACACTTCTGCCGCAACTAACCCGGAATCGAAATGCTATGTGGAGGCACAAGTCTCATGTGCCAATTTTAATGTCAAGCCCCGTGTGTGTCGAAGGTGCGCAAGCACTTAACTTTATTAGCATCAGGAGGTTCGTAGCACCCTTTAAATTGCAAAAAAAAAAACTTGACAAAACGCATTTAAATACTAGATACCTGCGCAATGCATACTGTTAACCGGATTATTTCCAACGAAGTAGAGCAAATCTACCTATATCACAGCGTACACTAGAGGCATGTTTCCATTTCGCTTATAAAATTTGACCAGTCCTGTACAGCCTATGAAGGTAAGTTCTGATAGTCAAACGAGACGCCAGAGGGACAGGTGGAAGTTCCCTAGATGCACAGCGGTGGCACATTGAGAGCAGGTAATTGAAGTCGCTTTTGAGCTTACATGTGCCTGCCCGTCCATCTCTTGCTCTCCTATGCTCGAGCGGCAAAAAAAGTATGCATAAATGACAATACATTATTATCTACAACAGCATTTATTCCAGAGCATTCTCATGTATTTACCTTGTTGTTAAGCCAGTGCCTTTATCTATTTTCTATTGTCTTGTTTTCTATGGTATGACGATAATAATACATGGACTGTAATAACGCTAAAGTGCACAGGACCATGGAACCAATGCACGTAAGTGTGGAGGATCACCTGTACTTTCATGCAAATTGCTCTCCTTGCTGCCTGACATTCGCATCGCGTTTTTAGCCCCATAAGCAGAAACCTATTTAGCTGGACCTCACAGCTACAACGGCGAAAAAACGATTAAACGTGTACAGTTCTTCCTTACAGAAAACTAAATTGTGACTATCACGAACTTCTACAAACACGAAGTAAACATTTACAATAATAGGGATTTTAATGCATTTTGTTTCTTTGAGACGTAACTGGTAATATTTTGTGTCTAACCGTTTACATGAACTGGTCCACAAGAGCGGGCAATCTAACGGAGCGGTAAAGACCCCACGGTGGTATTGTACCACCGGGCATTTCTACCAGTGTTAACCTTGGTACCATGCGGTGCCGCACGGTTGTAAGAGGAGCATCGAGGCCAGTAGAGCACAGGGCAATTAAAAGCGTGAATATACTACGTGGAATTATGAAAAGGAGGTGAGAAACACCGACGGTCACTTCTATGCGAAAGGTAGACACGATAAAGAAGGGGGATATAGAAAAGCAGGAAAACAGAAATTAGCCGGGAAGGCTTGTATGATGACGCAAAAAACAGTGTCTTGCTATTTGAGGCCCTAGCGGGCCGCGTGAGAAAAAAAAACATTTGGAAACAAATATGTGTCACTGGATGAGGCATGCGCGTACAGCAAGACAAGCCCGGAAAGGACTCCGCACATCGTAATTGAATGCAACGATTGCTTCGGTGGGCACAAGTTCACCCAATCAAAGTTAGTTACACTCAAAGCACAGTGGTAGCGACGAACACAGCTGGTGGTCGTTGAAATCAGATCTGCCCGTCAAGCGTATCGGCTTTTATAAATGAGCCATCGAGTGCTCCAGAGTAATCGCTGGTGCCCGCGCGTCTTCCAGAAAGTTCTACACAATTCGCTTCGCACGTGCAATGAGATTGCACACGCTTCGGTGACAACAAACAGCAGAAAGAACCACCGGTAACATTCGAGAAACTTCCGATGGATGCGGGCGCGTCCAGCGCTTAGCGACACATTTATTTTAGACGGTGAAAGGCGGTCACACGAAAAAGATAAACCTTTGCACGTGCCAATATTATATGACAACAGATGTGAAAAAAAAAACCTGTTTGCATCAAGCATGCAATGTGTCTGTCTAGGCAACGGTTCAAAGGAAACGCCAATCAAGATCATCATTGGTGCCACGTCATTCTCTCGAGAGCGAGCAAACCTTGGCAGACGCATTCCCTGATATGCTGCCTGCCTTGGGCCCCAGTATAATAATATTTGGGGTTTTACGTGCCAAAACCACTTTCTGATTATGAGGCACGCCGTAGTGGAGGACTCTGGAAATTTTGACCACCTGGGGTTCTTTAACGTGCGCCTAAATCTAAGCACACGGGTGTTTTCGCATTTCGCCCCCATCGAAATGCGGCCGCCGTGGCCGGGATTCGATCCCGCGACCTCGTGCTCAGCAGCCCAACACCATAGCCACTGAGCAACCACGGCGGGTGGCCCCAGTATAGGTGAAAACACAGCGGCCCGCCCAGGTCCCCAATAAAGTCCCCAAGTTTCTCTTAATGCCACGAGATGGCTGTTCCCGCAGCAGCCGGGTCGGAGTCAGCGGCAATGCTTTTCTTCGAGGAATACGCGTCTTGCGAATGTCATTTTTCCGGAAACTGTTGCTGACGAAAATAAGAAAATACTTTTGCCGCATTGTTTCTGTGCAGCTTCGTTACTAAGTCCAATTTTGTGAACCAGCGGTTTTGTGAGCGTTTAGTTGAACGCACGGAAGGCAATGAATTTTGGCGGGTTATTTCAACCTGCTACGCGAGTAAGAGCCGGCGCCCTTGTAACGAAGCTGTAACCAAAGCTCGTCTCTTTTGTTCTCATGAACGATGGCTTGGTCGTTTCTTCGTGCATTAGTTTGCCTGCTCATTTTTTTGCTCGTTGCAAGTCCTGATCGTTTGTTCGCTAGTTCACTCGTTGGTTTCTTAAATCATTGCAGCATTTGTTCTAGCTTCCGTACACATCGCTCGTTGATACCTCCGTGGATTTGCTCTTGATTTGTTCGCTCGTTTCGTTGTTTTAGTGTGAAAACACTACTAGCCTACTACCACCCTGGATTCCACGACTGCATCCTTGCAAGGATGCGGGCGTGCATGCGTGCGAGGATAACTTCAGCTCCCGAGAGATTGTGCAGGGAGAAAAACATGGGTCTCACAAGCCCCACGGGTGGCTGTTTTGAAAACAGCCGCCTGCCGGGGCAGTGGTGTGTCAATTAACCGCTGCCCCGCTTCGCCAGGAATGGTATGAACACTTTCGCTGATCTACGAACCTTCTTAGCGGATCGTGCCTCTGTGCTAGGGTGCAGTGAAACCATAATCTACGCATAGCAACGGCCTAGCATCGCCTACACCGACTCTCGAATGAGCTGTTACGGAGTACTACGCTCGTTGGCGCAGCCAAACATCCCTTATTTATTTATTTATTTATTTATTATTTCTGTTTACTTTTTCACATTGTCGTGCTCGAGCATGCCCGTGTTTTACGATATTTTTTAGAAGTTTTCTCGCATTAGTTTACTCTAACCAAAAAGTGCGAGAACTATGTTGTCGGAGTGCCTGCAGTAGAATAACCGTGACTCAATAGGGGGGGGGGGGGTGATATGCTACTCAGTCCACCACACTGCTGCATCAAGTGCAATATCAACCTACTGCAATATGTGCCCGGTGCTATTTATTTCTGCTTAGCTAAGGATCGCGGGTTATGCCTCCAGGTACTGCTGGCGTCTGTGTAGATGCATTCGAGGCGCACATCTGCATGCTTACCGTGGCATGGGCCGCCAGGACAGAGTTGCAGCTCATGAAGACATTCAACCACTTGGCTTACAACGGCCACAGTCCCCTTCAGCTGGCAAACATCTGAAATTCATGTTATTTGAAGCTTGCGGCCTAGTATAAAAGTGCTTCAAGAAAACTTTGATTGTTTTCACCTGCTGGACGAAGAGAGCCTTCGATGGAAGGGGTTGTCCTAATAAGATAACTTCCATAGAACACTAACTGTGAAGCCGCTCTTAATGCACATATTGCTTGTTCCAAGCAGCAGTGGGCAGTTGAGCCGCCGACGGATTTCATCGAAGATGGGGCTGGCCTGCGTTTCCCCTGCTGCTGAGTCCTTGCTGGGCGTTGTGTCGAGATGCCTAGTGAGGCAGCCGTCATGAACGTTGAAATTGGGAGATTCTGTACACTTTTGATCAATAAAGAAAAAGTCGTTTTCTGCAGAAGCAACGGTTGGGTCCTCGTATACAAGAGCAGAGGATGGCTGCCTCATCTGATCATGTTGGAGTGCTCCATAAGCCTCATCATTCCTACTGACTTCTTCTGTACGTCATTTCTCTCTGGCCCTTGTGAGTAGGGGTGATTCCCTTGTCATGGGCGTCTTCCGCTTCTTCACATATGCTGGTAGGAAAATGCAAGGTGATCTGCCGGCACGTTTCTCTTTGTAACTTGAAGCAAAATGCTGACACAAAACTCAGCGAAGCACCCTTTTCTCAACCATCATCGCCTTCATAAATTCTTTCTGCAAAGTGCTTCTTTTTGGCTCAGCACACGGTATTTGCGAGGAACGGCTTCCTGCCCAGTCTTTAAATCGCTTCGGGTCAGAAACAGCATTAAATTAGATTTCCATTCCTTTGCAGCTTGTGTAGCCACTGTTGCAGTTTTGAACGAAACACTCAGCTTACTCATCGCTGCAGCTTGCCTATCACTCACAAGTCAGCGATCACAAGTGAGCTTGCTTGAAGAGCTGCGACGATGCAGCTGGCGACACCGCAAGGAACAGTTCAGGCCATGTAAGCGGCGTATGTGACATGGATGAGCCATGCGATGTCATCACCTAATTGTTATGGCAACGAGATCTGTTGCGTATGTTTTTGCTTTTGCCGGGATGACGGTGCTATCATCAGCCCCGTTCGCAGGAGCTTGACTGGGACCTTATCTGGGTCGCTTGTGCCTTGTGCATCGCTCGTGCGGTGTCGTCACCTATATATCTTACACCGTGGTCGCAGTTCCAGTAACTGAAAGCGGTCCCAGAAGCTGCACGGTGTTCAAAAATATTCCTTGAGGATGTGGCTCTCCAAGTGCAAATTGGATCCCACGTACGCGAAAGGCATGGTGCTAAAGGAAGCGCCACACATAACATTTCGTGCAACATAGTGCCAGAAATAGCCACCTCCAATGTCATTCTTCAACGGATTTTTGGGTAGCAGTTGAGGTAGATTACTTGTTATTTTATTGCGACCCTAATTATAACAACGTTCCAGGCGAATTTTCGTCGACGCCATGATCTTTCACAAACATACATATCTTATTTTAAATAAATAAACACAAACGAAATCAAACGAGAACAGGATTACAACAAAGGAGCTCAAGTATATAAGTGCGATGCACTAACCACGGTAAAAAAAAAAAAACATGTGCAGGTGCAAGAGCCGTTACATAGCCGCGTTTAAATGAATGCGACAACTGGCGCATCTCATCTCATCACTTTAACTTTTAAGCGCATCGCCTTCATTTGAACGGGTCTAATGCGCTACGAAAGCACGTTAACTGCTGCGCCCGACAGAAGCGGATTCAAATGAAGCTTAGAACGACAGAAAGCTCAGCTAGTTGGTAACGATTCATTATGCAAAAAAGAAGTGCGGCGTGCAGACAGGACACAAGAGTAGACAAGTGGACAACACGGCGTTCGTGTTGTCCACTTCTCTACTCTTGTGTCCTGTCTGTACGCCTCACTTCTTTTTTGATTGAGATGAGTAAGTCAAATTTCGGAGTGCATTTAAATACAGTCAGATCGGATTACGAATTAGGGTAAGGTAATTAGGCGCAGCTATTTGTACAACGTTCAAGGAGTTAAAATTGTTGCCCCTTCAAGTATGAGTAATACCCTTTGTGGAAGTGCGGTCAAGAGATGGCAGGAATATTACAAATAGGGGTGTAGCCAAGAGGGGGGGAGGGCTCATGGGGCTTCAGCCCCTCCGTGCGCCACCGACCGAAACAACACCCGGCAGCGGAAATAAAGCCGGAGATTTTGTCTACAATGTCTATTCAAGCTTGAAAAGACATTTCCGAGCGAACATTGTGAAATCGGGCTGCATTTCGCGGAAAGGAGCCCCATCCGTGCACAAAGTTGCAAGGGCGTTTTGATGACGAGAGGGCTCATCGCGCCATCGCGCGGAGGCCGCAGAATGTGCGGAGCTCATGAATTTCAATTCTGAAACTTTATGGCTATAAAGTTCTCATAAACTTTTGACGCGAAAGGGGCATTGACATTTCCAAAGTCATGTGTTAGATTTTGAATGCGGCAGCTTTGTGGGTTTAATGTTGTTATAAACATTTGATGCCAAGGGTCGGAAATTGCTCTCACATTTATTGTTTCACCTTCGAGGCGAAACTGATAGTTCTTTACGCATATTATTCACTTGTGTCTTCAAGAAATGTAACAGGCTACATTTTCCTCACTTAAATTTTCTGTCCCCATTAAAGAGCAACAAGCCAGGTCGCCTTCAGATATTTAAGTTATGTACTTAGCATTAAGGAATTGTCCTACGACGATAATATTTTTATGGATTCTCTAGTAGCTTGATAGAAGTAAACATTCAAGAGGCAGTTATCTCTACGTGGATGAATACGAAAGCATTGCGACAACCGCGCGATGCATAGAATTATGCCGCAGCACAAGGTCGTAGGTTCGACTCCCACTATCGGTCGATTGTCCGGCTGCCAGGAAAAATCATGGGCTCAAGTCCCTACATAACTCTACCTTAATTTATGTACCTTATTTAGCTTCACCCTAATTAATAGCAAAGGTGATGGACTCGACTCCCACCATATCTCGTTGGTTCGGGTGCCTTGATTAGCTATGTCCTCATGAATCTCGTCTTAAAGCCAAGTTTCGTGAGTTCAACTCCCACCAAATGAAGTTGGTTCGAGGGCCTTAACTATATATTACTTAACAGTTCATTAATGACCTCTTCAAGCAAGAAAACATGGGATAAATATATCTTAATTTAATGTACCTTAATTACCATCGCCTTAACTAAGAGAAGGTCGAGGATACGTAGCCTTAGTTAACACCAAAGGGCGTGGGTTCCAGTTTCAACATTGGTCTAGGGTTCGTAGCCATTTCGAGACATCATTTCGTCACACCGAAAGCACCATACTTTCCGTCTCACTAGCAATTTATACATTTCCTATTGTAAAGGGACATCTCAGGAGATGAGCTTCTCCTCTCCAACAGATGCTCTCTCTCGCTCTTTGTCTCTCCTGAAAGGGCCGAATTCTCATTTCTTCACTGTCCCGTCTTCGCAATACCGTGTGATTTTATTTGACGACCTCGTTCTCTTGCTGCGCCAAGCATTCCAACAAGCTGCTCTGGACCCTCTGCATTTTATGCGTACGCACTATTTCTTGCACTTCTGCAGACCTTTGGTGCCCATGCGACATGCGACGCGGGAGCGCTGTCGCGACTGGCGTCTCTCTCTCGCCTAACCGGTGACTTCTTCGACAAGCACGCTGGTTTTGCTTCCATTTTCCGTTGGTTTTGCGGGGAAAACCAGTGTAGTACATTGCAGACACGGCCGCCAGAGCATGAACCACGCACAATGGTTATCTCTTTCGCTTGCCCGAACCTAAAAGCAACTTAGGGAGGGATGACGATCTCTAGACCAGAGCTTAATTTTGGGCAGGTCATATCGAGCACGTTGTGCGCGTGCGCAAAATTATGTCTCATATACACCGACACCCCATATCTTGAAGTAAACATGCATTGCGTTTGAGCTTAGTGCATCTGAAAATGTGGGCAGGAGATTTACTGTGGGCAATGGGATGTGATGGAGGCAGGCAGCAGTGCAATACAAGTAATCTACTCGTCAGTTTGTGAATCATCTGTGCTTGGTTTTCGTCAATCTTTCTGTTATGCCAAAGCATCTAATGACCCATTGAGCGAAAAAGGGCGGCGTCTGTAGCCGGGGAAAGGCACCTAAAATCCCACTGGCTGCGACGCCGCATCACGTGTGCGCCTTGACGATGCAGAGCGGGCGAAGGGGTCGGTGTTGCGTGGCATCGCGACGACGACGCGCCACCAGAGCTCCTCGGTGGAGCATATAAGGCGATGAGACGCGGCGGGGGGGGGCGTTATCTTCTTTTGAAGCTGTGGCGTGACTCATGCGTGAGGGTTCGCCGTCTCACTCTTGGAAGCCGGCGCACGGTGCATGTCTCTCTCAACCAGGCTGGGCTTAGCTGCTGCGGGCACATGCCAGCCTTGTTAGCCGCTGTTGCTTCCGGTCATGCGGTACCCGTTGCTTTTGAGCAATATCGTACAAAATGCAGCCAACGCGCCAACTTAGAAACTGTGCAAAATATAACCCACGGAAAATACATCTGAAACATGATAACATACCCCGGAGCGAAACTCGAAAGCATTACTCGCAGGCCAAAACTCGAGCGGCGTTCAAATATACATTAATGCTTTTGCTTCTGCAATTCATACGTAGTGCTTAGGTGTCCTCGAATTTTTTGGCATTGAGGGTTGCTGATTGCCCCAGCTCTTCGTCCTTTCTTTTCGCATACAGCATCGGGCCGCAGCGATATAGTGTCTTCATTTATAAGAGGTTTTCAGAGAGCAACTGCTGCCGTGCCTTCAGGTAGTCGTTGCCTTTGTCGGAGGAGCGCCATACGATGTGTAGTTGCTTTGCACACTTCGTCGTATTGCAATCATAAACTAACAAACAAAGATGCAATCACGATCGTTTCTGGAAAGTACATTATTTGCGATGGAAGAACAATGAGTTTCTCTTCGACATCTATGTACTACATGCGCCCTTCTACCGCCACAGAACCAATGATCAGTAACGTCACATCATTGACGTTGCTTAGCAGGACATTTCACGTGGTTCATTTCAACCTACTCCCTTTCAGCTACATGCAATAACTTTGTGTGCTCGTTTCATCTGTCGGCTGTGGGTGTATTAGTGCGTGTGCTTTTGTCACCTCAGTCCTTCTTTCGTAGCCCGTGGCGCCTGTCTAAAAGCCAATTTCTCTAGATTCGCGTACCAATAAACTTCTGCGTGTTGGCGCATTTGGCAGTATACTGGGCGACCTGCATTGCTTACTTGAGACTATTTGGTTTGACATAATTGTTTAGTACACAATAGATACAGTAAGTAGTGGGAATCGCATCGCGATAATTGTTCTGGAGGCTACTTTCCGAGGCTATTGGCGAATGACACGCAGCGCAACGGCCCGATCATTTTACCTATGAACACAAGGAATGACAAATCATTTATCGTTTTGCTAAAAACTGTATTTCGCAGTAAACTGTCATATTGTCTTAATTTCTATGACACCTAAACGCAGGAGTAGCCTGACTTTTTCAAGCTCCACGTTCTCCTGCGCATCTTCTCTGCCAAACGCGTGACACACGTACCCATACATCTATCGTGATCCGAGCAATATCATAAACATTCATTTTGTACGCAGCTGCTGACGAGCGAAGAAGACCTAATAATGGTGGGCGTTTCGGGAGACATGTACCGATGGGCTCCGGTCAGCTGCTACAAATCTGAATTTATTGAGTATAAAGGCACGAAACTCCAGCGCACCATACAATACGACACAGGTCGCTACGTGAGTACAGTCCATTTTATTTTAGCTGCATTTCGGATTGGTTAAATTCTGCAATATTTATCATACCTCTGAAACAGGCTGCGTGAAAGTCATCTCTTCAAACCAGTGTGGTCACAGCCCTTCAAGATAGCGGAATGACTATCTGGTGCTATCTCACGTTTAAGTAAATTTTCAATAGTTCAGGCAGTTTGCGATGGTGTGCTTGTACTTAACGTGCGCACAATAACACTGCAAGTGTTAAACACATACTGCATACAGCATGTTTAACGCATACAGATTACCTGACCTGGTAAGACCATGCTGACTATAGGGCGTTTAAGTGAGTTCCTGTGGTACTGCGAAAATTCCAAACGCCCTCAGGAATGAAAAAGAAAATTCACACAGAAGCTCCACTATGGTTGCCCAAATATGTGTAACCATTGATGTACTTCGTCGTCTTCACGCAACGTGGGGTCAGTATGAATCTTATCAAACTTGATCCGACCAGTGTAAATATGTATCATTCTTTGTCGGACGATATCCATGCCTTATTGACCCTTATCTGCCGTTATATACCTTATGGCAATTTATCTAATCCTTATCAATCCTCTTCTGTGCTTCAATCAATCAGTCAATCAATCAAAGTATTTTATTTCCACCACATAGTCGGGGGTCACTCCAGGCGAAAAGCGCAATAATGCAGCTTGAAGGTGCCTGGTAGCTCTTGCTCAGGTAGCATACGCAAAAATTTATTGATGACATGCAAAAAAATATAGCACACATAAGCAACAAACATCTTTAAGCTAGTACAGAAAAATTGTTGACATAAAATGCTGACAAACATAACACATACATATATATAACATGAGTCGGTGTAACTAGAAGTAATAAACATAGGAATGACATCACCTAGTTACAGCACAGTAGCAATTGGTAAAGAGGACAGAATAATAATAATAATAATAATAATAATAATAATAATAATAATAATAATAATAATAATTATTATAATGAGAATAATACCGAAACTAAAAACACAAATCGTACATAAATACGTAAGGGAAAACAACATAGCAATCAGGGGCCGAATCTTATCACGGTTCGGTTGGGGAACCGTTCGTCTGGCCCCACCTGCTTGGCCAAAATTTTGATTACGTCACAGGTCGTCAGAGGCAGCGGGGCGCTTTCGCAATTTATGAATACGTCTCGCATCTGTCAGGCATATATCTTCATAGCGAACCGGCAGTAGGAACCGGCGAAGGGGTAGTCCGCTTTGGGTTCCGTTGCTGTGGCTTGGCTGTTGGCTTGCGACCCTGGACGCGCGCGCCTGTCGCGCGACCCCGGAGACACGCGGGCGTCGCGCGCGCGTGCGTTGGTTGCTTCGGAGGCTATTACTTGCCTTCGTCGTCTGCTTGGCGTTGCTCTTTAGGTGTGGACCATGGTTGGAAGCGCGATACGCGTTTGAAGAAGTGGCGGATAATGAGTCGCACAACCCTTGCCGGCTTTCTAAGTAGACCTTTTGCAAGCTACGCTATCAAATGGAGGAGACTCGGGTGCAAGCGTACCAGTGATCATTCCACGCAGAGGAGTGCATATTGCGCGCTGCGGTTCATCGCCTCCGGCCTGCAGTTCCCAGAGGTCGGTCGTTCGCGAAGCATTCATCGGAATGACCTCGATCTCTACTGCCGACAATGTCCACAAAGTTGCTCTAGCACTTACTGTGTTGGCCGGTAGAAGGGCTGGGTCAGCTTTCGCGTGACCTCCGTTTCAAAGCCAAAGCCAAGCAGATATTTGCATGGTGAGATCGAATTCCCTGTGATCTCGCCAGCGCGAATTTCTCGCTAATCGCCGTTCAGCAATCAGAAGAGTTCAACCTAGGCTGGTTCAGCGCTTCCGTCGTTCGGCTGATAAAACTATAGTCAGGACGGGAAGGTATTGTGGAGATCTCTTATTTGGCTGCCTTTTTTCTCTATTTAGGGAGTGCCGCCCTTTTTCCCTCAATTTCACAGTACAGCGCGCACCGTCACACCACGGTCTTCGATTTTACTTCGCGCAAGCAAGGCAGGGCCCGTATATAGTGACGTTCCATTACAAGTTCCATTGCTTCTATCACGCGATGTGCCGTGGGGCAGATCGCAAGGATAGCGGCAGTGTGGCGGCGAGCGAGTGATGTTCGAGCCAATGACGAAGGGTCAAAAAAGAAGGAAGATTGATATAGTCGGCTAGTAAAGGTGTCCCTAAGAAGCAGTTCACGGTTTTGTCGCGCTCGCTACTAAAGAAGTGCTGGCAGTGCGTTCCTTATTCGTGTATCGTGCAAGCTCCTGGTAACAGACGACATAGCGCTTCGCTCTGCCAACTCATTTACGCCAGCGATACCGCCTGTCAGCTGAGAATTAAAAATAATGACATTAATAAATTACTTCTGCGTTGCGCAAATGCCCGGCACCACACGTTTATACTTCAGAACTTGGCGTATAGTATTTAATTTATATTTCACATTTATTTAGCAAGCGGAAACATTCTGCAATTCCTCGATTAGCTCGTAATATAATGACGTACACTTCATAGGTGGCACCCTCTCATCTATTGGTCGCGTCCTCCCCTTCTTCCACCACCGGCTTGCGAGTGGCACATTTAGTTACGTAAGCGGTGAAACGAACGGTTCGTCTTCCGAACCGTTATAAGATTCGGCCCCAGGTATACTGAAATGAAAGTGCAGAGGTAAGAAATGGATGGAAATGCTGAGTACGGATCTCAGATAAAGTATTCCCGCCACTATTTGTTAGAAACGTTGGTAAAATTGATCCCGTGCTGCTGATATTTGCTCAAAAAATATGGCATATTGAAAGTCAGTGGGTGTTTGCCATAAAATGTGTGCCATCGCGGTACCAACTATATGTCATTGCTCTCGTGTTCAAGAATAGCTTTTCTCTTATTCAGCTTGGAATGAATCTTAAAAAAGAAGTGTTCGTGTTTCTCTTTCAAGCGAAATACGAGTGAATTAGGCGGTACTGTTATATCAGCGTGGCGTTTATAATGTGATAGCGGAAAAATAATTCCCTGGTAGAAAGGCCGTACCAAATGTTTGCAACGCATCGTATCGCTTTCTTCTGTAGCGAAAAAAATTTCTGCAGGTGTGTCAGCCTAGTTCTTCTTCGCACAAGTCTGCAAAAAATTTACGCGAGCGTGAAACAGTGCATTATATCTTTTCATTTTCACCTTGCTTAGAAAGAAATGGTGGCACCGCGAATGCGCTCCCGTAGCCAAAGAAAGTGATTTAGAAACAGTCAATATCAGTTTCCCATATCATTGCACAGCTCATGTCAAGCTTGTCGGCCATTATCCGACGCTTATCAACTATTGTCGCTTTTATGAACGTTAGCGGACTCGACCCGACCATTGTCAACGCTTTTCGGTTCTTATCAACATTATTAGACTTGCTCCGCTCTTGATAAACCATTATCGCTCTTAGCACTTAATCCATCCGCGTCTAACTATTATCAACAGTGATGGAACCCATATAATCATCATCAATCTTTATTATCCCTATCAACTCATTCACTGCTTATCTGCTTATCTGCTCAGTGTGGCGCTACGCGAAGCGCATGAGCCCTCAAATATCGGTGTCATTGCCTTCGGTGGAGGCCCTGCCTAACGGAAGGCGCATCCCGCGACCGCCGAAACGCATCCGGGCTGTGGGGCGTTTGCTATCAGAGTCACAAATTCAGAAATGTACTCCTGTATGCAATGTTCCAAGTCGGCTTTACAGGTTGTCCCAGCGATGGCTTTTATTCCACTATCGCCAAATCATTCATGAAAGCCTGCACAGGAATTCTTCTCCTTTGGGATTTCTTTTGTGCCCTCCGTGCAGCACGTTCATATGGTTCAGTTACATTTACCATATAAAAGCCTGGAGTTTAGCCCAGTTGATAAGACACTCGACCTCAGAGCGTGGGGTTTTTCGTTCGATACTCGCGAGCACGAACGTTTTTCTCTTCCAATGTATATCAGTTTATACATTTATTTCTTTTAGTGAGGCGTCTTAGATGATGCACAGACGGTTGGACATAGAAATGATTACCAATTTTAAAAAAATTACTCCATATCGAGAAGTCTGGAGTACTAGGAACGACAAGGAAACCGTACCATAAGAGACGCACATGTTGAAGGCGCAAAAGAATTCGTACAATTCTGCGAAACGATGCACACTTTGCCCCACGTCTGGGACACTGAGACATTTTATGGGGAAATACTACAGAATCCGTACATAAATACCTTTACCTAGGCCAATTACTTATAGTGGATCCTGATTATCAGAAGGAAATTTTTAGAAGAATAAAATGAGTTGGCGAGCATATAACAGACATCACCAAATCCTAACTGGGACCTTACCTCAGTCCCTGAATAAAGAGTGTACAGTAATTTCATTGTACCCGTGGTAACATATGATACGTAAACTTGGGAGTTAACAAAGAAGCTCGAGAATAAGCTGAAGACCGCGAAAAGGCCATGGGAGGATAAATATTAGGCGTAACGTTAGGAGACTGGAAGAGAGCGGTGAAGATTAGAAAACAAACAAGTACAGCCGATATTTCAGTTGGCGTTAGTAGAAAAAAGTTGAGCTGGGCAGACCATGTAAGGGTGGATGACGGTGGACTATCAGATTTACGGAATGAGTGCCAAGAGAAGGGGAGCGCAGTTGAGGATGGCAGGAAACTAGGTGGGGTGAAGAAATGAGGAAATCTGCAGGCGCCAGCTGGGATAAGCTAGCATAGGACAAGTATATTTGGAAATCGCTAGAAAATGACGTTGTCTTTCAGTGGAAATCAAAATATGCTGATGATCGTGATGACGACTACAGAGTCAGTTACTTGAACAACGAGAATTTCACACTAAAGTGAAGGCTTGAATTTCCTAACTGTACTCAAACGTTGAATATCGCTGGAGCTTACCTTTCACTAAGTATATTTTTAGTTTTTAGCACAGCATAATGGTTCTACACATGAAATACAAGATGGTAGAAAGAAATGGTATGCCTCCAAATAAAGTTATCCAGCAACACTAAATCAATGGGTGTCGGGGGACCTGCAACCCAAGTGCCAGTTAACTGAACAAAGGGCTTTTTCTTGGCACGGAATGAGCACAGCCCAAAGGAAGACAGAGCCTTGACGAAGACAATTTCCATTGTAGAAATGTTGGCTGGTGCCAAATGCCGCCCTTGACCAAATTCACCGTCCAATTATAGCAAGTCTCTACAAGCAGTTACTCTCCAAAAAGTTGTGACTTTCCAAGTGACATATTGAGAGAAAGCTTTGGCTCGGGGCCAACTTTGATTTGCATATTCAACCTTGTAAAACGCAGACATTATATTATGTGGCAACTGATTCCCCGATTTTATTGAAATTGGTTGCATTTCAACGAAGATGTTATGCACAAGAATTTGCCGTTTAAGGTAGCCACATGCCTTAAGGGATTCCACAAATCACATTCGCAAATTATGGTAGATTTGCGAGCCTGTACAATGCCTCAGTTGAATATCTATTTTTAGCCATTTCGCCGGTTTTCGTGGGCAGTGGATGACCGTCTGCGGTAGGCGATACAAGATAAGAACTCAAAAATTAGTTGTCACAAGTTACCACAACAGAGCTGTACAAAACTTATGCAGAAACTACACTGCAGTTCTCTAAGTATGCGTGAGCGTGGTGTCGCTTGCTCACCTCCACTCAGCCCGGTGTTATTATCGATCTGATAGAATTTGATCCGAACAGTATAAACACCTATAAACCCCTATCGATTGTTATCAGCCTTATCGGACTCAGTCAGACACTTACCAAACATCAATTTTTATCAAACTTAGCGGACTCGAATCTGATTTTTATGAGCTCTTATCGACCTTTACCAACTTTATCGCAGTTGATCTGATCCTTAACAACCCTTAACACTTACCTGTTCTTATCCATCTTATTCGACGTGATCCGGCCCTTAGCAACCCTTATCTTTCCTTATCAAGATTATTGGACTTGACCGACATTTATCAACCCTTAGCGTTATCAAAATTCTCCCTACCATTATAAGCTCTCATGGTTGTTATCTATTTTTTGATAGATACTGCGACGTGATAACAGATAATAGCAGAGTGTGTATACATAGAAATATACAAGAATGTAAACATACAGATTCACAATAATTGGAGGCATTTTTTCAACATTATTAAATAATTATAGACATATTGCTGACTTAGCGACTCGATCTGATTTGATCTGACCTTTGCGGAGTCGATCTGATTCTTATCAACCTTTATCCATCGTTCTCAGCCTTATTGCAGTTGAACCGATCATTATCAACCCTTATCGATTTTTATTGACATTATCGGACTTAATCCGAGCTTTAGCAAACCTTATAAGCGTTAACAAAATTCTTCCGAGCATTCGAACCCCTTATCGCTGTTAATTATTTATATATTAATAGATACAGCGATGTGATACCAGAATAAAGCAGGGTGGGTCTGCATAAATATATACAAGCTTATCAACACATACAAATTCATAATAATTGTAAGCAATTTCAATCATCGGTAAATAATTATAATGACATGTAAAGAATACATAAGAACATTCAAGCATATAAACACACAAATTCATAACATTTGCAAGCATTTTTCAAAAACTGCTGAGAGATTTTGGGTAGCAGTCATGCGATTAGGGGGATTAATTACAACAGTTGAGTTGTGGGATATACCGTGCAAAAATTACGATCTCAGTATCAAGAACGCCGTAGTGCGGAACTCCGGAATTTCGGGCCACCTCTACTTCTTTAATGTGAACTTAAATTTAGGTACACGGATGTTTTCGCATTTCACCCCTATCGAAACGCGGCCGCCGTGGTCAGGAACAAAATTAGGATTATTTTGCTCTGTCATTGTCTTGGGGGAAAATAATAATTGAAACAGTTATTTCGTGCGCTCAAGAGTGTTATTGTGAGAGCATGCCTTTGTCTCCTTTCATACCCTAATGAGTAAGTAAAAAAATCGAAGTGCTAACGTTATAATGGCCGTTTACAAGTTGAAAGGGAGACTTTATTCGGCAGACGCGGTTGCGCACAGTCACCGGGAGCAATCCACTGCGTCATATGAGCTTACTATCAGACATACGACCGGTATAGTTTAAAAGAAATCTAACTATCTCATGCAGTATACGTTCCAGTTTTTTAATGTTGGTTAAAGTGAATGGGGCTCAAAATGTTGCCAGCCACTTTAGCCTACGCTAAAGAAGATGAAGTGGAAATGCTCCCCACTGATGAGACATTCATTACATGACTTGACATTTTAATTTCTATGCTTCGTCCCTTCCTATTTTTTTCTCTCACCAGAGTTTGTGAGTTAGAGTGCCTCAATTAAATGTGCCTTATTACATTCGCCCTAATTAACACCAAAGGTCGCAACTTCGACTCCAAATAAAGGTCCTGGGTCCGAGTGCCCTAATGAAATATCATAATTAGCCGTCGCTTAATTACCGCAAAAAGAAGTGGGTTCGACACTCGTCCTTCACGATGTCATTGAAATGCAACTTGGAGTTATGGCTGCTTCACCCATATCTCCGTAGTGGGTCTTGGGTTCGAATGCCTTAATGCACTTCGATTTAATTACCACCAAAGGTCGGGGGCTCGACTCCCACCAGTGGTCGTAAGACCGACTCTCGAACTTCGCGATGTAGATTGGAATCGAACTTGGAGATATCGCCGGTTCGTCCGTATTCCCAAGTTGGTTAAACACAAACCAAAGGCTCGAGTGCCTTAAATAAATCTGACCTAAATATCTCCAATTAGGGCCCAGTTAAGAGCCTTAATTCCCTTCGCCATAATTAACACCAAAGGTCGTGGGTTGCACAGCTATCAGAGGTCATGACTTCTAGTGCCCCAATTAACTATAGGCTTATAAACTCTGCGTCAATTCATTTTTCTCTAATTAAAACCAAATGTCGTAGTTTCTGCTCCCACGAAAGCTCGAGGTTTCGACCTACAATTCTCCTGGCATTGGTTATGGAAGCCATAACGCCGGACAGTAAAATTTTCGTTCCATGAGCTGTCTAAGGCTTCCGCCTTAATAATTGCGGATAATTAAGCATTTAATCCAGCTGCATAAAACGATTATCAACCGTTATGTGAGCCATATGACCCCTCATAACTCCTTATCATCCTTATCAACTAACTGACTCCTCATCTGTCTGTGTTGGGCTACGCGAAGCGCGTGCGCCCGCGGTTGTCGTTGGAATTTCGGTGGGTGAAGGAACGCGCCAATAGAAGGCGCGTCCCTCGTCCACCGAAACGCACCGGTGATGTGGCGTGTTCGCGAATAAACGTTATAACAAAACCAGAATTTGGCTGATGTTCTCCAGGCCCTATATTGGCTCTACATGTTGTCCTAGAGATGTCTTTTATTCCATCATCACCGAATGTTTTAGGAAAGGCCTCATTGAAAATTTCCTCCTTAGACTTTCGTTTTGTACCGGTGGGAGGACACATTCATATGGTTAAGATGTATTCACCTTCTGCCAGCGTGGGTGTTTAGCACACTAGCTCTAGAAAGTGGGCTAAACAGCCACGCTTGCAGAAGGTAAGTATATATATATATTTAGGTTAAATACTTGGTTTGGGCGCATGCAAGTTTAGAACGTTATAGTTTCATTGGTTCTTAAGTACGAAGCTCACCACCGCCCAAGTTTTTCGACTGAAATTTATTCTATTTTTTTTTTTGTTATGGAGCGCATCGTCTTACGCTTTACGGATGGACTGACATAACGACGGACAGATTTTCTTAAAGTCGCTTCCAGATAAAAAAACCGCGTACGCTCATGTGGTGGGGCTGGTTTGTTACCAAGTGCCAACTGTCTTAGCTCTTTCGGAGGCACGTGCTGTCCACACGTACAACCACCAAGGATTCGTCGTGAAATTACGCAGTTAGACAAAAAAAGAGACCAATTTATTTCCAGTGCAACAAATATATATGGTGTCTATGACACCATTCCTTTTATAAAGCGAAAACTTTTCTTGAAGCCTTAAGGGATCCATTTTTTGACAATTATTGTTGATGATGCCCGCAAATTTTTTTTTCAATTGTTCAAATTTCAGCAAGTCATGAAAAAAATTTTGAACGCCTAAATAAAACCATTCTTCAAAAAGTTCCAAGATTTTACCTTTTCCTTATACATGCAAGAAACCTCATCAGAAACGGCGCTGTGATGCCAGCAAATCAGATTTCTCTGTTCTCATGTGTGCAGGTGAGACCTCCCAAGGCACATCGCACCTTAATGTCACATTGCTTGAGGCTGAAATAAGAAAGAAAGAATTGAGAGCGTTAAAGAGTCCTACTATTTTTCACGTGCTACTGACAAGTAAAGTGAACTTCTGCACACCAAAAAGAAAGAGACAACTAAACAATACAGGCTGGGTATCTGTCTGTTGAGTAGCCAAATGGGATAACAGAACATATACACGATTTCAATGCATTTATCATTCGAACTTTCCAACACGAATTGAAGATTGCACACTGACTATTCGTACTGTCAATTTCTTGCTGTCTTTCAGAGTGCAAAAACAAAAAGAAAGTATCAAACGAAACCCTAATTATCGCTTTGTAAATGCTCCAAAAGCAACACATTGCGTGCATTCTGCTGGAGCCCAATTCGCTTTTTTGGTATACGTGGAAACATAAACCTGCGTTTTTATCTACAGGGCTTTCATGCATTTTTTACATCATATGTTCTTCTTGTAAAAAACTTGACAGATTATTGATAAACTCTTTCAACTGTTTGTGCACTGTATTCCTATCTATTGGTACGAAAGTTATTCCCCATTTTTTATATTTGCAAGCGAAGATAATCCGGAAGTTATTTTTTACCTACAAGTGTGAGCAAGATTTTCCCTGAATGTTGCGTGCACAAACACGATTCTATGGAGCTGTTTAGAGACATTGATATCAATGTAAAATAACTTGCCAATTGACACGGTCATTCGATCGTTCCTTTCCTAAACGAGGTTCACTGGGAAGCCCTTTCTGCTGAACGTGATTAAGCCCTTTTCTGGGAAAATAAATCTTGGTGCTGTCAATCGTGCTCACTGTGCCATAGTATGAATCATCTAGATTGCGGTAGTCATATATAGTTACCAACAGCTCAATTGACTCGGAAGCTGGCGCCTGGAATTTGTCCAAAGTTTTCACTGTGCGAGCTCAATTCAGTGTAAGAAATTGTGGTGGAATCAAAGCTTCGTCAGTGGCGTTGCCCAGGTGACTGGGTAAAATTACTTCTGGCCGGAAAATTCAAAATTCAGCTGCAGTTTACGGATCAAGGAGAAATCAATGGTTTATCGCAAGAAAGTTATATATGAGACTGGAATTTGATATTTGCGATGCGTCCTTTATAGTCTAGGCGGAGGGAGACAATCGGAATGCGTCCGCGATTTACATGTGGCACGTTATTCCTGAAGAGCGCATCGTCGAGGTAGGTGTCTGAAAAGTGTAGACTGCACTGAACTTTGTTCGTTAAGCGCTCAAATCGTTGCGCCTAATTTCGAAGGCCGAGAGGAATCCGTACGAGAATCGCATGGGATAAGAGTTCAATGGTCTACGAGGACAGCGTCCATCTACATCAATATAGTCGCCCCGCAGTTGACTGCAATGCTTTTAAATACGTGTGCGATGGTACAGGTGTTAGAAATGGTAACACGACTGAGAGTTCGGTAATCCGCTTTCTCAAAGAGTAAATTTTAATTACATACACAGTTGCGAGGACCGAAAGCTGTTCGAATATCATGTGATGCCGAGAGCCACGTTGTGTTGTAACTCATTCTGTGGTCGTTGAATGTTTATTTCAACGCTGGTGCACATGGTCGTGGATAGGCTGGTGCTTACACTTTTCTGAGTACAGAATATCGTCAGCGATTGCACTGCCCTGGCACGTTGACAGAATCACATAAGGAAATTGGAGGAGATCTTCCAATAAAACTCGACCGGAGGAAGGCAGCTCCATTTAGTTCTTGGGTACCACGACATAAGCTAAGCCTTTTTTACAAAATCCACACGCACTGTATCGAAGCATTGTCGACAAACGTGAAAGAGGAGGTTTTAATAGCAAAGAAACCTGTACCGATGGTGGCTGCTGAACGTCAGGGGCAGTAAACAGTTGTTGAAGAGAGACACAAAAGGATAGGTTTAGGCTCAGCGACTTATCACTGTCAGATGTCATTTTGCTGTCTTGACAGCTTTGAGGGAGAAGTTGCCGAATGTCTGTGGTGGGCAGCCGTGTGCAGTAGGACGCTTACTTCGGATACTGCACCCAGAAGCGGGCTCAAGTGGTGCACCCATAAACGATTTGGTGGCACGTAGGTTGGGCAGAGCCACTCAATGCTGCCAGTGATGGGACTTACCTTTCTCGTGTAACTGTGGGGGAACGCACCTGCGGACTGGTGTCACTGAAACAGCGATGGTACCGGCACAGCCGGGCGGCCACAAAACAAGCCCCGCGACTGTGTCAGTGACACAAACAGCTTGTTTGTAAATGAATATACAGAGGTTGCACAAAATAAGCAAGGCTGGAAGGGTCTTAGCGTAGCTCTACCGCTGTATCCCCAAATATGTGAGCTTCCATGGAAAAGATGGAAGATGTCAAAAGGTCTATAATCTTGCGCGTCAAGTCCACAAGATTACAGAGGTCAATATCAACACCTGCAGGTAAAGTCAAGCGTGCCTTCTCCTTGTTCAGGAAGAACTGACATAGGAGATGTATATGGGTGATGTTTGCTCTTTCAAGAATTAGGCATTGCATGTAGCCATGTAAGCACGCTGTTGTTTGGCGACAAAGACCTTCCGCTGCGAGTAGTTGCTGAAGACCCTCCCGATCGGAAACTGAATGCATTTAGCCATGGGTTCTTGCATGTCTTATAGCCTGAAGTATTCCACTGAGGGAAAACATTCGAATGGCAGTTAGAATTATTCATATCTACGGAAAGAATATCCTAAACACTCTCGGCACCGTTCAGAATACTAAATAGGCCACTAAAACAATGTTGCTACATATTCACATGTTTTTCCCAGTAAACAAGCACATACTTGATATGTGTTATCAAAGAAAAAGTGTGTAAAAAAGCTGGTATTCCAGATATAGCGACTTCATATGTATGCGCCTGGATGGACGCAGCCTTACGATTCTTTTGGAGTGTTTGTTCGCACTCGTTGAAAGCGCCATGCACAAAGTGTCGTTTTCTGAGTTAGGAATGGCGACACGCTGAGGCGTTTTTCGCTCTGACCATGCATGACGTAAATATCCACATTTTTCTCCCTTATAGGCTACTTTTTGATTCATCTCAGATTTGGCATATCGCAGAATTGCCACAACATGAAAAAAATTGTTGAAGGTAGTATATGCGGTCACGGACTGGAGGATGGCAATAAGGTCACTAATTTGGGCATTGATGTTAGTAAGCAATTTGGTCAGAATGTAGAAATTTGGCGTCTATTGAGAGTGGACCCGCTCTGCAGAAAACTTGTCCGGGCCTGTAGGAACCAGAGGACATGTTCGACAGGCCCAAAAGAAGAAATTGCATTTGAACTATAGGGAGGAAGCAGCACTGGAGCTGCCTTGACTGTGTAACGGGCCGAACGCGTGCCCTCGCCTATTACCCCAGGCTAACACTAATGTGCACGACAATATCATCAGCATAGCAATACAAACTAAAATTTAAGTAGCACGTGTTTTCAAGGATAGATGGCCTTCTTAACAGCCTGGCTTTTTGTAAGACGTCAGACAGCAGTGGCATTATTCATTCATCAGATGCCGACAGGTGGGTGTTGTTCGTTCAAGTGAAAGTGTGTATTTGCGGCAATTGTATTATTGTGCAATAGGTTGGCTAGCCTCGAATAGTAACAATATCACTTTTCTTCTTTTTTCAGGGTCGACTGTACGTAAGCTTGCATATTAACACAGAACCTTTCATTGTATTCTTTTTTCGTAAGATAGTGTGAAGGTTGCGAAAGGTAGTACTCTCACTTTTTTTGCCTGGTTTGTGTTCAAAGGTTTTTCAGCATACCTACAGGCGCATGCCTTGAGATTAAGTATCATACAGAGCGAGCATATATAAAAATGAGAGAAAAAAGTATTGTTTTACCTCTTCCATAGATAATGACAGCTCTTCTATACGAAGAAAGTCACAAAATTGTTACACAGGCCGAAAGGATTGCAAGCAGTTTGCCTACGGCATCCTGTTATCGTAACGCTGCTTTAGTGGCATCTGGTAATGTCTATTCGCATCGTAAGTACACTGCGCTGACAGAGATACATGGTGCTGACAGAGATACCGCGCCCTTAGACCTTAACAAAATAACTGGTAGTCTCACCTAACCTAGTGAACACGTGTGCGAATTAGGAGTGGCCACGTTGGCTACCTTTAGTTAGGTTACTTTTTTACTAGTATTTCAGCTGTTTAACGTTTTGTATGCTGCAGTCTACACATATCATTTGCTGATACGTGGGGCTGCTTGCTCGTATAATACGTTACATCGCATATTTGGTGTTCCTTAGTTGCCCCAAATTTTCCATGAATTGGGAGCAATAATTGTTACCCCCGAGCTAAATTAGTCGACGAGGCGACAAATTTTTTTATTAGAAATGAAAACGTCTAATTGAATAAATAATATATTTACACGAATAACCTTTTCGGTAATAATTTAGGGCACATATTTCAATCTCCAAATCGTACTCAGCTAGTGAGTTTGCATGGCATATCGACTTGCAACAAATTTTCAGGATGGCACCGGGTTCGAGATATGCGCCGTCAAACTTGCGGTAAAAATGCACTGTTCAATTTATTCTTTTAGGAAACCAAACTTTTATGCACTTCAGCACAAAAGTAATTGGAATGTCATTGTATTGGTCGGGTACCTTGAATATAGTATCAAGAAACAGGTGTAGTCTTCAGAATTCTCTCCACATTGACACGCGTTTCGGATTCACTGGCTAGAATTCGTAAATTGAAACATGTGCCATAAAGGAGTTTATTCAACATTTGATTAGTGCAGTTATGTTGATTCTTCAATTTAGCATTTGTATTTCTTGTAGAAGTAATGACCGCTTCTTTGAATGGGCTAGAATTGTGCTACTTGCGACCGCAAATTTTTTTTTATCTTTGTGCAGCTAAAAAAAAACACCCGCTATGCAAGGCCTAAGCTGCGGAGTTGTGACCTCTGTCGATTCTTCTTTTACCGGTAGTGAAGTGACAGATTTCACTAAGTGGTACCTCTGTTCACTATGTTTTAGGCAAAGTAATGTTACGTTGGAGGTCGTCATGCGCAATAAAGGAAAGGCCGCTGATATAAAGATCAATCGTAAGTATGAAAGTACCACAGCATTTCACTCTGCTCTTGAGAATTACAAAGCGCGAGTAAATTCTCTCAGCAATTCCTCAAGCTTTATTGTCTTTAGTGTGATGATGCTACGCACTAAATTATTGTTGCTAGATATAGAAAGTGTGTGTCAATGACCCCGATAATTCCGAGGAGAAAGGCGAAGAGCTTAAGAGCAAATATGTCAAATTAAAAACGACAATGCCTTTACGTGGCTAGCAGAGATCCTAAGGAGCAGCAGCGTCAGAATGAACTATGCACCGGTTTTTGCTTTGTTGCATTTCTGTAGCTGTTAATTTGCGCATCAAAGTATAGCGGCATAATTTTATTGTAGCCGGGCGCTCCAACAACACGCGTTCTGCTGTTGGTCGCGTGTCTGTGCCGGGAATGACACTCCTTATTAGGACACCCGACGTTCAAATGGTATTCTCTCGCTTACAATGCTTTTCTTCTTCCCGCAGACTCTTTTTACGGGATTATTAATTTTATCAAGTTTTCGACAGGCGCAGATTCGCGCGTGTTATATCCGAAATTTCTTTGACGTTGTCGCCGACTGTATGTCAAAGAGCCTTGTCCAATCAGACTGAGCGCATGTTTTGAAGAATGTTGATGTTGCACACCCTTGAATGAACTGAAACTGCTGCGATAGCGCTGTAATGTATGTTGATATTTGCATAAATAATGAATTCTCTTCACATCTCACGTTTAGTTTCGACGAACGGCAACGGTCCTTGGCGCTATGGTTGCGATTCTAGTGTTGTCTTTGCTTAGCTGCACAATTCCGCCCGATAATGAGTTTACTTGCAAAAAAAAATTCTTCGGTTTCGCATGTGAAAACCCAGATTTGAGTATTAGGCATGCCGTAGAAGGGGACTCCAGAATAAATTTGGTGGCCTTTGCTCCCTAAACGTGGGCCATAGCCACACCGCAAGTGCTTGCATTTCGAACACAATCAAAATGCGGCTGCCGCGCACAGGATCCCATCCTCAGCCTCCGTCTTAACACCGCAACAACAGCTACTACACCATCATCGCGGCTGAGCTAAATTTCTGAGTGTTACTTTCGGCGATGTTTAATTCTTCGCCGGCAAGACAACGTGCCAATTTGTGCTTATTAGATGTTCATTTCAGGTGTAGTCCTTGGTTAAAAGATAATTCCAGTTCCTGTTTTGAGTAAAACACAAGGCTGCTTCCTTTCGACAATTACTACCCGTGACTTTGAGAGTGCTGGTAACAAAGTATTAGTCTTGTGCGATTATTTCAGTGCATCAGTGATGCTAATAGCAGCTGCAAAATAACTCTGTCTCTTGCCCCGCCACCCTCTTCCTCCACCCTTCAAAGCGGGAGGACAACCACCTGTACACGTGCACCCAAAATACGAAGTTTTGTATGCTACGAAACACTGCATTATTGTCGGTAACGTGCCGCAGCCAGCACGTAAGTAAACAACGCATTGACGTGTTTCTATAAAGTTAGATCCCGCTCATATAAGATGTTGTAGAGCATCTGTACGTGTAGAATACGAAAGTTAAACAATAATTATACTTGAATTTAACAGAAATGGCAGTCGCCGATTTGTTTATAAAGCTTTTATCATCCCCTATTTATAAATAATGGTTTTGGCAAACAGTAGCCAGAAACATCACTATAGAGCTCAGTACAAAGAACATGTAGTATAAGATGGTGCACGCATCTAATATTTAAGAACGTTCCAAAAAGATTCAAGAATCTGAACGCAAATGTAATTGCTTTACAATAACGTTAAGTTGTGAGGACTTCATGTTATATGAGGACACTGCGTGCTCTTTACGTAACGGAGAGTTCTCGAGTAGATAGTGCATTATAAAACTTATCTGCTATCAAAGTTATTAGGCCCGCAAGGTGCCATCTATTATGCACCTTTGTGCTATCCATATCATATTGTTACAATTGGGTGGGCTTGTTTAACGTTGAAACAAGGGTTGCCGCGCCCACACCAAGCCGCTCCAAAAACAAATGAGAAGTGGTGTCCAAAGATTTATTATGTCTCCTATCTCGTAAACACATTCATATGCCGTGAACAGTTGGGAATTTCGGGGCGCTGGTGGGACGCCAGCGTACGGAGCTGAGCTATGTGACGTCCTTCCTCAGCGCGGCAGAGTTTCTTGGCGATGTAAAAGTCCGCGTGACAAGTAAAAGGCAGAATGGTGTCAAGTAAGCTGGGGAATGGTCTAACATAAATACGATAGAAGGCTCTGTTGCCGGTGGGTTCATGCTTTGCAGTATCGTAGGTGTATTTGATAAAAGGCAAGATGTCAATGCAATTTTCGTGCCTGGTATGGACGTAGCCAGAACCTATGTTCGTCAAAGTTCTCTTGGTGCGCTCGACGAGACCATTTGTCTGCGGGTGATACGAGGTCGCATGGCGAAACTGACAAGAATTGAGACACAAAATCTCTTCGACAACGCCGGCCGCAAATCGGCGGCCACGATCGCTTACAGTCATACGAGGGGTCCATGACGCAGTATGACTAAAAACAACAGGACGCTCGAGACGTTGATAGCCTTGGTCGCTGGCGTTGCTGCTCTTTCGGCATAACTCATCAGATGGTTGACGCACACTAATCCTACGGTTGTCGCTTGTTGAACGCGTTAATGGACCGAGAAGATCTACTTGAAGCATTTTAAAAGGAGATCATTGTGGCGCCATGGGGTGAAGGAGCCCAACCGGAATAGTATTAGGATACTTGATTTGCTGGCACTTGTCACAAATGGCCACATACCTTTCTTTATTCCACCACATACTAGGCCAGTAAAATAGGCCCTGAATGTGATGGTAAGTTCTGAAACCCATAAGCCCCACGGTCGCGTCATCGTGGATAGCACTAATTGTGCCTTAGAGCACTGCACGGGCCCTTTTCTCAGGCCCGGGCCACAGCGCGAGCCCGAAAGTGCATTGCGGCGGCCCGCCGATCCCGTCTAAGTAGTTCATAACCCGACGGCAACCCGGCCCGGTACGTCTCGTTTGCCTTTGAGCGTAAGCAAAGCATGACCCACTTCTCCGGTATTGTGAAGATACCATCTGTGGCACAGGACATTTTCTGGAGGTAGTTTTGACTTTTCCAGTACTTTGTCTGACATTGTTTCTGATAAACCAATAGGTACAATGGAAAGAAAGAATAAATATTCAGCCCATTAAACTCGTGCGTTAACCTGCGATATGAAAATCTGCGGTACATTTGCCAAATTCTTGCCTCCTCCACCAGCGTCACAGATGATACAGGTCACCTGATCAAAGGACAGCTAAGTGGGAGCAGGGAAACGTGAATGCGCGGTAGGGGGAGGGAGGAAGAGGTAAGCGCGTTTCTCCTCCTCCGCCGTAGCACAAGCTCTCAATCGTTGTCGATGCGACTTAGTCCACTCTAGAATCTGTGGAAAACTGGCAAAACAGATTAATATAATATGGCACTGTGAGTAGGAAAATCCTCCTCCAAGCCTCATGACCTCTTCGTAACATGAAGCATGGGATGTTCCGCTGCACAGTTCTAGCCTGGACACCCAACCCCATGCCGTAGAATGAGCTGAGGAGGTAGCCTTGAAACGTCGATTGCCGGCCATCTGTCCCGCTTAAGAAATCATGCCTTGTCATTTCGCCTGATGCTGACAAAATGCAGTTTTGCTGCCTGTAATAGGCAGTTTTCAAAAGTTACCAACGGCATACCCGGCCTATTAGAGGGTTGAAGGAGACCCGGGGCTGTAATGGGCCTGAGCGAGGCCTGGAACCGATCCAACTTCTTCCCGGGCCCGCATTAGATACCTTACCCGACCCGAGCCCGGCCCGCGGGCTTTCCTGGGCCCGGGCCTCTTAAATGTTCTTTCATGCATGTTCTAAAATGCTTAGGAACCATTAAGAGGAGGGGTGCACTATCAGTCACGTTATTCTCTTTGTAGACCAGGCCAATTGAATAACAAAGCCATTCTTACACGTAAGCTGAGCTACTGGCGTGAAGAGGGCATCCATGCTGCAGTCGGTGGACTGCTCCTCCCGGAAGGTGGGCAGTTCCGAAAAAACAATGTCGTTGATGGCAGTCTGAAACTCATCGAAATTTTCGACGCCACATGCAGTTGTTGGTATTGGCCTCGAGCTCCACCACTGGAAAAGCTGGCGCCACCGTCGGCGTGACGTGCTAGGAGGGATCACGTGGACCTAGCGGCCGCGTCGGCTGCTTCGGGCGCGCCGAAGCGAGCTGAAAACGAGAGTTTAAATTCCCTCGTACGCTGCGGTCCTCATTTAGTGGCGAGATTCGCCCGCTTCGAGTGTCTCCTTTACAACGCTTGAAAGCACTACAAAAATTGGAGGACGCTTAAGCTTCGCCTTCAAGAGTGGAACGCGACAGCGTTCCCGTCGACCCGCCAAGGGGTGCAAGACAATACGGCGCAGCGACTACGCACCCCGCATCGGACGCGGTGAGCGTCGAGCAACGCAGCGTTTGGCGCGACAACGAAATGTGCGCCTGAGCAACAAGCGACGCACGCCTGAGCCTTGGAAACAGCTCAGGCAACACCGCGTTCACTAGAGGCGCTTTTGTACCGCTTTGAAGCATCGAACTCGTGGCTCAGTGGTAACGTCTCGGTCTCACACTCCGGAGACCCTAGTTCGATTCCCACCCAGCCCATCTGGGAAGTTGCTTTTTATTTATGAAGTGCCTGCCGTGATTTATCGCTCACGGCCAACGCCGCGGACGCCGACACCGACGACACCGGCTTTCCTGCGACACGAGCTCCTTAACGCTATCGCGTTAATAGGTAGTGGCTGCCTTTGAAGGCGTACAACATGGTAGGCTACTGCTCGGTGCCGCAATGCCGGACGCACGCAACGGAGCACGGTGTCAGCCTTATTCACACGTAGCCGCAGGACAAGAAGCTGTGTGAAGCTTGGCTCGCGAAACATAAAACCGACAAACAGTCATCGGCTACAACTCGGGTATGCAGCAAGCACAGACGCGAGGAAGATTTCTGCTACGGCGCCCCGTCTGCAATGTCCTGAAAACGCGCACTGAGACGCTCGCCCGAGTCCGCTGCCCGAATAATGTCATGACAGTTTAGTCTATGAACTTGTCGAATGCTATAGATACTGGCAAGTTCAGTGGAGTGGAAAGGCAGCGGTAAGAAGCACATTTAAAAAAAGCATGGCATATGGTCATGTTTGTGTTATGTATTAATGCACTGGATTACAAAAAAGTAGCAGCGGGGAATTGCACGCTGAGAACACCGATAAACATACAGTGCGACGCAACTCGAGAAATAGTATTGAAAGGTCAAAGAATTTAGTAGAAAAAAAAAAGATTGAATCGTCGCGACGGCACATCACAGTCCCCGTAGGCGTCGAAGTCTCTACAATAAAATTATTTTTGAACAGCTCTGATAGCGCCCACGCAACAATGGTTGCTTGTATACTGTCAAATGCTCATATTCTGCGGCCTAAAGCTCATGGCACGGTGCGAAAACGCGCGCGCGGAGAAAGCGAAACAGTGCGCGGACAAGCATGCAGACGCGCAGTCGGTCGCTGCGAATCTGCGCGATCGCTTCATTGAGGCTTCATTCTATTACGCTCCATTTAGTTATAGAAACACTATAACAACATATTTCAGATAGTTTGCTCTCAGCGTTTACCTACCTTTCACGCAAGAAGCCGGTTCGGGAGACTCCATCGCGGCGACCGCGCGCAGTGGCGTTCACAGTTCGTATTCGGTAAAGAGATAGCGTCTGTAAACGATTGTGTGCTTTCAGTTTGCCCAAGATTATTATTTAGACAGCAAGAAACTTCTCTCCTTTCGAAAGTACTTACAGAAATGTCCGGGAGAGCTCGCGCGTGGTGTTTTCAGTGAGCGCTGACAGCAAAAGCTATGAGGAGCGCGCCACGTGATCCCTCATACTACGCCAGCGAGGCGCTTCCGATAGATGGCGACTACGTAACTCCTCGCCGCCAATAGAGAGCTTCGAAACACCGTCGGCGTCCGCATGATGGCTGCCGCGGTTGTACCGCAATGCAAAGGGAAATTACTGCAAACGTAGTGGCCATCGAGCAATGCGACGAGAGGGATGGCGCTGGCCAACCAGTCAACATATTGAGCGGTGATCAGCAACGATCGTAAAAAGGCTTCCTTAGAGATATGGACGGAACTGACGTACAGCAAAAACGACAGAGAGGTTTTCCTTCTCTCTGATAGTGTAGTTCTGTTCAGCCTTGCTCAATAAATGGCTGGCGTAGGCAAATGTATGCCCGGTGGCCTCAAAATGCTGTACGAGGATGGTGCCGAGGCCAATTCCACTCACGTCGGTGTGCAATTTTGTTGCGGCAGTGGCATCAAAACAACGAAGTTGAGTACAGACGAGAGCAGGAATTTCAGCTGACGAAACGAGGAATCGCAATCTGCTGTACAGGTAATTGACTTATCCTTGCGCAGCAACAAATTCAGGGAGTTGGCCTTATGCACACAGTTGGACTAGAAACAAGAAAAACGAGAAACGACCCAAGAAACATCCAAGCTCGCATTGCGACTGCGGTTGTTTGAAGTCATTAACCACAGCGACCATTTGTGCGTCTGATCGCAGGCCGTGCTTCTCAAGTACTAGCGCCTCTCGTTGGCCCGATTTACATTTCTTTCAGTTGAAGGTAAGGTAAACTTGTTCAAGACGCGTCAAAAGAACGTCAAGTCGATGACTGTGCTCTGCAAGAGCGCGACCAAAAATGACGACGCCTTGAAGATAACAAAAAATAAATCTGCCATTTCAGTCCGCGCAGTATTGCGTCCCTATACCTTCCAAATTACAGAACCTCTGGTGACGCAAAAAACAATTTTGTCTTTTTAGGCTCGATGCGCGGATATTTGGCAGTAACGCGGTCGGAAGTTCACAGATGAAAATTAGGACATGGAATGAACAGTCGATAACATCATCGATACGGGAAGTGGATAAACATCCTCTTTCGTCACAGGATTGAGACGCCCGTATCGACAGAAGGGTTGCTGCACGTACACTGAGCCGTTTAAAAGACAAGCTTATTGCATCGTCCTCTCCTTCTTCTTCTGTCGCTTTAGCGTAACAATATCAACCGCGCACACGAAACCTTGTTAAAGAACAAAGCATACCAGTTCACTCCCTTTGTTTTCAATAAGTAGGTATGGGCGAATATTCGAATGTTCGAATAGAAATCACATATAACACCTTAAATGTTCTTATTCGTAATTGAAAATAAACTATTTGGTGCTGTCGAGGATTGAAACTCATCGCCACTATCATCATATTCACCCTATTTCATGTTCAGTGCAGGACGAAGGCCTCTCGCGGCGATCTCAAATTGCTCATCGCCTGCGCCAGCCGATTCCAAATGCCACCCGTGAATTTCCCAATTTCATAGCCCCACCTAAGCTTCTGCCTTCCTCGACTGAGCTTCCATTCTATTAGTACCCATTTTACAACCCTAATGATCCAACGGTTATCGAGCCTGCGCCTTACATTACCTGCCCAGTTCCTTCTATTTCTCTTGGTGTCACTTAGAATATCGGCTATATCTATTGGCTCTCTGATCCAAACCACCCTCCGTTTCTTAGCGTTATGCCTAGCATTCTTCCTTCCAGCGCTTTTTGAACGGTCCTTGCCTTGTCTGCAAGCTTCTTTGTCAGTTTCTAAATCTCTGCCCCATATGTCAGCACCGGTAAATTTGCTGATTGTAGATCTTTCTTTTCAATGATAAAGGTAAGCGTCCAGTCAGGAGCTGGACATGAGCAATCAGCGCTGACTTCAGACGACCATGAAAGCGCTCCACGAGGCCGTTGGTTTGGGGATGGCAGGCGGCCGTGCGCAGAAGATCCGTGCCAAGCAAGCGCAGAAGCTCTTGAAAGAGAGCGTACTTGAATTGCTGCCCTCTGTCAGTAACAATTTTCGTAGGGCATCCGAAGCGGGTGACCGATCCTATGAAAAGAGCTACCGTGACCGTTCCAGAAGAGCTGTCTTGAAGTGGCCTTACTTCTGGCCAACGGGTAAACATCTCGATAGAGGTGATCAGGTCACGAAATCGTGGTCAGGTTGGAGAAACTGGCCGGCTCGGGAAAGAGGATACCTATGAACTTTTACACGTTTGCTCGGTCCACATGCACGAACCCAGTCGCGTAGATTGGCGTTCGACCGTGGCACTACAGAGTGCAATGAAATAAGGCGTTATGTGACACTAACACCGGGGTGAGCGAGCTGGTGCAGTGTGTCGAAAAGCTACTTGCTTAACGTGCTGGAGAAAGATGGTCTCAGTGGGCCTGTAGAAGTGTCGCAGACGAGCGTCCCCCCATCAAGCAGGATAACGACTTCCCGTAGTGCTGTTTTCGAAGGGCGCAGCTGAAGGAGCTCGGAATCATTAGCTTGATATGCGAGGTGCTGTCACAGCGTCCACTCGGCTAAGGGTGCCACCGCTGACATGTCAAATGTCGGTGGAGAATTCCGAAGTAAACAAGAGATGGCGAACTTCTCGTGCTGTATGTGCTGATGATGCTCTGTAAAGCCCATACGTCAATGGCTTGTGATCAGTTAAGATGGTAGAGGGTCCTCCCTCAACGATATTGCAAAAAGCACGGCTAGCGAAGTAAATTCCAAGCTACTGTCAACCGAAAGTGTTGTGACGAGCTTAGGTTGGAGCGACTTCCATGGATAAGAAGGCTAGGCGTTGCCATGAATTATCCATACGCTGCTGGAGAACCACTTCCATGGCTGTGCTGGACACGTCCGCCATGACGGCCAATCATGCTATGGCGTTAGCATGTGCGACAAGTACGGCATTTGCGAGTGCGCCCTTGATCTTAATGAAGGCATCTTCAGTGGCGGCGTCTCAATGCAGCGAGGACATATTGTTCTTGTTGGTAAGGAGGGGATCCAGACGCGCCGCTATGGCAGCATAGTTCCTGATAAATCGGCGGTAAAATTTAACCATACCGAGGAGCTGTCGCAGCTTTGTGATCGTTGTGGTCTTGGGGAAGCTCTCTGCTACTTGGATTTTGATGAAAGTGGGCGAATGCCACTAGCATGGAGGTGATGTCCTAGAAACTCCAAGTTGGCAACACCAAACTCGCTCTTGAAGACGTCGATGACGATGCCTTGTTCAGATAGCCGTTGGAGCAAAAGTCGTAGATGTTGTCAATCCTCTTCCGCGCATTTTCTTGATACCAACAAGTCGTCGGCGTAGGCGAAGGGTAGACCACGCTTTACCGTTTCAATAAAACGTTGGGAAGACTGGGTGGCGTTCCTGAGACAAAACGGCATTTGCGAAGCGCCCTATTGGCCTAGCAATGGGCGTCTTAGGTATGTCTTGCTCTGCGAGAGGAATCTTGTGGTAGGCGCAAGGTCCATCTTTTAGACTCTTAACCTTAAACTTGAACAGGGTCTCTTAAGCTATCTCTTAGGAGGTGAACGACAAAAGCCTACTCTTCCTCCTTTTATCATTCGCTTCTTTCTCTTCTTTCTTTTAATCATTACTGCTCACTGCTAAGCATATTTAGTCATTTGTTATCAATTGCGGTCATTATAAGTTGTCGTTAGATATATTGGTCATTTCGTATTCATTACTAGTTAATATAAGCCATGTCAGTCGTTATTAGTCATTACCGCTCACATCTAAGCATATTTAGTCTTTTGTAATTGATTGTGGTCATTACAAGCCGTCGTTAGACATGTCGGTCATATAGTAGCCATCAGTAGTCATTACAAGTCGTTTGAGTCATTGTTAGTCATTACTGGTCATTACTAAGCATGTTTGATTTGATTTGATTTATTCATTTCCATTTACACACACACATGTACAGAGGAGTGGTAAATGGAGGTGGATGATAAGTAAAAAACCGCACAGACGCGGCTTGAGGTAACCTCACCCCCTTAGGTACAATATGACTGCATGGGGTAACACATCAAGCGCCATATAAATTACATTTATCTAGTGGCCATAAAACATTGCAGTTATACAATATATGAAAGAACAGTGAAATATTTCCACAATGACAATGCAAAACACATTGCGGCATTGAAATAAAAAAATGATATACACTTGGTAACAGACAAGAAAAAGAGGAACATAACACACATTATTAATCATTAACAAACGTGCTCTAAAGAGGTGAAAGCAATAGAGTTTTAAATTGTGACAGTGATAAATCTTGTAAATTGAAGCCTGCTCTGTCGTATAAATTCAGTAATCTTGGAAGGTTGTTAAACAACATTTGACAACCGTAGTTAGTTCTAGAGCGGGGAACCTCCCAGACTTCAGGTGTACGAGTTGAATAACGGTATGAATTGACGGATAGATTTGCAAGTTCTAGAAGTAAATTTTTGTTACGTTTGGTATTAAAGTAATACTCGCGTAATAGTCTGCTGTTATAGATGTTAAGGGCTGTCGCAATGTTGTATTTCTTGAAAAAGTTTTCAGTATGGGCGGCAAACGGTACATTAGCGATGACACGTATGATTTTCTTCTGCATACGAAATAATTTACTCAAGTTACATTCAATTGTTCTGCCCCATAAAAGATGCCCATAATGTATGTGAGACATGAATCAGGCATTATAAATTAATAATTTTACAGAGACGGGTGAAGTAAATCTGTACCGATTTAAAACACCTGTTTCTAACACCTGTTTCTAGTCCTGTCTAAGCATCTGTAGTCTTTACAATTCACCGTTAGACATATTGGCTATTTCGCAGTCATTAGTAGTCATTACAAGTCATTTCAGTCAATATTAGTCATTACTGACCTTTAATAAACATTTTAGTCATTTATAGTCAATGGCAGTCGTTGCAAGTTAGAAATATTGCTCATTGCCTAGACATTACTAGTCATTACAAGTAACTAGTAGTCATTGTAGTCATTACCACTTATTACTAGACATTTCTTGTCATTTCTAATGAATTGCGATCATTACATGCCGTCATTAGATATATCGGTCATTTCGTAGTCATTAGTAGCAGTACAAGTCATTACCAGTCATTATTAGTCATTACCAGTGATTCTTAACCTCTACCTATCTCTGTAATAGCGTTATCATTCAATAACTGTCACTATCAATCATTTTTCATTCTTTAACCCGTCTTTAATCCGTCTTCATATAGTGTGATGACACTTTGGCGGACACATCACCATGAGCCTAGAGAGGCTTTCGCTTTATTAAAGAGATATTGGCGCCGTGCAAAGCGACGGTGAGATCTTGTATGTTGGGTAAAGGGTACCGGTCCGGTATAGTCTCAGTGTTTACACGCCTGTAATCTCTAACGGCCTGCAGTGTCCCGATTTTTTAGGCACCATGTGGAGTGGAGCTGTCCACTTACTGGTGGACTGGCGAATAATGCATAATTCCAACATGTGCTCGAACTCTACACGTGCAACTTTGAGCTTGTACGGAGCAAGTCGACGTGGCCGGAAGAATGCAGCAGGTCCGGAAGTGATATGGTGTCGCTCATCGTGGCAGATGATTTTTTTATTAGGGGGGGGCGGTGAGTTCAGGCAATTCTCACAGCAAAGCCTAGAAGGGTCAATTGGAAACCGCAATGCTAGAGCGCGCTAAATTTATGGTTTCCGGCGCAGCAATGTCTTCTAGAGAGAT
The DNA here is from genome assembly GCF_050947875.1 of Dermacentor variabilis. Lineage (NCBI taxonomy): Eukaryota > Metazoa > Arthropoda > Arachnida > Ixodida > Ixodidae > Dermacentor > Dermacentor variabilis. Next base: position 108,996,840 of record NC_134575.1, on the reverse strand, counting down.
AGGCTGTCGCGTCCAGAAGATGTCGTTTGCCGTCTACAATAAGGCCATGGTCGGTGAGGAAATCATCATCGGTTTTGTCAGAAATGTGTCAGCAACCATGAACAACCATCGGAAAGCTCTTCGCAGGCCCAGGTTACGTGCGAGCGAGCGTTGTCAAAATATCGAAATGCAAGTTCCATTCACGGCTTGTATGCACAGAATGGGAGCAGCTGTGCGATCCGCTCGTGTAGCAGGTAGAATGCTGACCTGTGCCCCCGTGTCGGTCGCAAAGCGTTGCCCAGTGGCCTTATTGATGACGTACAAGAGGCGACTTGTGGTGGGGCCGTGACCGAATTCATCGCCGTTAGCAGTCCGTTGGACGGTTTCTTGACCAAGAGCAAAGAAGAGAGCAACGACGTGCTTCCATAACAAAATGGCAGTGATACCAGCAGATGGCCGGCTGATATGCTGCACAGTAGCGCTGGCGCTCGCTGGACGCGCCGCGCTGACGAGATGGCAATCGGCGATGACGACAGGAACGAGAAGAAATGTCCTTGCGATGGGTCGGAACCAGGAGCTCGTCCCGTCTATCGCACAGCTCAGCCACGGGGAATGTTCTCGATGTTGTCTCTCGCCGGTTCGGAGGCAAAGAACGCGCAGTGTGCGACGCTGACGCCGGTGTCACAGCTGCAATCGAAGTTGGATGCATCACAGCCTAAGTGGATTGGAACTTCCAACTCTTTGTGCTCCAATGGAGCGAGATGTGACAGATGCTGGGTGGAAGCGGTGGCCAGCACCATCTGGGCTTTAGGGGGTAAGAGCTAAAAAAAATAGCTCACGTACAAAGGCGTTGTCCATGCTGAAAGCGCGTGGGCCCGACAGGTTAAGCATTCGGTGCAGTAATTGAATGGGGTATTGATTGCCCAGCTGTCCAAATAAGAGTATCTATTGTATTCGTGTGCATTCCGAAGTAGGTGTATCATCTAGTATAGTTCCCTTGATTGCACCATCAGACGCCGCTGGGAGGTGTGTGCAAACGAAAGGAGAAGATAGGCAATCTCGTCGATGGCGGCCGCTGGAAGCACGTCGACCACAAGGAGGTGCTTGCGGCTCTGTGACGTTATCCGCGAAAGGTCGACACGGGCCTCGGCTTAGACCAACCACGCCATCGGCGTATCTTATTTTGTTGTTGCGCAAGCTGAACAAGGGCAACAGAAAGGCACATCTGACACACACGGCGCCACTTGTGTGTCAGATGTGCCTTTCTGTTGTCCTTTTTCAGCTTGCGCTACAACAAAATAAGATATGCCTTACCAAAAAGCCTCTATAGCTATCTTCACGCCGTCGGGTTCCGCTCCCGAATTTCTGGCAGGCGGATTACGTTCCAGAGAACCCCAGTGGTTGAAGCGAGGTTAGCGGTTTCCCATTTGGTCGAGGCTTGCTGGCGTTTATTGTCGGTGTTCGACATGCCTCCATTTCATTTTCGTGTGGCGCGTTAATTCCAGGCGCAAGTTGTGCGTTGATCCAGAAGTCAACGCTCACCAATTGTACAGCATATGACGGAGAGACGACGAGACGTTATTCCAGCACCGGAGCTCAAACTCTACTAGCTTTTATTTCTTCCGTCCCCAGCGTGAGCTAAGCTTCTGCGCCGCACGTGGCCTCTCCTGACTTCGTTATCTTGCCTTAGAAGATCGCGTCGATGACCCTGGCGCTACACGTCAATGGGTAGCGCTTTAGAGACACCCGCTCCTGTCCTTAGTTCTCCCTTAATACCCTACAGGCTTTGCGTTTGCATGCAGCTGCTGAAGATCTTCACCGTCGATGACCTGGTTCTCTTTTTCCACCATAACAATATGGACGCAGAAGCTCCAAGCAATCGTCCCGAAGAGCGGCTTAGTAGGTGACAAATTTAACACCGTACCGGTTGTCTCTTCTAGATTTCTTTCGCGACAACCTTGTCTGTTATGTGCTCCTTAGGGTGACTAGTACCACTATCATGGGCTCTTGGGACTTTGATTAGGCTCGTTCCGTGAACTTCACAAGTGCCTGCTTTTTTGGGGGGGAATGTCGTCTGGGGGGGAATGTCGCCCTTTACATCTGAATGCGCGTCTTCCGCAGTGAATCTTCGCCGCGTCGCGTACTTATCATTTAGTCCAGCCGCCTTTTCTTTCATCTCTACCGCCTCTCTACCCGCACGTAAGACCTCACTCCATGCGCAATGTTCGAGTTCTTCAACAGATGCATTCTAAAACCTTGTTTGCACTTTCGTAAACTTAGGCGCCCTTAAGCCACTCAACGATGTTCACTTTGAAACCGCACGCAAACTCAGAAAATTTGCGTCTGGTCTGAAAACGAACCTGGTTGTATTTTGTTCATCCTTTTGAAACGCTTCCTGAACACCCTGGTGTAAGTCAATTTCTCCTCAACACCGTTGACTTTATTACAGCGAAACTGTTTATGCCGACACTGTGCCGTCGTTGTCGGACTTCGCTAAAGAGGGGCCACGAGTCCTAGCTCATGGGGAAAATAAGAGTTGAACACGAGGAAAGGGGTTGGTGTGACGCCTGTCCCCCGGCGAGAATGCTATGTATACGCGAATCTTGTACAGTTGTCATTTTCTGGGATTGAACCAGATCGGCATTGAATTTACCTACGATTGATTCCACCCTGTTACGAAAAAAAAACAAATGTTATTATGCTGGCGGTTTATGGCCAACGAACTGTCCCCAAAGATGGAAACTCGAGACTAGGAGCACGTGTCGGCCGCCACGTCAACACAATTCCGCCAATCCTCAAAACCACTGCAGCGCCCGCATCTCCATCGGTGGGCTTTGCGCCCAATGAAGGCAGCTTTGGATTAGTGGTTCCGCACATACCATCCTAGCTAGAACTATGGGAAGTCCACGAGTAGTGCGTACTCCTGAGGAAGAAGCTGCCTACCGCGAAAGCGAAAATGAGGCGAAAAAATGGTGAAAAAGATTACTATATAGACTGTTTGCGAAGTTTGACTTGCACGGTGTAACACTCGCTGTAATATAGGTCCGCTGCTCGACCATCTTCACGGATTGAAAGCGGCGGTGATGTTCTACTCGTAGTTCCTCGCTTTAGTCGCCTCCAGCTTTGTGACTCCACATGTAAACGAAGTCACCAACCTCTGCGACCATGTGCCCGAAGCGAAGTTACGCCTCTTGCAAGTTCTTTCTAACTGAACTTAGGACGAGACAGTGTCCTCGCCAACCTTGTGTAGCCTAATCCACTAGTCCATACGACATAGTTTGAAATCGCTTGGTCTTCTTGAGCTGTTACTGCATTCGCCTTCTGAAATTCAAACTGTGGCTTTCTAATCTCTTGGTCAGGCATCATTTCTCCATGTTCTTTCTGCTTCATCTATTTTTCTTGTTCTTTCAGGCCTCCAGGCTTCTGGCTGGCTTATGGAAGGCCAACAGCGGAGTGAGGTCAACGTTCCAATCACTTATCCAAAAACGCGCACAGTTAGGGGATTGGGAATTCAACAAACCACACGTGCACAGGTTGCTGACGAGCAATGTGGCAAAGTGCGACGACGAGTCATTCCTGGCACCAAGCAATGGAAGCAGGCACCTGGCTGCCGCTCGTTTGACCGTGTCGAACAGCTGAGAATGCGGTTGCGATGTAGGCCGATTCTTGGCAAGAAGTAGCGGAAATAGGCGCTCAGTTTGCCGTATGTTACAGCAACCAAGTTTTACAGATGTTGATAGGCTATTAGTGCTGTTTTTTTATTACCGATTGGAGATCCTGTGCTTGAAGCTGATGGTAACTGCTTGCGTATCTTTTAATCTAGTTAGTTATGTTTTTACTCAGTCAATTATGTATCCTGATTTCTCGTGGGCGGTGAGAAGAGTATAGAATTCGTACTTTGCCACTGGCCTTGATATAGTGCGCACCGGCTATCGCTAGCGGCCGTGTTGGCACGTTTAGACGTCAGGCCGCTTTCAGTACAAACAGTCTTTGAATGCCGATATAAACTGTCGTCGCATCGAAAGTCGGTGAAGGCTTTGTTGACCTTTTTATGTGGCAGTGGCCTATTAGAAAGACTATAATGAAACCATCCCGTCCTTTTTTTATTCACGCCTTTCTTTTTGTCTCCGTTATTCTTTCCGTATTTACTATCCATTTCCCTTCCCCTAGTGCAGGGTAACTCAGGTCAACCTCCCTGCCTTTCTTTCATTTGCATCCTTTGCTCTCTGTCTCGCTCTGTCTCTCTCTGTTTTCTCGTGCGAGTAATATTCACCGCGTCCGGCTGTACAGCTCAAAGGCTAAAATATAATATCTGACACGGGCGATTTTTAAAATTTTGTATACTATAACAAAAACACACCGTTGTGCCGTTCTGGACAAACATGAAGATGGAAACCACAACCACAGCAGCGCGCTGGACTAGAAGTGTCTTTCGAAGATGGAATTTGCGGACTTTGATTGTTACAATTTGAGAATGTAATTGTGGAGCTGTGTCCTTTTTGCTCGGTATAATATTCATCAGTGCTAACGCTACACAACCACTACTGGTGGCTGTCTTGACGGATAAACGATTCTGTGAATCACCAACATGAGCGCGTAATAGGCGGGAACTATTGTGTGAGTTCTCTGTCATGGATAGCCTTTCTACTGCAGTTCAAGGCCATGGTACCGCTGGTACACGAGAAGCTGTGCTCGGACGTGCATTGTAGGCCCACATACAAAAGAACTTGCTCCCCTCGAAATTTTGTCACCAGACATGCCGTACACGAAACTGGCTGAAGCTCTTGTTTTCGTGTTGGGTAATGATCAGAAACAATAGTTGTAGGCTGTTTCTTTAAAGAAATGTCGGCAGAGACAAACTACCTTCCAAAAATTGGCGTTTGTCACAGAAAGCACGATACTCAAAGGTCGCACATAGCATTTACCACACGCGGCAAACTCTGATCGGTAGTATATGAGTCATATTTGTACAAGCGCCAAAAGATGATCTCAAATAGCCAGGCGCAATTTCATTCTGCCACCAAACAAAATTTCGTGACCTAGATCACTCAGCGTGACAACAAGGTATGGTATACTCCTGGAAGCGCCATTTTTGCAATAAAAGCTACAGAAATTCTGAGAATTGTCTATTCATGCCGAGGCATTGTTTGCTTCGGCTATGACTTCGTCATGGCTTAATTTTGCCTACTTGCTTTTTCTAGCTTACAGGCGCCTACTCATGGCCTTTCCGATGGCAGAACATGTTTAGGCTGTGGTAGAAAAATGTCAGATTTGCACGTCACATCCGGCCCCTTCAATGCAATTGTGCCAATTGAGGCAGGACGCGGGCACGAGCGCGTTTCGAAAGAGCGGAGCGCTTGAAAGGGAACAGCAGCTGCCCCAGTATCACGTGAGGCGTTGCGTGAAGGCAGAGTGCATCGCTACGAAGCCATTTCACCCAGTTGAACGCTGCTGAGCGCCCTTCTTCCTCTTCACAATCACGCTCTCGCCGTCGCTCTCATCAGCATGCTCTCCCCTGCTTTCTCACTGCGCCTTGGTAAGGCCCAAGGAAAGCGCACTCGTTTGCCCACGAGGTGTTCATAACTCGAAGGGCTCTCTGCGACGTTCAACTGGACATTGGGCCACCCCAAAATCTCAAGTTGCCCCACACCCAAATTACAAGTTCACCCACCCCTGCAGGAAGCTTCACCATGCATATCCTGAAGAGCCGTATGCATCTCTATTGGTATTCTCATTTCAAGCGCAGCTTGTATTGGCTCACAAGTTTCGGTGGCGGTCTGGTCACTCAAAAGCCGAGCTGCTCCCAAAGCAGAGCAGCTACGGTAAACGGCAGTTTCATGAGTTGACAGCTGCGCCGGCGCCATGGACGTCAGACTCTGCAGTTTTGCAAGACGCGTAGCGCCACCTGGCGGTGCGAAGAGGCAGTAATTGAGTAGTGCGAAGCCCGACTGCCTTGCTAAGTTGCCTATGCAGATAGCGACTGCGAAACAACGATTTAACTATATTTTGGTCCATATGGCGAGCGTTTTGCGCATTCAACACCCAGACAGAGAGCTATGAATTTCTACGCTAGTCGGACGCGCCGCCGAACTGCCATAAAGCGCTTGCTGTCTCATTCGTCGGACTGATGGCGGAAACGACGGCAACCGCGATAGCTCCGCGCGCTACAAAGAAACGCCGCAATCGACGCTACTGTTGTGTTGTAAATTACTATGAACGTGAAGGACGGAATAACAACGTTCAGTTTTACCGATTTCCATCGCGATCGTATGAAGGGGAAAGGTGAGAGCGCTGGATACGGGCCGTTCAACCTGTTGGGTAATCGGATTACTTGCATTTCCCACAACACAGCGGCTCGCATAAGAAAGTGCGACAATTTTGTTCTTCTGTAACTGTGTTACGCAGCCCTGACGGAGGACCGTGATAGCTAAGCGAAAAAATCAAGAATATGCAGCCGCCACTTCGTTTGTAACAGAAAAAAACAACGTTGCGAACCATCTTGCTTATGTGCCATCGATATCTCCGCCTTTTAACAGACATCCGTCTCCGCTTGACTCAACAAGTGGAATGGACAGATCTGGCAGGTCAGCTTAACCAAACATTTTGGTTCGTTTATGAATTCAAAATCCTGTTCTAGAGCATCGTTGCATCGCGAGCTCATTTCTACTTACGGTATTTTGTATCTCCTGCGCCGATAAAAGAAGCACGCTTCGCAATGTGCTGAGCCTGCTCGACTGCGTTTTTCAAATGTGAGCCGTACAGTTGCTGTAGGAGCACTGGATGAGTAATTGCGAAATAATGCACATGTGTAAAGAAAAGAATGTCGCATTTATTTACATTTATTTGTGCGCGCTTGTTGCTCGAAGCGTCTGCAAAAAGTTCAAATTAAGGTACTGAGCGATGCCGTACCTCCTGCGAGAAAGAAAGACGCAGCGCGTAGGCACCGTAGGAAGCTTACGTTCGTTATGATCGCACGCTATTTGCTGCCTTGGAAAACGTTTTCTGTTTGCTGCCCTGGAAAAGGCTATGCAAGGATTTACTCTCTGTAAATAATTGCGAGACAAAACATTAGGATAAAATACATAAATATATAGGAGATACTTAATAAGTCTTGTGTTCAGGACATATTCAATATGAAACAATTTGAAATGCTTAGATTTTTATGCTGATATGCCTATAGAGAAACCTGATGCCCTCTGTATTTGCGAGTTGCAGCACGCTGAAGTAACACTTGAGACTTTATTTTATATTGTACACATACTTCGCCCTGCTAAGCTTCCTGTCCGAAGCGTGGATGGGCGGAAGGAGCTTTCCAGGCCCTTGGTTTTTAGGAAACCGTGCCTCAGCACAAACGAAAGAGAAGGATACACTGTGGCCTATGCACCTCCGCTTGCGGACAGCTCTTCTTGCACTACTCAGTTCGTTCCAAGGCTCCGATGGGGGCGCTGGTGACGGGTTTTTCCGCAGCGCCGCCTGGGCAGAGTCTGAGGCCTATAGCGTGAGTCGCTGTCAACCATTCCAGCTGCATGAGCACGCGCTCACGCCACGCGCGCAGCCAATCAGAGCCGTTTCGCTGCATCTAGGGAGGGAAAGGGCAGAAAAGGGTGTCAAGCCGGCGGCGCCGGCTTCGTTTCCATTCAGTTCATTTAAAAAAAACGAACGGGAAGGCCACCCATCGTGCATTACCCTGGGGAACCGGCAGCCTTCAGCGAGCAGCGGCGGGAACTCGCATGCGAAAGCGCTCGCCGTGCTGAGGGAGCCGGAGCCGGAAGCAATCCGACACCATCATCTATGGGTTGCTTAACCGTGATGAAGATTAGGTGTACAGAGGATAAGCTACTCTTACCCCTGTTTTCCTGTAGAGGAAGCGCCCGAACCTTTTATTTGTTACCTTTAGATTGTTCCTTATCGCTTAAAAGCTGCCAGTCTTCTACACTTAACAATTAAACCGACTGAAAGTCCTACCTTTGAAAATTGTGCATTTTTGTACAGATAGAAGGCATTACACATTTCGCGTGACAGGGCTGGGGATCACGTCCAAGAAGCCATAAGCTTCGAAAATCCCTGCCACAAGCAGGAGGATGAAGATTCGTCACCAATATGCCTGTTTATATATTCGTTGCGGACCCCGTAGTAATCACTAATAGATCGCAGTTCGTTACTCGCATGCAGACGTGGGTAAAAACCTGTTACTCTTCTAGCGTTCAGATAACTGCTGTCATGTTTATTGCCTTTCTCGACTGGTGCGACCGACGATTGAAATAGCGTATCAGCGACTTCTTGCGTCCGCCCGGACTTGTACACTATGGTCACACCATAGGCGTGCCGACAGAAGCATGACCGCGCCAGTCGCCCCCAAAAGTCCCTCATGTTTCTAAACCAGTGAAACGAATGGTAATGTCGTAATATTAAAAAGCAGCATCAAAACAGCTTATACCACCATTTAGCAATTACCTAAGCGACTATCATAAAATCCTTTCCAGGGGTAGTCTAGTTCAACTCTGCTGCGACAAACTGCGACTTGCATAAGCAATTACTGTCTTGACGTTATGTTGCCTATACACAAACTGGGCGGAAAGAATGAAGCAGCTGGAATCTGAACTACCTGAGCTGCCCTGAGTAGTACCTGAATAGCTGACAATTGGAACTAGGGCAAGTGAATGTCTGAGCTTTCTAAAACCCACCTCATGGCATGAGCACCGGGCGAATGCTTAATTATTACTGATACAATGAGCCAGTGTTTCCGCGATCTCCAAATAATTTGCAATCATCATCATCATCAAACTGGTTTCGCCCAATGCAGGGCAAAGGCCTCTCATACTTCTCCAACTACCCCAGTCATGTACTAGTTGTGTCCATGTTGTCCCTGCAAACTTCTTAATCTCATCCGCTCACCTAACTTTCTGCCGCCCCCTGCTACACTTCCCTTCCCTTGGAATCCAGTCCGTAAGCCTTAATGACCAACGGTTATCTTCCCTCCTCATTACATGTCCTGCCCATGCTCATTTCTTTTTCTTGATTTCAACTAAGGTGCCATTAACTCACGTATGTTCCCTCACCCATTCTGCTCGTTTCTTATCCCTTAACGTTACACCATCCATTCTCGTTGCGTCGTCTTCAATTTAAGTAGAACCCTTTCCTAAGCCTCCAAGTTTATGCCCCGTACGTGTGTATTGTTAAGACACAGCTGTTATACACTTTTCTCTTGAGAGATATAATGGCAACCTCCTGTTCATGATCTGGGAATGCCTGCCAAACGCACCCCAACGCATTCTTATTCTTCTCATTATGTCAGTCTCGTGGTCCGGATCCGCGGTCACTACCTGTACTAAGTAGATATATTCCCTTACCACTTCCAGTGCCTCGTTACCTATCGTAAACAACTGTTCTCTTCCGAGACTGTTAACCATTACCTTAGTTTTCTGCAGATTAAATTTTTGACCCACACTTCTGCTTCGCCTTCCCAGGTCAGAGAGCATGCATGGTAATTGGGCCCCTGAGTTACTAATCAAGGTAATATCATCAGCGAATCGCAAGTTACTAAGGTATTCTCGTTTAAATCTTCTACCCAATGCTTCCCTCTACATGTCTCTGAATACTTCCTGTAAACACGCTGTGAAGAGTATTGGAGAGATCGTACCTCCCTGTCTGGCGCCTTTCTTTATTGGGATTTCGTTGCTTTCTTTACGGAGGACTACGGTGGCTGAGGAGCCGTTATACATATGTTTCAGTATTTTTACAGATCGCTTGTCTAAACTCTGATTCCGTAAAGCTTCCATGACTGCTGAGGTTTCTACTTAATCAAACGCTTTCTCGTTATCAATGAAAGCTTTATATAAAGGTTGGTTATATTCCGCACATTTCTCTGTCACCTGATTGATAGTGTGAATATGGTCTATTGTTGAGTAGCCTTTACGGGATCCTGCCTGGTCCTTTGCTTGACAGAAGTCTAAGGTTTTCCTGATTCTATTTGCGATTACCTTAGTAAATACTTTGTAGGCAACGGACAATAAGCTGATCGGTCTATAATTTTTCAAGTCTTTGGTGTCCCCTTTCTTATGGATTAGGATTATGTTAGCGTTCTTCCAAGATGGCGGTACGCTCGAGATCATCAGGCATTGCGTATAGAGGGTGGTCAGTTTTTCAAGAACAATCTGCTCACCATCCTTCAACAAATCTGCTGTTACCTGATCCTGCCTAGCTGCCTTCCCCCTTTGCATAGCTCCCAATGCTTTCTTTACTTCTTCCGGCGTTACTTGTGGGATTCCGAGTTCCTCTACACTATTCTCCCTTCCATTATCGTCATGGGTACTACTGGTGCTGCATAAATCTCTATAGAACTCCTCAGCCACTTCGACTATCTCATGCATATTAGTAATGATATTGCCGCCTTGTGTCTTAACGCATAAACATGATTCTTGCCTATTCCTAGTTTCTTCTTCACTTCTTTTAGGCTTCCTCCGTTCCTGAGAGCATGTTCAATTATATCAATATTATACTCCCTTATGTCAGCTGTCTTAAGCGTGTTAATTAACTTGTAAATTTCGGCCAGTTCTATCCTAGCTGTAGGGTTAGAGGCTTTCATACATTGGCATTTTTTGAACAGATCTTTCATCACCTGCGATGGCTTACTGGTATCCTGTCTAACCACTTTCTATTGCACACTCATTAATGATGCCCATAAGAGTGTCGTTCATTGCTACAACACTAAGGTACTCTCCCTGAGTTAAAGCCGAATACCTGTTCTGTAGCTTGATGCGGAATTCCTCTATTTTCCCTCTTACCCCTAACTCATTCTTCGGCTTCTTATGCACCAGTTTCTTCCATTCCCTCCTCAAGTCTAGGATAACTCGAGTTCTTACCATCCTATGCTCACTGCAGCGCACCTTGCTGAGCACGTCCACATCTTTTGTGATGCTAGGGTTAGCGCGTAGTATGAAGTCTATTTCATTTCTAGTCTCGCCATTCGGGCTCTTCCACGTCCACTTTCGGCTATCCCGCTTGCGGAAGACGGTATTCATTATCCGCATAATATTCTGATCTGGCAACTCTACTAAGAACTCTCCCCTGCTATTTCTAGCGCATATGCCATATTCCCCCACTGACTTGTCTCCAGCCTGCTTCTTGCCTACCCTAGCACTGATGTCGCCCACCAATATATTGGCAATAAAGGGCCGATAATAGGCACCCAGGCCCCTTAACCATTGAATACGTCTTTTCCTCCACCGATTCAAAGAACCCACGGTGATAGCTTTCACCGGATTGACGTGGACACCTTCAGCGCTTACCACATGTACGCGAGACTTGACCTCTTTGTAGCTGCAACGACACTTCTGATGTCTGTTTGATAAATCAGCCGCTCGTTTGGCTTGGAGGGCTTGGCGCCGTAGCAGAATGTGTTATTGAAACATGGTCTAAAATGGAAGCACCAAGTCCTGACAATGCAGGCCAATGGTCGACGTCGTGAAAAATGTCATGATGAATGTCTGTAGCCTGTGGCTCGATCTGTAGGGCAAAAGCAGTCGGCGTTGCTTCCACCGGAGTGCTCATCGCAAACTTCATAGCAGGCGCAGTATGTTCTTTTATATTTTTTTTACGTAAACTTCCAAGTTCTAGGCTGAATCTACGGATTCACCAACTGGGGTGGTGAACTATACTTCCCGTTTATTAAGGGGCAGCGTATCTTCGGCTTTGTGCGGAATGGCGCAAAGTACAACTTAACTTGCCCATCTGCCAAAATATTGCCTTCTGCAAACAGCAGTACAACTTCAACGTAACCTCTTAGATTAAGTAAAAGAAGCGAAGAACCTTGTCGGCCACAGTTTTGTTGTCTTGTTTACTCGTACGCGGTAGTTACATATGGCAGCTCGATAGTAACACATCAGCTATTGGGCTCAACACAAGAAACATAAGAACAATTAGAATGGCGTTTGCTTTATACATATGCTGTTGGCCTGTGTCGAGTTTCGCTGAGCGCATGGGCGTCCGTGTAGCAACTCACGGGGACCAAAAATAATTTTTTTCTTTCAATGTTTACTGCGAGATAGCACTAAAACTAAACCCTGATTGTGATTTTCTTTTACCTCTTTTTCAGTTAGAACATACTGCACCTACTGGGTCAAGAAAAGCAATGTGAAAAATCGGCACTGGGCTTGTGACTTCATATTAAACCATTTTTGCCGAAGCCCAGAAATTGTCATTAGGGATACAAACAATTGTTGGCCTGAAGGGAATGCATAAAGATAAAAATGAACCACACCATTACAATCGACGATGATGTTCAATGTTAGCGAAAAGCGTCTAGACAACGATTCGCTTTATTAAAGAATGGTACGACGAAGGTGCTCATTTGTTGAAATGAAGACATTTATTGGACATATATGGGGACATGATTGCGCAATTTGGAAGAGAACAGCGCCGTCAAACAGTACATCTGTGGCAGTGATGAACTAATAAGCTGAATCGCCATACGTGGGTTAATCTAAGAGGGAGTGATTGTGATGAGGGTCTGGCGCTATATACTGCAGCACTTTAGGGAACACGGCTAATCGCCTAGTGAGCTTTGAGACCGCAACAACAGAACACAACTGCCATCCTCCTTTACCATCGCAGAAGCTTCCGCAGCCGCAGTGGTGAGGGCGGCATGAGTAGAGTGTCTAAACAGCGTCTGCCACAGCGTGTAAAGGACGTGTGCCTCAAAGTTGGCATTCGCTGAGAACTCCCATTCCGCCCACCATCCCTTGATTGGGAAAAACACGCAAACGTTCCACCGGTGCCTTTGTTTTGGCAGTGAGGCATCGGCGAACAGTTTTGAGGTCACGCAGCATATAAGAACAAACCGAGCACCAACCAAGAAAAGAGGCGAAAAAGACAGAGAAAGCTATTCTCTTGAAATACAGAAAATCAACTGGTGAATGGCAGTTCCACTAGACTTTCACGGAGAGCTTTATTTTCGCAATGCTTATCACAAAGCAGTGACAACCGCCGACAAGAAACCTCGGACATTCAATACAATTTCTTTAAGCAATTCCTGGGAGGTATGAAGAATGTTCATTAAATAACGCTGATGCGTAACATCGTATTGCTAAATATGATTAGGCGTCTTTCGGGGTTACAGGAATTGCGGCATGAGGACTTTCGTGCTTACAATGACGAATTAGGTTGAGCATACTCGAAAAAACAGAAATACTCCAGGAATGCTGCAAAACGTTTAATTTTGGAAGCTACGCGGTACAATTCTTGTCCAGCGAATTCGGTAAACATGTTTTTCCGGTGTAGACATGTTGGTAACGTACGTTTATGATTGCAAAAGTTACAACATGATTAGCACGATTGCCATGTCTGAATTTTTGATACTCAGGATTGCGCCTCTTCTTCCTTGCAATTACCTTGTGGGCTGAAATCAGGCGCTAACTACGGACAGAAGAGAACGCAGTGCTTTCGCAGCGTAACGTGTTAGTCACTGATTTCACTAGTAGTTTCGGTTAACGATGTTGTCGGCCAACGGTGTCCGTCGCAGCTGTCGGCGGGAATGAAAAAAAAAATACCTAGTTTCCGCCGGTATCAAACCCTGGCCCGCTGCCCGGGAGTCAGCTACTCTCCCAGTGAACCACGCGAACACTTTCTTTAGTATAGTAATTATCACAGTTAATAAAATGATGTACTTACACGAACCATTTGCAGTATTTTGAGTGCCATACGGTCACACCTAATGGCAAGTCATCCAGCAGTACATACAAAGAAAGCGCCACACAAAACAACACCTTCCATCACAAGAAAAACTTGAAACTTGAAGCTAAACACCTAAGGAAAAGTTGATAACAATCCGGCCGACATTTTTCATTAAGTTCGTAATCATTTGAACTGAGGGCAATCTTGAGAAAATTTTCTTGCTGTATGGCGGTGTTGCATAAAGCTTTCCATAGGCTATGCAGGCCTACCACTAAAAGCATATCCTATGGTACATCATCACATGAAATAACAAGATATCAGATACTCTGAAAATACTTCAAAATATGTTTGAATATTTCTGCGCAGGACATCCCAGGATAAAATCGCATAATTAGATTCAATAAACAAGTGGTCAATAGATTAAGGTCCGTCACAAAAGGCGCAGTACTCTTACGAAACGATGATGTGCTATTTCTGCAGCCAACTAGCATGGTTTCAATGCGTAATTTGTAATAAACAGAACGAGAAGTTTTCGTAGATGGCGCAACTGATCGCGCCCGCATTTGCTAGCTTCGAGCAGAAACATTCACCCGAAACGCGCGTTAGAGCGCGAGGAGGCACGAGATATTGCATGCGCGCCTCGTAGTGTTCATACGTGCACACTTTACATTGTAGTTACATGTTATTTTACGAGGTGGAGGTCATATAGCAGGTGACATGACCGGCGTAGTTGGACAAGAATGGGAGAGGCCTTCGCCCTGCAGTGCGCGTAGCAGGCTGGCGATGATGACCCAGGTGGTACGAAATGTAGCAGCTGCATATGTAGCAGTACAAAGTAGATGGAGAAGTTTTGAGGAAGAAGATGATTAAGGATGCGTACGCAGAAATGGCACAATAAAAAAATTGTGCATACCTGATTAAATCGAGCTACTGGCGTTACTATGTCCCTGCTCCGTTTCAAAGGGGGCGCCAATAAATTATTTTTGACATTATCATTAGTATCGTATCGTCCCACTTGGATTGCGATATGAGATGCACCCCGTGAAGCGCCGATAAGTGAACATTTTTTACAGCAGTTGCATATTATACCTGGTGGCATGCAATGTAGCAGCCGCATAGGTAACCGTGCAAGGTAGATCGAGGAGTCCTGAGGAAGAAAAAAAAGAATATGGAGACGCATAAAAATTATATAATTCAAAACAATATGGCATATTTGATGAAATCAAGCAGGCTTGGTGACTATTTGCCACCGCAACATTTGAAAGGGATGCCAATAAATCTTCCTGTGCGTCATCATCATCATCGTCTCCTTCATCAGCATCCACTAGCCTTGCAATGCGAGATGCCCGCAGCGCAGTGCGTATATACGCACACTTTGTAGTGCAGCTGCATAACACTGCTCCAGGCCGCACGCCATGTAGCAATCGTATAGGTAGTGGCACAAGGTAGATAGTAAAGGATTGAGGAAGATACCACAACGAAGTATACAAAAATGCTAGAATGAAAAACTATTATTTGCCTACCGTTATAAGTAGGCAAGTGGCTGATTCTAACCGTCCCGGTTCGAAGAGAATGCCAATGCATCATGATCGTCATCATCCTTCCCATCGTGCCGTGCATTTTTCCGCGCGTTATGGCATGCGTGCCGCGTAGCGTAGATACGTGCAAACTTTGCATTTCAGTTGCTTTGTATTCAACAAAGTGCGCCCACATGTAGCAGTTGCATGCTGCATGTAGCTGGAACTTGTTAACTGAAGCAATATCGGTGACTACTTCCCTCCATCCAGTTTCAACGGGAACGGTAATAAATCACCGGCATCAGCATCACTGTACCGTGACATGGGTCATTTGTATGTGACATGTACGTGGCGTAGTCTTAATATATGTTTTTTTTCTCTCTTCTGTAGACTCAATGGCGCCTCTACTTGCATCTTCTTCAACGTAAAGCGTTTCTGAATCTTTCAGTGGGTAGGCCAAACGCTATCATGCCCTCCTGAGTGTACACTCTCGTGATAGAGCCGCAATATTTTAGATATACAGCTTTGAGGGACAACAAACTTTCCCTCAATTAATTCTAGCTATTCAGTGTCTTCCCATACACTTGTGACGTCTGTCCCTTGATAGTTGTTTATTGGCGGTGGGTGCCATCTTGATAACGCGTCTGAATGAGGTAGCTTTTCACCAGGTCTGTGGCTAACTTCAAAAGTGAACTGCTGAATTTCACTAAACCATCTTGCCAGTCTTCCCTTCTGTTGTGTAAGGCTCAGAAGGTACGCTTATCCTGAAGTATCTTAACGCCAGCACTACTGCTAAGGCCTCCTTTTCCGTGCTCGTATAATTTACAACCGCTATTAAAGAGGTGTAAGTGTGAGAGCCAATGACGTTTAACTGGTGGCTTAGGTCTTGGTTTGAATCCCTTTGGTATAACACTGCTCCCATGCCATAATTGGATGCGTCAATGGAGAGCTCGAAGGGTTTGGCGAAATCGGGTAATATCAGGATTGGATTTGAAGATAGTGCCGCACCAGTTCGTATGCACGGTCACACTCGTTGCTCTACACAAATGAAACTTTCTTTTGAGTGAGCCTTGTAAGACACCTCGATATCGCTGCAAAGTCTTTAATGAACGTCCTAAAATGTGCTGCTAGTCCTAAGAGCACACGCAGTGAGTGAACATTGCAGGTCGTATTCAGTTCCTTGATTCGTTGAATGGACTGTTTCTTTGTTATCTTCGTGAAGCCGTCCAGGACTCTGCCGAGGAAAACCACCTTTCTTTGAAAGAATTCACTTTTATTCTTTGTTATCTTTAGGTTTGATTTGCTTAATGCTTATAGTACATGGGAGACGTGGGAACAGTACTCTTCCTCGGTACGAGAGTAAATCAAGATGTCATCGATATACACATTGCGGAATTCTCCTATGAAATGTTTGAGTGCACCGTTCATCATGCGCTGAAACCAAGCGCCCGAATTCTTCCAAACGAATGCCAGATGGTTGTATTCATATATATACCAAATGGCATTGTAAATGCCGTGTGCTTTGATTTTCGCTGGATGGTAACCTGCCAGTAAACTTTGCACAAGTCGATTCGTGAGAACCATTCGTATCCTCCAGTATCTCTAATGATGTCCCCAATCAAAGCCATAGGTAATGGATATAGCTTTGTTTGGACGTTGATTTCTTGATAATCAGTACATAGTCGCAGCGAACCATCTTGTTTCGGGGTAAATGGAAGACGCCAAAAATGATGTTGAAGGCCTTATCATTCCAGCATTCAGCATTTGTTGCAGCTCTTGTTTCAGCCATGCCTTCTTTTGATAAGAAATCCTGTATGGTATCTTCCGTACAACAGTCGTGTCTTGAAGTCCAACACGTACTTCAGGTACAGAAGCTGCATGTGGGTATGTATCGAGGCGTATAAGTTCGGGAAAAATTATCCATATGTCATTAGCGTATTTGGCAGTCTTCATCTGTGTCGGTGTCCGGACACTTGAAACCCGAGAGTCTAGGGTCACTTCATCTTTCCAAGAAATTTTCATTCTTAGCTTCTTCATGTCGGGTCTTGACATATAAACAAGAATTCGACATCACACAAAACCAGTGCTTCTACTGTGAAGTTCTCCCTAGCCAAATGTATGCTGACTTTTGTCGAGCTATGAAACGTTCGCCATAATCCGTCACAACTCTTAACCGTTACCATTTTACCTTGTCACATGTCATCTGCCTTCGCCATTGTTTGATTAATTAGACTCACTGAAGCTGCTGTGTCAACTAGAACACTTACTTTTTTTCGTTAATAAGCAGTGCAGTTTTCAAAACTGCGTTTCTTCGCTGTGTCCGTGTCAGTGCAATGCTTCACCAGCAAGGTATGATGATTATTCACCATCTAGCCCAACTTTCCACATTACTGAGATTCCAAAACGTTCGACCGAATCAAGTAGAAAGCCTCTGGTTACATGCCTGGGGCTGTGCACCGCCGTTCGTTTTTTATCTGGACGTCTCTGCTGCTAAGGGAATAGTCAGAAGCTGCGCTTCTGGTGGATGCTGTCATCGCTGTCGCTGTATTATCCGGATGAAGTCTGGCAGGATGTGTCCAACTATGCTGTGCAGCATGCCCAGGGGCTTCGTGGCACACGTCCTTAAGGCACCCCAGTAGGTCTTCCACTGTCCTGGGCGATCTTATTTCCACTTGCCTTTGGCATTCCTTTTTCATACCGTGAATTGCTAAAGGCACAATGGACGACTCGGGTAAAGTAGGATCTGCTAATTGTAACAGCCGTCTCGTCTCGTAGAAACAGTGAAATAATGAACTTGACCATTGTTCGAAAAATATAGATTCGTCCCATCGGTCGACCAGGTTTTGGCCAAAAGCCGAGATAAAACTTGCACTCCAGTGATCCCGGGCGCCATCCTGATTTTCTGTAATGCGAAGCTCATGACATTTCTTGATAGTGTGCACAAGGATCATCCTCGTATTTTGCAATTTATCCTCTGACGTCACCCAGAAGTTCTTTTCACAAGCGTATTCAAAGAACTTCACCTAAGTAGTTGCCGACGTGGACATCCCATCGAACATGTCCGTTTTCACTACTTAACCTTTGGGACCAGTGCTAGCGCGTAGAGTTTCTGTTAGCACAGCAAGCAATTGCCCATGTTGCTCAATTTGTGACGCCTGCACCTTCAACATCTGCTCCATAAGCACAGTATTCAATGTCCTGGTTATCGTCATTTCGAAAGGGCTTGCTACTTGAGAACTTTCTGAAGTGCTTTTCGTAGTCGGACATTTTGATATTGATCTTCGACATACCTCGGCTGATGAGATCCGCCTGAGATCGATGACTTTAGCCTTACTTGCGATGAACTGGAGCAGACTCGCTGACCTCGCTGTCTCCTGGACTTGTTCTTCATCTTCCGCTTGGTATGACGGGAGGTACGGTTGTCCCACTGTAGTAGTACCAACTCGTACTTCTATCCTCATCCTGTAGGGCTGCGACAAATGTAAAGGATCCGATACTGACAAAGTGCTGACTGTTTACATTCGACCTACTTCTCTCTCATCACTTTCTCTTCTTCTTTTGACCCGGGCATTAAAAACCAGAACCCAAAATGCGTTTGCATGACGTTAAATTTTAATCGTGGAATTTTGTGTTTTTTCGCCTTCTCGCGAAACGCTGGCAGCGAACAAATGCAACCGGAAACTCAAAATTCGAATCTCTAAGGTGATCAAGGAAACGCAAGAGTACTGTGAACAACTTGAAAAACAGAACTGGCGCGAAACATGTAACAAGCTTCAAGGGACGTTAAGCAGCAAGCGCACTTGGGCGGTACTCAAGACACTCCTATCGAAGAAGGAAAACAAGAATGCCGCAAAACAGAAAGTGCAGAGGCTTATACACAACCACCCGGGGAAAAGGAAGACATAATCAAAGAAGTGAAGGAGAAGTTCCTCGGTACAGAGCGGAACGTAACTGTAGATTCGCAACGACATACGTAATACTTTCCTTAAAAGATATGCAGAATGGTGTAGTAAATGTCTTGGCCTAGTTTTCTGGAAATCACTTAAGACTTCACAACTACCTCATGATTGGAAAATTGCAAAGGTAATCCCGATCCACAAGGGAGGTGACACAACATTACCTTCTAATTCAGATCAATTTCACGAACTAGAACGTGATGTGAACTTCTAGAACACATAATCTTAAAGCACATGACCGTATTCCTAGAGCGCATTGATTTTTTCTCTCCTAACTAACACGGTTTTCGCAGTGGTCTATCGACAGTAACCCAACTAACAGAACTAGTCCACTATATTGCTGTTACAGTTAATAACCGCGGTCAAACTGACTTGATTCTACTCGATTTGTTTAAGGCTTTCGACTGTGTATGTCACAGAAAATTAATAGCTACAGTTGAAATGTTTTTGATATAGGATAACTTTCTGCTTGGATAAAAGGTTTCTTAAGTAACCACTCGCAATTCGTGGTTTACGAAAAAACGCTCTCTAACACAGTAGCAGTAACATCTGCCGTCCCCCAAGGGTCTGTTCACGGGCCATTGCTTTTCTTACTCTATATTAACGATATCACAGCCAACATCAATTGCAATATAAAACTATTCGCCGACGACTGCGTCATATACAGAAAATTAATCATTACAATGATCATATTCGTTTAAATTATTGTCAAGCTGACATAGCTGATTGGTGCTCTAAATGCCAGATGCAAATAAACATACAAAAGTCCGCGATCATGACTGTAACGAGAAAACGGTATCATCAAAAAATATATGCGCAATTAGCGGCACGCCACTTAACTAAGTTGAAGAACACAATTATCTAGGTGTTACATTCACCTCGGAGCTCAAGTGGGACAAACATATCAGTAATATAATCTCAAAAGCGCTGCGCAAACTATTTTTCCTTAAAAAAAAAGCCTGGCGCTCGTAACCAAGTCAACGAGGCTGCTAGCCTACACATTATTTGTAAGGCCTGTTCTCGAATACGCTAACACTGTCTGGTTTGGGCATACACTGACTAACATAAGTAAACTAGAATCAGTACAAAGGAAAGCTGTGAGGTTCATCCATAACAAATATAAACGTACAGACTCGCTAACAAATCTTTACACCAAGTCTGGTTCGGAAAAGCTATCCACAAGACCGAAACACGCAAAATTTTTGTTTCTGCTAATACAAAATACCTATAGGATAGATACCTCCAAATACATTTCATTCTCCGAGGCTCGACCTACACGTAACAACTGTGCGTATACATTGGCAGAATACGCATGTAAAAATGACACGTTTAAGTATTCTTTCTTCCCGTTCGCAATATCAGAATGGAACCAACTCGATCCTACTA
The DNA here is from genome assembly GCF_050947875.1 of Dermacentor variabilis. Lineage (NCBI taxonomy): Eukaryota > Metazoa > Arthropoda > Arachnida > Ixodida > Ixodidae > Dermacentor > Dermacentor variabilis. The sequence goes on along the minus strand of NC_134575.1, from coordinate 108,976,331 downwards.
TCACCAACATTGAAGTATTATACGAATTTATCGCAAGAACAGAAGAAAACTGTGTGTGAATAACAATACCTATGCATGCAGGGATACCGGCACAGATAGCTTTATTCGTTAGGAAATCTTAAACTTCTCATTTTCGACAGCTTATTCGTTTGCCACAATGATTCTCAAACACTCGTAGTTTTATTCTAGTTCTGTTTTATTATTTGCCCCCTACTGATATCTGTGCTATTACTATAAAACCTCTTGCTTTTTATCCCTTTCTTTGTTTTTCAGTATTTAGTGTTCCGTTTAATCTTAACATGGTTTACTTGTATAGCATGTATAACTTGCACTGCTTATGTCGTTTTTTACTTTTTGTATAACCTATACTTTGATTTCCTTGCATTGTACAACAGAATAATTGTACTGCCCAACTGGTACGCTCTCGAAGGAGAGAAAACAAGAAATAAAAAAATTACTTGGATGGAATCGTCGCGGTGATGGCGGGCGCGAATTGCGTGTAGGTAGAAGGCGGCGCGCGTTCTTTGGTGATAAACACTTCGATTTCGGGTGGCGCCTTTACGAAGGGGGGGGGGGGGGGGACGGGGTAAATTGGCAACAAAACACTGGGGCCTAAGTTGATGGTACTTGCACTCGTAATATGTGAGGCGGCTCACCACAATGAAAACAAAGTGTTGGTCGATCGGAAGAGCGCCAAAGTTCAATTTACCTGTAACAGCGTGAGTGGGCCCTATAACGTAAAACTAGTCTAACATGTTTCTATTTTAATCTCCTGACGTCAAATTTCCGTAACCACCTACGCAAGCACCGGGCGGTCACCCACAGGGTTGTGTGTACAGACCAATCAAACACTATCCTTCTTTATAAAAGATCACTTTTGTTTGCTTGAAAAACGAATAACATTGCCTACACTGAGCGGCTTGTCGTACCTAATTGGCTCACAAGAGGCGAGGAGAACGCGCAAGTGGAGAGGGATCTGTTGGGGCAGAGCCAGTGCACTGAAAATCGATAACCGGATGAAGAGGGTGGTGCCGGCGTCTGCGATTGGTCGGCTTTCCCTTACTTATCATGTGGTGGCTGGTCGAAAATCGCGGCGGCATGCAACGGAAGCTTAGAAATGACGCTAACACTAACCCTCAGCAAAGAAGAGTTCACAGAATGACGTGGTAAACGTGCGGAAAATGCTCGAAAATGTTACACGGCCACGCCAGAAGTTTTATTATACGCAAATACACCCATGCTCTCCGGCAGGTGCGAGTAGCAAGCGTCTCAGCGATCGGCGGCAGCCATCTTTTATTCCTTTAGGAATGGGGCAGCCTGCGGCTATTCCGAAGAAAATTCAGTTTTGTTCGGCATATTAATGCATCTTTATCGCTTACACGTGACTTTGACGCGGTGAGTTTGTGCGGTTTTGTGACGTCGCGTGACACGCAGGTGAAGTGGGTGCAGCCCGAAAACTTTTTACCAATAGCCGAGGGCTAATGGCGAAAAGGGGTCGAATAAGAAATAACTGTTTTTCTTTTTTCTTTGAAATCATGAATTATCACTGTGTACACATTATATCAGATGGGGAGCTATCGCGGTTTTCGTGACGTCGCGTGACAGACAGGTGAAGTGGGGTGGTCGAAAAAAGTTTTTGACCAATCGTGGAGGGCTGATAGCAGAATTTGAATAGAAAAATTTTGAATAATTTCACGTTATAGCGCCCAGTGTTTTCAAAGCGAGGAACCGGCTCCACCGATTGTAGAGCAACATGGGGGGGGGGGGAACGGGTGCTAGCGATGATGATTCAAGAAGATAGCGCCTCAATATGTCTGCCTAATGGTACGTTCACACCGACGAATCCGGCGTCTACAGCGAATGGAATTCTCCTGCCGCCGAAAATCGCGTAGTTCACACTGCTTGCGGACCGCGCCACCGGAAAGACATACAGCGCCATCTGCCCCATAAAGTGCTAACCTCCAATCAAGCGCGGGATATCCCGGATGTTCGCGCGGCTCGAAATTGCGCAGTTGTCTCCGCTCGTGTCGAGTTCGTGTGTTTATGTTGCGCGTCTCCACCATTACTTGGAAAGACATTATTGATGAACCCTGAGTAAGAAGAGGCAGTACTGCTTGGCCTGTTGGCAAGCACCTTTCTGGCGATGCATGACGCGCAGAAGCATTCGCCGAAGCTCGCGACCGATCTTGTGCCACAAGTCGTCCTTCAGCACGTTGTCTTTGTGCTTCAAGTGGCGCTTATCGTAGATGACTGGGTGGTTGCGCACCAGTTTGATGAGCATTTCGGATGTGGATGTCGCGGCGGTCTTTGATGACTGCGAGGACTGCGACATAACGTGAGACTCGGCCGCCATCTTTGGAAGTCCTGTTTCGCGCTCCCCGATTGTTCAGCGCCGCGCGGCGGCGAGGCAATCCGGCGGCAGCTGCCGCAGAAATCAGTACGGGAGCGATCGGCGCGGAAGGGGCTATTCCGGCAGATCTCGCCGCCGCCGAACTGGGTTCCGCCGAACTGGGCGCCGCTCCAGACGCCGAATGTCTCAGTGTGAACGGGGCATAAGTCAAACGCTGAAAATCGTTCCCCTCAGATGGTAGTATAAATGTAGCGAAACAGAGCCTTAACGTGTCAGCATAGTCCGCGTGGTGAAATAAACTTGCCAGGGGCATTTTTTCTTGTGGTGAGTTAGAGGTACTCCGAGCGCATGCAGCACATGGTTCTGCACGATTCCGCCGATGTAATAGGCAGAACGCTGCTGCGCCCAGTGCAGCTGTTACAGCTCGTCGTGAACTACCAAACATATGATCTCCCGGAACACTAGAATGCTAGTCGCGAAAACTTTTCAACTTATGATTGCCGAGGCAGCACTTAGTTGCCGGTTGTACTAGTTTGACTGCCGCTGTAGGGGCTGATTCATGGCAACGGCTTCTGGGAGGAACTCGGCAAATGTCCTCTGCGGACCACGAATATGCCCACCAAAAAGCTTCTCTTTAACACCTCGCATTAAATCACGGAGCTTCTTTTACACCCACATGCTAAGATGGACTCGTTTCAAGATATGTGTATATCTTCTACATACATTGTCACATTTTCATTAAGATTCTGAGCGCGCCAATGGAGGACACGTCCTGGTCATTCTAGGCGATCGGAACTCGAGTAGGTCTCCAAGAGTCGTCGACGCAACGGACGCCATAAAGAACCAGGTGCGATCACCGTCCTCGAGGCTCAAATACACGTTACTTAGTTTTGCTCTGTCTTCCCATACATTGAAAGCTGCCACTACCTTAATGTCGTCCAGTGAGTCTTCAATACCGTCAGAAAGGTTGCCGTGGAAGTAACATGGCACTCGCGGGTCCTGCAGAGCGTAGCGAGTCGGTAGTGTGACCGGCATACCTTCCACCATGACCATTGTTTTCTCAGATGATGGCACAATATCAGGGGTAGCCGCTGAATTGCTGCGGCTTGGAAGGGCCTGCTTCATGGGTCAACGTTACCCTGAAGCTCCAACTGGAATGTCACGTTCTAGAAATACAGCCTACCTTTAGTTGAAGTGTTCCGTCCGACTCTGTAACCGTGCAGCGAGCACACGTGCACACATAAAAAAAAAAAGGTATTTGCTTCACCACTAGCGTCTATTATAACAGTTGCCAGCACGTGGACATAAACGTCGATGCTTTTTTAAGCCAGCGGTGCTTGCTGCATGGAGTGGCAATGTTTTCAAGCTAAATAAGAAATAAGGTAAGAAATGTATAGAAGCAGCAGTTTCTCTTTCCCGCTCAATTCAATTCACTTTTCGAACATCGCCTCTTTCATAAAGAAGATAGCTCAGTTAAGGACAAGCTTGTTTTAGTTTGCGCATTAGATTAAAAATAGGTAGTAGCATCGCATCTGTCTCTTCAACTGTAACTCAACAGTGAGTGCACTCACAAAGGTTGCTTTTTTTCTCTCAGATGTGTTTACTATTTTACAGCCTCATGTACAGTTGGCAAAAGGAGAATTGCTTTGTTTAGAAAGCAAAAAAACTACAGTACTAGAACCGATAGCGAACTACGACAGGTATATGGCTTTTTTTGCCATTTAGCTTGTCATTAGTGCCTCAGATCATTAGGTTGTTTTTGCTCAGCTAATTGGAAGAAGCTACCTTTGCTTAGGAGATAGCATCGCTGAGCAAGGCTCCAAAATGCATACCCTAAAGAATGCCTTACTGAGACATTGAAATCTGTAAGTCGTCTTTCGGAGAGTTTGCTTGTGACACGGGACACAGATTACAGAAAACGCTGTTGCTCTATAACTGTGTTGTTATGCATTAAGTGGAGCACATACTCTTTAATGCTGACTCCGCTTTTAGTAAATATATTATGACATTTAGTTGGCGTACCTGTGGCGAATTTTTATGGCGAAAATGCACAAGTATCCTGTATATGCCACACACAATGGAAATTCATGTTAAGTGAAAAATTTTGCAAGTAGTTGGCTTGGCGGAGGGGTCGCAATGCCTTACAACTGTCGCACATCAATATCCCTGGTAAACGTGCTTTTCAATCAGTGTTCGAATTGACGTGACCATCATGCGATGCGCTGCGGACGATATACCCGGATCTTCTCACTCCAGCACATTTTTGGAGCGCTACTAGTGCGCATGAGTCAGCGGCGGGAGTCGGATGGCAAAGTTAGAATCAGGACAATGCAACGACCAAAGCGGCAATGAAAATGCGCAAAAACCTAGTGGTACAGGCTAGTGAACAACTTTGGCCACTGAATCGGCTTGAGAATGTGATGAAAAAGACATGCATTCATGGCACGTGTGTATGACAGGACACTAAACATTATGACGTGAATGATATGCATCTCATATCAGGACACCCCAATCATGTCGTACATGCTATGTCAAGCATGACATGTCATGCATGTCATTCATGCCATTCGTATAATTTCATGTGTGTCATTCAGAACATGGCAGACATAGGCTGTCATGACATGTATTTCATGCCATGATTAACATGTCGTGTCATTTATATCATGCATGTCATCTCAAGTTACTCCAGCTATGTCATTCACATTCTGATATATATCTATTTATAGAAGTTCCTACGATGACACCACAACATAAATGTTTAAAGAGACAGACAGACAGACAGACTCAATATGGCTAAAGTAGAGACAGTGTTAAAATATTTATGTAAATACAAGCCCTGATGCTTTATTTATTTTAAACAGGTACGGCTACGTACACAGTAACTGACGAAGCCATGATACAATAACTTACGATATGAAACCGTCATATAAGTAAGAAACGAAATACCTACACGGCCACAACGTGCCAAACTTCTTGATTGAAGCTTAAAATGAGGTTCAAGTGATCTTTCGTTTTAGGTATTTTCTGTGCTTTCATTTGCACAAATAACACAAATACAACACATGCTTCTTCATGCACCTCCTTTATTTCCATGAAATTACGTTAAGAACCTCATGGTTGGCATGGCCGAAGAGCACACAGTTACAGATACTGCGCTTGTTTCCAAATACCTTGGTTTATCGATCTGAGGAGAGGAAATAGGAGAAACAAAACATATTTACGTCTTTTAAAGAAACCATTCGCCTGTCACTGTAAAGAGTTACCTTTTTTCCCTAACCAGCAATTAGGGCACCAAAATATTTAGCAATTCATGCACAAGTTTTCTGACTAACCGTTGTGTCTGATTCATTACTGTCACGGCAACGGGAAAGTAGAGATATATAAGAGAACTAAACAAATCATCCCCTTAACATAATGAAACGATGGTTTCATTACCCGAACCCCAAAACACAAAACAAACTATAGGAGCGAGGGAGTGACGACAGTATTTAAAATAAAAACTCAACACGAACTTCAACGCGAATATAACTCAAAATAAATAGCGCTCCTGAGAGAAAAAAAAAGCACAAAGGACCGCTTTCGCGCAAGGAAGATTAAAAAGATGGGCATACCGGTAACACCACTACAGACACTGGGAATAGTTGCTGCGGCAAATACGATGTATCAGGTTTTGGAGCACAAATATAATTTTTTAGTGTTATCGCAAAGTTTTGTGTACCCTCACTCAGATAAAGCGTTGACCAAAATGCAATTCCACAAACGGAGAGCACGTAAACGAGCTGATAAGTTAAGCCCGTCACTATCAACATAGAGGCGCTCTGAGCAAAAGTTCTTATGCAGTCTACTTGAAGTTTGATAAGCGAGATTGTGATGCACAGATGATGTCATACAAGAGTCAGCAAATTTGTAAAATAGTTATAAAATAGGTTTAAATGTCGAGGAGAGTAGTTTATAAATGTCACGGCGACTAGTTTATAGGTCAAATAAAAGTTCATGTTTGATTGTGGTTACACTCAAGTGGTAGATGCGATTGAGCGCTTTCAACCGACCGGATCTGTTATGAATGGCTCCTTACATGTTCATAAGATATTGTCGATAGAGCGACCAAATTGAGGGAAAACTCATGTTGAGAACGAGTTAAACTGATAAATACCAGTTGACGTACACAAGAGGGAGACTCTTGCGGGTTACGGCATAAACAGCCTGATGACCCGTATGCACTAGCGCAGGTTGAAACAACATGTCCGTAGGAATATCATGAGAAGCCAACAAACACTGACGCCAAGGACAACATAGGGGAAATTACTTGTGTTTAAAAAATGAAAATAAAGTAACGATAAATTAACGGAAATTGAAGTGGATGAAAAAATAACTTGCCGCAGGTGGCAACCGAACCCACAACCTTGGCATTTCGCGTACGATGCTCTATCAATTTAGCTAGCGCGGCGGCGTTTCCCCATTCACTTTGTTGGGTATTTATGTCTACTAGTAGAACCTTGGGAGTGTTAGCCAGCGCCACCACTCACAGACCTTGGCGGCGGGCGTGGAACGTCCTTTTTTGCCGCAGGGGTCACGAGAACGTGACCTTCTTAGGTGAAGGCAACCGGTCAATAAACCCACATATGCTACCTGAAGGCATCAATGTTGCCGGATTCGAGACCCTCGTTATGTAATAAACGAGAAGAAAGGGCGTTGACCAAGGGGCCCGATATTTTATTTGTCATGTCAGCAATGTTGAGATCAAGGGCGTTCCCTGTTCCCAAGGAGAGGACTGCGTCGCAATCATGGAAATGCTAGGGGAGAAGGCTGGATGTTCCATATCGCCTCATGATCTAGACATCGTTCATCGCGTGCCCACACGGTCTACTGACAAAAAAAAACATCATTGCTCGTTTCTGCTCTCGAACTAAAAAATCTGACTTCATCAGTAAAGCACGTAAGGCCAAGCTTTGTGTCAGTGATCTAGGCTTCTCTAGCATTTCTAACGCACCTATCTTCGTAAACGATCATCTGACCCCATGTAACAAGGCCCTGTTTTCCAAAGCTCTAACACTGAAGAAAGAAAAAAAGTGGATGTTTCTTTGGACTGACAACTGTCAAATCAAGGCTAGAAAGACTACTAACAGCAGAGTTCTGTGAATCCGTGATCATTCCGACTTGACTAGAATAGACTAATACTATAGCAACCTGTGTTCATTGTCTCGCAGCTTATCATGGCCTCTTTCCTGGAACCTAATCAAGTTAACTCTTTCATAAGTGGATTTCATTCCGTCATTCATTTTAATGCTAGAAGCCTTCGCAAACACTTTGAGGAGATTAATCATTTCCTTTTTTCATCTTCTAGCTCATTCTCATTAATTGCCTTGACTGAAACTCGGTTGTCAGACGTTGACAAAAATCTTTATTGCTTCTTTAACTACAATTCAGAATATTGTAACAGATTAAATAGCAGTCATGGTGGTGCGGCAATATATATCTCTCCTGATCTTACTTATCGCAGACGACATGATCTACATTTACCCATCACTAATTGTGAATCTGTCTGGATTGAAATAGTTCATTGTTCTCCCTCTAATGATAACAGAAATTTCATATTTGGATGCATTTATCGTTCGCCTTCATCATCAGTCGACGACTTTTTTTATAATCTTGATCATACTTTACATACCCTTTCACTAGAAAATAAAAATGTCATTATAATGGGTGATATCAACATTAACCTACTGAATGACACATCACCAACAGTTATTTCTTACACCAGTCTACTGCAAAGCTACGGATATGAATGCTTAATTTATGTTCCTACACGACAGGTTCCTAGTGGCACAGGGACGCTAATTGATCGTATCCTATCTAACATAATAACTTCACCAGAGGCAAAAGTTCTTGATATGGACATAACAGATCATTACCCATTGCTTCTACATTTTAAACATAACTCGAGTCCTTGACCTCTTCCACACTTCAAATATGTTCTGGACAAAGAGAGCTTCATAACTGCCATTGCTAATATAGACTGGTCTGAAATAAAAACTTTTAATGAACCTCAGAAAGCATTTTCTAAATTTCTTACTGTAATTATATCGCTTATTCATAAATTCACTTGTAAAAGGAAATGTAAAAAAACCATTGCATTCTCTCACAATCCATGGATGTCTAAAAAGTTATTAGCAGCTTTGCGTAAACGCGATAACCTGTACAAAAAAACTTAAAACCAGCCTTTTAATACCAAATTAATTGCCCGATATAAAAGGTTACGTAACTCTATAAACAACCAGTTAAAAGTGGCAAAACGATTATATCTTGAACAAAAAATCTTACAAGCCGGCAATAACAGCAAATTGAAATGGAACATCATCAACTCTTTTCTAAACAGGAATTCTAAACCAGAACAGCTATCAAAAATTATATACAATAACTCAGAGTATAACTCCCCTAACCAAATAGCCAACGCCTTCAGCTCCTATTTTTTTGATAATGACACACCATCTCCTTCACAAGTAACTCAACTTAATCGTCTCCCTCACACATATTTTATTTTCCCCACAACGCCAGAAGAAATATGTAATGTTATATGTCACCTAAAACCCACCAGTGCTGGAATAGATGAAGTTCTACCTGCTACCATTAAAATGATTGCCCACCTAATTTCTGATATCATGTCTCATATTACTAATTTGATATTCAAGACTGGTGTGTTTCCTAACGAGCTTAAGCGCGGTAAAGTCATTCCAGTTCTAAAAAAAGGTGACAGCTCATTAATACATAACTACCGCCCTATTTGTATTTTACCTTTTTTCGGCAAAGTTCTAGAGAAATTAATCGCATTGCGTCTAACCAAATATCTCACTAAATTTAATATTCTCGCTTCATGCCAGTTTGGCTTTCGTAATGGATACTCCACAGATTTGGCACTCATACATCTAACTGACCAATTAAAAAAAATAATTGACGATGGTCTATTCGCAGGTTCAGTTTTCATTGATCTAACAAAAGCATTCGACTGCTTAAACCATATTATTCTTTTTGCTAAGCTTGAGGCTATCGGCGTTCGTGGTCCTGCGCTCTCATTATTCAAAAGTTACTTATCAAACAGGGTTCAAACAGTGTCTCTGTCTAACGTCTACTCCAGAAAACAAACCACTAACATTGGCGTCCCTCAAGGATCCATCTTAGGACCACTACTGTTTTTGATTTATATCAATGACCTACCTAACTGTTTGACCTCTACTAAGTGCATTCTGTAAGCTGACGATACTACCATATTTTCCTCTGATAAACACATGTCACTTCTTATTAACAAGCTAAATACTGATCTACAAAATGTTTTAAGTTGGTGTAATGCCAACCTGTTATCTATTAATGCCACCAAGACTAAATTTGTTGTATTTTCCTCACATCAACAACATTCGGCATTCTCCCCTTTAACTTTCGGCTCACACTCCATCTCCCCCAGTCCATGCTCATCTTTTCTTGGTATTTCTCTTGACTCTAGCTTGAAATATAAAGATCACATTTCCCACATCAAAAAGAAAATAGCATACGGTATTCGCGTTCTAATTAAAACTCGTCCCTTCTTCACACATAAAACATTAATCTCGCTATACCACTCATTCATTCACTCTAATATTAACTACGGCATACTATGCTGGGGTAACACTTATAACACCCATTTGGCATCTCTCCAGGTAATCCAGAATCAATCCATAAGAATAATCACAAGGAGTTCACGCTTTGCTAATGGAAAATCCCTTTTACATGAAAACAACATCCTAACCATTTCAGAACTCACCAAATATAATCTAGGAATTTTATTCTACAAATATATGACTAAGGAACTACCATCAATCTGCTTCTCACCTTGTGACCTAATAGCTCATAGTCACACTAGATTTGCACTCAATAATAATTTTCTTCTACCTAAAGTGCGAACTAACTATGGTAAACAGACTGCGGAATTTTCCGCAATATCGCTATGGAATACTCTACCACCTATCATCAAAAATGCAAAAAATTTATACCAATTTAAAAGAGAACTAAAATCATTCATAATAAATACTTACTGAAACTCTCCTTCTTTTTCTATAGTTTTGTTTTTTTAGGTTTCTTTTATTTTTTAATTTTATTCCGTTTTTTTTATACCGTCTTGCTGTTAACAAGTGTTCTTATTACTCATATGCTACAACATGTTTTGATATTACTCTTCGCTCTCATCTGTACTACTGTTGCTTTAAACATTGTATAACATCATAAGTGTCTTTAGAAGGAGGTCCCGATACAGTCTTTGACTATGGGACCTCCTTATGTATACTACGCACATGCAATTATCTGTATTTTTACTAATAAATAAATAAATTATGAAATTATGAAATTATGAGAAGGCCAAACACTGACACCAAGGAGAGCATAGGGGAAATTACTTTTGTTTAATAAATGAAAATAAAGTAACCATAAATTATTGGAAATTAAAGTGGATGAAAAAACAACTTCCCGCAGGGGGGAACCGAACCCACAACCTTCGCATTTCGCGTGCGATGCTCTACGAATTCAGCTACCGCGGCGGCGTTTCCCCATCCACTTTCTTGGGTGTTTATTTGCAGATATAGGACAATTCAAATGAGATCCACGTCATCACGAACACCTGAGGACATTTACATAAAATGTTCATCGATCTCCAATGACACCTGAAAACTTATGGAAGCTTATATTTACCTCATAGTCTCTCCCACAATCCCAAAGATCACATATGTAGCAATACATGCGCTCTGTCTCTTTGCTGTCCATTACAAGCAGCACATCCGAGACACGCGTGGTTATCAGTCCGTCCCCCGTATGGCCTGCTTTGATTAGCACCATGTTAAATAATTCTACATATGACAACATTCAACACACGCTTTTTTGTTTACTTTTGTGCAAAGCGTTTACTGCCCGTTACAGACTTCTTAAACAGCGCTTTCTTTCGGGATAACAACCGAATCAAGCGAATGAACCCAGCACATCGAGTGCTGAAAGCGCTGATCAGCTCCTCTATGCTATCATGAAGCAGAGCAGCTGACTAAAATTATCTACGCAGGCATTCAATCTCTCGTCGCGTGCCAGTACCGGAAGCACTCGCGGGTCACTAAAAAATTAGTCTTGCAAAACGAGGTGATAAGAAACGCGCATAGACGCTGAACGCATCAAGCTTACTAAAAAGCCAAACGAAGCGTAAAGAATCATGAGGGCAGTGATTCGGCGTTCTTTGTACTGCCAGTCGCAAAATGAAGACGAGAAAAGGCATAAGCTTTCGATGAAAACATGAACAAGTTTGGTTTTGAAGATGGAGTCAAGTGTCTTGGCATCGCCTGACGCCCTTCTTCAATATAATGCAAGAAGGCATCCCATGGTGCAATGAGAAGTGAAAAATGAAAATACTGTAGGCTTTTACATATTTTACTGCGAGGTCTACCAGACAATGGTACTTCACGCTTTGTAGTCATGAAAGGTTAACACTCACCCTCTTATTGGTTTAATGTGTTGTTTAAAGTGCAGTGTTCGCTAGACAAGGTGGCCATATTATTATTTATTAGGGAAGCGTCGGCGGCGTAGGAACAACGGGAAGTTGTCATCGTCGTCACTAGAGTGTACTAGAATACGACTGAGTGGAACGAGTGGCTGGGGCGGCGCATGCTTTGCAGTGAAGCGCACGACGACCAAAAATACCGTGGTGGCACTGCGACCAAAGTGGACTTGGCCGCATCAAGGTCGCGCCGTTGGGAACAGCTGGCGATACTTCTCGGAAGCGTCATTCCTACTACTTTGCGCCCTGGTATATGCGTTCAGACTGCTCAGAGGGTGTTTATAATTGCATATGGCATGCATTTATACCTTAGGAATAGATGCCTGTCTTTCTAGTCTTTTTTTTTCATTTTTTAGTGCCGTTCAGTGATTTTGCTCGTGCATTGCGGCCTCAGTGTTGGTTTTCCTTCTATCATGTTATTGTACTGTTTCCTTTCTAGTGAGTGAGTGAGTGAGTGAGTGAGTGAGTGAGTGAGTGAGTGAGTGAGTGAGTGAGTGAGTGAGTGAGTGAGTGAGTGAGTGAGTGAGTGAGTGAGTGAGTGAGTGAGTGAGTGAGTGAGTGAGTGAGTGAGTGAGACAACTTTATTTGGTCCACAATAGACGCGAGTAAACTCAACGTCAACTGGCTACGCCCACTCGACGACCATTAGGTGAAACCTGACGGCCCTCTCACGGGCTCTATGGACTGCCAGGATTTGAGAGGTCTGGTCCTGGGCGCTAAAGAGGGTCATGATGTTGGATTGTAGGGCGAAGTGACACGGACACAGACTAGAAGCAGACAGGACGTCATTTCCTCTTGAGTGAAAGGGAAAACAAATATTTTTCTCGGTCTTGAAGCAGCATGTGCATGTCGTCTGTAATTTTGCGCATGTAGTTTTCTAATAGTAGGCCTTGAGAAACGCGGGCGGTAAAAGATATGTAATGTTCCTGCTTGCTGCTTCAATCAAATAAAACATATCTGCCCTATACGACGCCGTGTACTCGGATTTGCGGGAAGTGGTCTTATAGAAAAATAAAATAAAACTGCAATACAACGTTCCATTCAGGTTTCCACCTTGCTCGCGTAACTGAACGCGGATTAATTGGTGCGGGTGCTCTTATTGCGGTCGGACCTGGGGCGCCCAAAAGCTGTTGTAGGTAGCCATTATATATGCTAATCTTTGGCCCGTAAGCCATGTGAAATTTTTGCCCAGCCCATGCTTAACAGAAAAAATAGTGCCATGGTAGCCTAACTAGTGGCTACATAGTAGATAAGGCGTATCGCTGGTAAAATCGAGCTCACAGGTGCAAACCAAGTCGCATAACTCGATGGGAACGAAATGAAAACGCACTCCTGTACTCCTGTAGGTGCACCTTGAAAAAACACAGGTGGTGAGAACTGCACAGGGTACCTCACAACCACATCGCCAGACGTAAAATGTCAAAATTTGTTTAATAAAATAAAAAAGAAGTAGCTGCGTCCGTCAGCGTTTTTAAGTGCTTCTAAACGAAAGAAATTATCCTCGGGTGTGATTGAGAAAAGCATTTTATGCTTATCTTATATTTCATGCCTTTAATGCTGATCCCAGCTGTACGTCCGCTCGACTAAGCAGCTTGCCTATTATTAACGGCTGCATTAAATTATCCCGTGCACTATCATAAGGACAATAATGAAACAAAGGAACGGCATGCCTCACATATACCTAGAAATATTTCTAGATCTGCTGTGTTCGTTGAAGAGCATAAGTGTGGTACCACATTGGCGACCCAGTATTAGTTGCGTACATGGTGATACGGCAAAAAAAAAATGTTTTTCCTTGCCTAAATCAAGTTTTTACTAGTAAATCAAGTGATTTACAGGCTGCCTCAAAACGGCGCGTATATATTAAATGACAGCTGCGAATTTCTTCAGCAGAACCGATTAGTACCCGTGCGTTAATTCCCTCAGGAACTGGTGCACCTCTGCGCAACAGCCACAACTCTACAGCAGCACAATCATGCGGAATAAGATGCCTCATTTGCATCGGCCCCTCACCTTCGAGAATGAAAAATTGCTGTTATGCGTTACATTCGAACGGAAACGGTTATTCGATAATTTTAATAGTGAATTCTGAAGTCGAATACGATCTGATTAACAAACGCACCTAAGCAAGCAGAACCATAAAAAGTTTTACTGCGGAGACTTTCCGCGAGAATAACTAGGTGTCCTCCAGCGTCCGCGCAATGAACGCGTGCTCATTAGCAGACGACGCACTTGACAACGACAGCAATATGGAAAGCGCCATGTTGTATAACCCGTGCGTCCAACATATATACGCAGCAAAACCGCGTCAGTCTAAATTTGCAGTTAAATTAAAGCACCATTATAAGAGCTTACACGTGCAGTCGGTATCGGCGCCCGCAGCGAAAGTACGTTGAATATGCCGCGAAGCGGGTCTCTTTCCCAATCCAGTTAGCTCGCAGCGCACTCACAAAATTTTTCCACACGTGGCGCGTTCGACTCACTCGACCATTGTCTAGTACACTCTAGCCTTCGCCGCGTAGGGGGACGATGCCATTGCTGGTGCCCTCCTCGTTGGGCGCTGGCGAGATTGAACTGTATTTGCAGTGGTGTCACCAATAGGAAAAAATGTAGGGGATACATACATTGTAGTATGCTATGCACAGTATTTAAATATTTCCCCGTGGAACTAAACAGACGCCGTTATTATGTACGCAAATTTCGGGGAGATTTAAGTGAAAGTCTGGCTCGCAAGACTAGCAGTCAGGAGAACGCTATATAATTGCTTTGGTGCAGTCGAAGTACGCGTGAAACGGTGAAGTCTAAGGACAGCATGCTCGCCGTGTGAAAGATGACGCCGCGGATTCTCATGGCGTTGGACGTTCACACCTCGATGGTAGTGTCGACGCTGACAACTGCAATTTTTCGTAGGTTTCCGTGAGGAAACAAGTGTGGTACCCTGGAAGAATGGCTCTGACCCACAACGAGACTTCGTAGTCGAACACTGGTAGCTGCAGCGTGCCGGGGGGATGTCTAGAGCATTGCCAGAATTCGGAAGCGGTCGAAATAAAGCTGGATGATAACGCCGTGGCGCATAGGTATGGTTGTGGCATTTTCCGCCAGTGTGGCAACGTGCTTAGGAGTCTCACATGAAAACCGTTTTGAGCAATTGTCGGCTACGCGTGTGGAAAAGGGCGGTCACAGGAGTCTCGCAAGTGTGAACAGGGAACATTTGCCTAGACACAGGTGCTGCACTGGGTTGGACTGAGAGCGGGGAAATGGCTGTCTTGGGGATGATTTCCACATCGTCAAAGGCGAGCTGACATTATGCTGAACAATGAGGTCGTTCATGTGCTATGTTCATATGTTGCCGGCCTAATTCCTTTATGTTCGCAGGCTTTGCAATTTCACACTTTAGACAAGCCAGCGAAGTCGACACGAGACACGTGCTAACCCGCAATTAGTTTTATTTATGGAGAACAGCGTACAAATAAAGAAAGAATAAAGGTGCTGGAATATTAAAGAGAAAATGTTGCAATTCGTACAATGAAAAGCAACATCTACAGCACTATTTTAAAAACATCCGTTCATTGGGGAGCAGAACAAGAAACTCGGAGGCGTCTACTTAGACAGGCTTTCTTTTTCATTATGTGGTGAACAATGTTCGCTTATATCGTACGCCTACATACGATATACCTCTTATCCAGCATTCATATGCTAGACAGCAGATGCGCCCATGCACAGGGCCGTCAATATAATCGAGGATTCAGCAAAAGTGGTTCTGGCTAAACTCCCTAGTTCAGGCAAGGAAACAACATCGCTCAAAGAAACGTATGCCCGCCAACGTAAAAAAAGTCGCACTTTTCCCCAAAAGGCGAAGCACCGATTACAATGTGAAATTAGAAGGTAGCTCTACGAAGTAAGGATAATAGTTTTATCGGCCGTAGAAACCCTTAAAGATACATTCGCTTACTAAGTTAACAATGATAGAATGGGCAAGCTTGACTCGACGAGGACCTAGAAAGAAACAGACATACAGAGACAGCGCTGTCTTTGTGTGTCTGCTTCTTTCTACGTCCTTCTTCAGCCGCGCTTGCAGATTCTATCGTGGATTCAGACCAACGAGCCCGCCAACGTGTTTACGTTACCTACGGCGCCACGCCCGCGTACGTAAACATGAAAACATCTCGCTCCATGAGAGCGGAAACTCGCTGTCAGAATTTAGGAGTGAGGAATTGCGATGGCAGCAGCGATGGAATTGACCTTTCTGTATCTCTCTCTTCAACGAGAGCGAAACGTCGAAAGCACAGCGCATACGAAACTACCGGCATTACGGGCTCTCTACAAACGTCGCCGATCGCTTTGCAGATTAGGCCCCCGCGCGCGCGCACTTTGAGTTTCGGCCATCTGGTGGGAGGCTGTCGAACTCAGCCCTGCGTAGCGTTAAAAAAATCATCACGCAACACGGTATCGAACCGCTGTCAGCATGTCGCAGAACTACATGTGCGAGCGAAAAAACGATTCCGCCACGGCTTCCAACACTTCCGGAAGGTATAGGCTTAGGTTTTTTATAGATAGCACGCGAACTTGCACGACTCTGTTTGAAAAATCGCTTCTGGGAACAGTGTCACGCCCTGTGTACAGAGTGAAGATAGGCGTGAATTGAAAGCTGAGTCTCCGGACTACATACGCTGTAGCGGCTAGTACGAGAGCAGCCACAGTTTTATCACAGCTGCCGTGTTAGTCTCGAAAGTTTAGTAGAAATTCTCGTCGTTTCCATAATCTTCCATTACTGAGTCTTTACGCGAGCTGAAAAGGAAATTTCTGCTTGCCACAGCGTGATCACTGTGTTTGGCTCGTATGGATTGTTTTCTAGAACGTGTCTATTACCGGCGTTTTCCAATAGTCGGCCTGCAGCTTTAGTTATTCCCGAAAAACCCGCTCCTTCCATTGAAAACGCGCTAGCTTCGTTCCGCGGCCACTTGGGGCGGTAGTTGATGCGTGCCCAGAAAAGATAGATATCTTTCGTGGAGGTGCGATATCAATCGCAAACAAGATGCGCCCGACCGTGTTGCTAATAGAAAAAATCTTCAATTACATTCAATGTATTTCTTGATCAAACTTCTCGCAAAGTTGGGTCAACCAGTATGTCATCAGGTGTGCGGAAAGCAAGGGAACAATAATCAACGTTCGCCGCGACAGGCGCGCCACGATTATCGTTTCGTAAACAAGGCGCAGAATTCTTGGCAATTGTCAATAGATGGCGCGGCTTGTCCAGACAGAGGCACCAGGGAGGAGCACGGTTGCTGCATGGCGTGTTTCTAAGCGTCCGCACCGAGAAGCCAAACGCTTCGCACTGCCTCAGTTTTACCGCGAGAACACCTTTCACGATCAAACAAGGGAAAGCAATCATGAAGGTTCTGGGAACTTCAATTGCCCTATTGATTGACCATGCAGCCGAAATCAATGCCTGCAATAAGACTTGAGTCTACACCTCTGCAGACTTGCAGAGGTCGGGAAATTTACGAACTGTTAGTGAGTAGACGTTTTGTACTATATAAACGCAAGTGCAAAACGCAGAACTTCCTCCGCAAAATCGAAAAAAAATTGTGTTTTTACGTGCCAAAACAATGATCTTATAATGAGGCATGCCGGGTCCTTCCCACCCGGAAAGAGGGGGGTGACAGGGAGGTTAGGTAGATGCCGGTAACCTAACCCCCGTTCTCCTTCGCAGGAACCCTGAGTGTCGGCCTTTGCGGTAATGCATCCGAAAAACGAACATGTACTGCAGAACTCAAAGGGGAAAATATATGCAGGGTAGTGCAGCTGCCGTTGCTGGCGCAGGACGTCAACGCGGGACGTCAACGCGGGAAGGCCAATGAGCAGCGTCTTAGGGCGAAAATGACACACGAATGAGGAAAAAGATCACCTATCTTTTAAGATCGACTTCAATGGTAGCCCAATAGGCTCAATGTAGATCGCAATTTCCCATGTGACACTTGTAACCCCTTGCTCAATTGCGCTAAAAGAGTGGAATAAAACTGCATTCCCTTGCGCACTTATATTGACGTTTGTATCGGCGTGAGAGTATATTGTATCATATACGGCAAGAACTTCTGTTAGAATATGGAGCTGAACGCTCGAGATGATAGCAGTGGCTCCCCCATTAAAAAAATTGTATGGCAGTTATATAAGAAATTGAACGAGATGTATGCATGTCGCACAGACCTGGCGAGAAATGAACGATATGCTATGCACATTCAACGAACTCTCATAGAAAATGTGCGAGATCTTTATCTTGGCGGCAAGTATCTTGGCGTCATATTTACCACTGAGATGTCGTGGTCAAAATACATTATTTCATTTCCACTAAAGCAATCCGGATGCTCGGGTATTTGAGGCGCGATTTCAACAATTTTCCAAAAAAAACTAAGTTACTAATGTATAAAACTTCAATTCGCCCAATCCTAGATTATGCTTCTCCTGTCTGGGACCCTAATAAACAGTGCGACATTAACTCCGTTGAGAGCATACAACGAAAATCTGTTAGGTTTGTATATCGTTGCTGTGATCGCTCTTTTTCACCCTCTCGTGCCGTATCTTCTTTGAACCTAACCCCTTAATCCATACGTGGTCACATTGAGTGATTGAAGTTTCTGCGTGGCATCGTCAATTTTTCTAATCGTGTCTTACATTCCATATTTATTCCTCCAGAAATTCCTCGGTCAAGTAGGAGTCACCATAGCCTTAATATTAAGCCTTAGTTTGCTCGATGTAACAAATTTAAATACAGCTTTTTCCCAGGTGCTATTGAATTCTGAAACTTATTTCCCGGAATAATTCGGTCACTGCCATTAAACGATTTCCTGTTAAAGGTTACTACATCTGATTTTATGTATTTTCTTGTTGTTACAGTGTATTGACTCATTCTCGTTTTTGTACTGACTCTCAGTGTTGCTGTTATGTTGAGTTTCATTTGTGTCATCTGCCTTACTTCTTGTGAATTTTTATTATATTATTGTTAACGTGTTTTTTTAATTCTTTTTATCTAACCCACTCCTGAAATAGCCCCATAAAGGGGCTGCAGTATGTAAAAATAAATAAATAAATAAAGTGCTACGCAGACTTTTACGAAGTGCACAAGATTTATGCGATCTGCTATAAAAATGCGTAGAGCTTGTACAATATGTGTGCGATGTGTGGCGTAGACCTGACGAAATTATGTATGAGGTGTGTGAGGTGGCGTGTGATGTGGTACGCACTGTATTCGTATGAGCACACAGACAGACAAGAAACTTTAATTGGTCCTAAGGGACTACGTTGTCGTAGTCACGGGCTGCACCTGCGCCGGGGGCGGAAGACCGTGATCTTCAGCCCTGTCGCAGGCCCTTTGGACAGCCCGAAGCTAGACTTGAAGGTCGTTGCTCTTGACGGCTTCATCCCAGTCTTCTTGCCGATTTAAACGCGAGTGGCGCAACGCAGAACATTGCCACAGCATGTGGTTGAAGGTCGACCGTTCCTCGCCGCAGTCTGGGCAGCGGGGATCCACACCCAGAGTGTAGTGGCTCAACCTCGAGCGAGACGGAAAGGAGCCCGTCTGCAGCATTCTCAGCACCGAGGCCTGGGGTCTGCCCAGCTTCGAGTGAGGAGCTGGATACTGTCTGCGTCCCAGCTGGTAATGAGTAGTGATCTCGTGGAAAGTAAGCAACGGGTCCGTGGTTCGGCCGATCCCCTGTGAAGCCGGGCCCCTCGGACAGGCACGGTTGATGAGACCTCGCGCCTGTTCGTGGGCCAGGTTGATTGAGCCGGGGGAGACGTTCCGGGCCATGTGAGCCGGGAACCAAGTGATGACATGACGGGCCGTGCCAGTCTTGCGGGTCCTCAGCACCACCGCAGCCTCGACCGAGACCGAGCCGGCGAGAAAGGCCATCGCCGCCGACCTGGAGTCCGTGAAGATCTGCGTGCGCCCAGGTTCGCACAGAGCCAGCGCCACTGCGACTTGCTCTGCGACGGACGCCGTCGAGCGTTGGATAGACGCCGGATTCAGGATCTTGCCCTGGGGGTCAACCACCGTGGCCACGTACGAGTTAGATCCGGGATACCGCGCCGCGTCGACAAAGGACGCGAGCTCTGGGGTTTGCAGGGCAGTCTTGATGAGTGCTCGGGCTCTGGCTGCGCGCCTGGCCTCGTTGTGTTGTGGATGAACATTCCTCGGGAAGGGGGAGACTCGAAAGGTTTCCCTTTCACTCTGGCAAAGCGGGACGGCGCACGACTCCTCGGCCATGGCTGCCAGACCCGCCATCTCGAGTATTCGGCGGCCGGCCTTGGTGGTAGCAACATGATCTTTGAGGATGACTGAACTGCATACAAAGTATGTGCGCTTAAGTCGTAGTGCATACAAAAGGTCATCAATGAAAGTGAGATTTGTGACGAGATCTTTGTAGTACATGCAGGACTATGATCAATCTGCTGTAGGATGACATTGAACCAGTGTGACACATATACTAGCATAAATTACAGAGCAAATAAGAGGTTCAGATTTTACTTTCTGGAATTTCATGCAATGAACACATACATCCCCATCAAAGCTGGTGTCGTTACTTTAGATGCAATTATTTTTACTTGGGGACATATTCTCCGATGAACACTTATGGCGATACTTATGGCCTTTGTATGACGCATTCCTCGACCAGCCAATAAGCACTGGATAGCAGAATGATATTGTCGAAAGCTATCATAAAAGAACGAATCCCTTGGTTAGAGTAGATATGCCTAAGATTTTAGTGAAATATAGGAGTTGGGTACCTTCAAAGTTTCATAATAAAATGCTACATGTTTGTTTGTGCACAAAAATAAAAGAATCTGGCAATGTGATTGTAGGGCATTGGAACACTTCAAAGAAGGACGAGTTGGCAAATGAGTTTATTGCAGGCAGTTTGATCAGTGACAGAAGATGCATGCACATTGTCACATCCTAATAATATTGCTTGCAACAGACATTTCAGTCAGAGATATTATTGGGCGAACTTGAAGCTGTATATTTTCCAAATATCCAAGTGCGTCAACCACAATACCGTGAAATACAAATCTGCTCTCTTTTCATTAGCCCGGCTAAGAGCATGTTACTGCCTGTTTATGTCACAACGTAGAAGGCAGGCATGAAATTGGCCATGCATGCCCACATATAAAAAATAAAAAGCAGAAGAACAACACAGTGTAAACAATTTGGTGAACAGATAGCCAAAATGGCAATCAAAATCCATTGCACTGTGTTCCAAACAAATAAAAAATAAAATTAAACAACCATCAATCACTAAAAATGTTATGTGATCCCAATGCGCAATTATTTCTACGAAAAATTATTTGCACTAAGTCTATCAACAACTTGCTCAGAGAACTTGAATTACTAAGAAATCCTCATGTACGCACAGTAGTGGCAAAAAAACGTGATTAGCGTCGCAACTTGGTGATTATTATCAGCCCACATACTACACAAAATTGAACTTGAAATTAAAGGAGAAATGACCAAGTACTTCGTGTGCCAATGACGGTTAAGCACACTGCAATACATTGCCATACGTTGACAGCTGACCTCGATGAAACCAAAATATAAGTGTCCCTACATTGAAGCAGGGTCTTTGTATGTTTGTAAGTAGCACATCCTGGCATTCGCGGACGCAGTCACCAAATGAAAAACACCTTTGCAAAGCGCTGGCAAAATAACTACGCTCGCGCGCACAGACTGAACGCGAGCAGCGAAAGACTGTACGGACGTTCTTACGCGTTCGACGCGTAAGAACTTGCCAGTGTTATGTTGAACATGGAGTCGGGTAGGAAGCTATAGTATTTTTATGGCACCCTGCTGCATTCAGCCTGTGCAGATGCTTGGATCTTGTATTCTATAAAAACTTGGCAGAAAATATAGGAGGAGAGTTATAAAAGTGTAACGAAAGCCTACTGCTACCGTTACCCGAAAGCTGTTACTCTACTGGGTAACGCTGTTAGCGTTATGGGTGATTTGACACTGTAGGGTCTGAAAGGTGGCTATCATTACAGAACACATTAAAACGACTGCAGGGATGCACGTCGTGCTGTAGTATTATAATTGGCCCATGAAGTGACCACCTTTGCTTACACTATGTTGCAATATGGTCCGTTTTACCTAACATGACAGCCATCTATGCATGAGGAGGAGGAGGGAGTAAAATATGTAGGGACCTTCGATTAATGTTCTTGCACAGATGGCCCATACTTTGCATTTTTCTTATCTTGCAGTCCTTGTTACTTAAAGCTTTCTATGGGCGAATATCAGCATTTCATTGCTATTTATACCTAATAAGTATTGCTTTGTTCACAGTGTCACTTTTTATATTATGCTCTTGTGACACTAAGCTTACTTGTTTAAATGCAGGGGTGGCTGGGCCTGCAGCAAAAGTGTAAGCAGACTGCTGTGTTGCTGATCAGTGCTGATCTCGACGTCTGACTTGGTTCCACAACGTCCAGGCACCACTGTGCTTTGATAAGGTAATGTGATATGGACACCTTGTACCGCGATATCAGTTTTGAGTTTGAGTTTTGATAAATATTTAAGAACACAAGGGCTTGCCTTTGTGATCAATACACTCGGGTTCTACTTTTAAAGTGCTCTTTTGCAGTGTTCCTCATGTACATGTTTTTAGAGGATGCTTACACTCCTTAAATTCAAACTGCCATGGAGCTTGTTTATGCCTTAAAGTAGCACTCTTTCACCAAAAAAAAAGCCATATTTAATGCAGAATTCATAAGAAAGGTAAGGAGGTGACAGGACATAACACAGTCTAACAACCATCCAAATTTACTGCTTGCGCAACTATACAAAGTGAGAGATGAAAGGGTGAGAACCGATAAATCGACAATGCATGTTGCTCACACAACTACGAATACGAGACATGGCATGGCTACTATGACACTTGTTTTGCAATAATAAATAAGCAGTCTTGCTCTCTGATAATCCTCTGGAGGGGAAGCCAACTCGTAGATTCCCTGTCACACGTATAACGAAAGGCTCACAAATCTCGCCAGCCATATGCTTCTTATACATTGCCACAGTTGCACAACGTTCACACAAAATAATAGAAGTGAGCTGTGCACTACCAAGTCCCCACCAAATGACCTGACCATGAAGCTAACATGGTTGCAAATCCAGTAATTTATACATTGGCCTGTTTTTCTCACGTAGCGTCTGCTGCACGATAGCGGTACTTAATATCCATCCATTAACACCTCTGTGCTCTACGTACTGTTCTTTTGCATGCTTTTTTCATAGGTCATCATCATCAACATCATCAGCCTGGTTACGCCCACTGCAGGGCAAAGGCCTCTATCATACTTCTCCAACAACCCCGGTCGTGTACTAATTGTGGCCATGCCGTGCCTGCAAACTTCTTAATCTCATCCGCCCACCTAACTTTCTGCCTCCCCCTGCTACGCTTCTCTTCCCTTGGGATCCAGTCCGTAACCCTTAATGACCATCGGTTATCTTCCCTCCTCATTACATGTCCTGCCCATGCCCATTTTTTTTTCTTGATTTCACCTAAGATGTCATTCACTCGCGTTTGTTCCCTCACCCAATCTGCTCTTTTCTTATCCCTTAAGGTTACACCTATCATTCTTCTTTCCATAGCTCGTTGCGTCATCCTCAATTTGAGTAGAGCCCTTTTCGTAAGCCTCCAGGTTTCTGCCTCGTAGGTGAGTACTGGTAAGACACAGCTGTTATATACTTTTCTCTTGCGGGATAATGGCAACCTGCTGTTCATGATCTGATAATGCCTGCCAAACGCACCCCAGCCCATTCTTATTCTTCTGATTATTTCCGTCTCATGATCCGGATCCGCCGTCACTACCTGCCCTAAGTAGATGTATTCCCTTACGACTTCCAGTGCCTCGCTGCCTATTGTAAATTGCGGTTCTCTTCCGAGACTGTTAAGCATTACTTTAGTTTTCTGCAGATTAATTTTTAGACCCACTCTTCTGCTTTGCCTCTCCAGGTCAGTGAGCATGCATTGCAATTGGTCCCCTAAGCAAGGCAATATCATCAACGAATCGCAAGTTACTAAGGTATTCTCCATTAACGTTTATCCCCAATTCTTCCCAATCCAGGTCTCTGAATACCTCCTGTAAACACGCTGTGAATAGCATCGGAGATATTGTATCTCCCTGCCTGACGCCTTTCTTTATTGGGATTTTGTTCCTTGCTTTGTAGAGGACCATGGTGGCTGTGGAGCCGCTGTATATATCTTTCAGTATTTTTGCATACGGCTCGTCTACACCCTGATTCCGTAATGCCTCCATGACAGCTGAGGTTTCGACAGAATCAAACGCTTTCTCGTAATCAATGAAAAGTATATATAAGGGTTGGTTATATTCCGCACATTTCTCTATCACCTGATTGATAGTGTGAATATGATCTATTGTTGAGTAGCCTTTACGGAATCCTGCCTGGTAGTGATGCCTTTTTTCATAGGTAGTCATGCATGCTTCTTCATTATTTACGAGCCTACACAGCAAAGGAAGCTTCTACCATTGCGAAGAAAGAATTGTAGGAAAAGCCGACGTGAGGCTACTTTTCTCGGCACTGAACTAGCTAGGTTTGTTGGTTTGGGTTTGTGTTATTGGTTCGATGGTTTTTGGACCTTCATACACGTTTCTTGCTTACACTATCGGCGACAAGCTTGTGGGATATGCGTGTGCAATTTGTACAGTGCA
Organism: Dermacentor variabilis; assembly: GCF_050947875.1. Taxonomy (NCBI): domain Eukaryota; kingdom Metazoa; phylum Arthropoda; class Arachnida; order Ixodida; family Ixodidae; genus Dermacentor; species Dermacentor variabilis. Next base: position 108,951,699 of record NC_134575.1, on the reverse strand, counting down.
CTAAACGTCCAGATGTGGGCCTCACCATTGGAAGGAAGTGCACTAAAGCACCTATCACGTTGCAAATGATTCTCATTGAGTCAGGCAAGGTACCAGCGTTAATGTTTGTTCCCTTGCCTAAAAAAGCAGGTTTAGGTTCAGTGTAGTTGTAGCAAGACATCTTAAACATAACTTCTATGCTTTAGTGGGTGCATTTGTCTGAGGGCATAAAGTTTTTTTTTTCTTGCAAGTGTCTGTGGGTCACTAGTGAATCACTAGTGTGTCACTAGTGATTCCTTAACATCGCTATCAAGTTGCCATGGAGTTGTGCATTCCGAAAGTCGTGAACAATCAACCTTTATTTGGCACATTGCGAAGAACGGATCAGCTTTGATGCCCTTTATTTTCTATTGACATACTTGTGCTGTCAGTAATTTCTTCTCAGCTTGCTGAATTATTTTGAGGCCCCAAGCTGATGCTTCTGATGTCTTCTAATGCAGACTTTTCAGGACATGGCTCCTGGCTTTGCAAATGTGGTTGAAGAAAAGGTGGCACTCACAGGTGGCTGTTCTAGATGTGAGTGAAACGAACTGGTAAATCTTGGTTGCATCTTGTGTTTGATTGTGTAGGAGGTAAAGGTTTAATGAAAAGCGACTATCTCTTCTCACAAAGGGATGGTTCTCCCTTTTAGTCCCTTTGGCGACTCTTGTCGGCAGGAACCAGGCTGGTCAGGGCGATGACGTCAACCACGTCGACTTCTTGATTCGTCGCGAAGGAATGGGAGCTCCCGTCACCTCGCTGGTATGCATGTGGTGGACGTAGTAAGGCAGCTCCCGTCGCCTCGTGGTAGCCATGTGGTGCACGTAGTATGGCACAACAGCACGCCCGTCGCCAGTTAATACATACAGAAGTCGAGATGTTCGACGCCGCTCGACGTATGCGATGTGCTGATTGAGTGACATCCTTGACGGGATTAAGGAAATGGCTTTGCCGCTCTTTCATCTGCTGGTCTTTCCTTTGCTTGGATCAGAGAAAGCTCATGGAGTGACCGAACCTCAACGCCAACCACTTCGGCGAAAGGGGGCACCCTCCCAGTGCTCTCCACAACGCCAGACCAAACTCCATGAAAACAAACGCTCAACACCCTCTGTGCTGTCAACAGTACCATACAGTTATTGTACTAAACATGAAACACGCACCCGATAAAGAGCGCGGGATAGAGACCTCCACAAATAGCGTTCTCAAAGAAGACACATTCAAAGAGAATAAACAGCTGAAGAATAGCTTGCAAAGCAATTCCTGACAGTCATTCTGGAAGGCAAGACATATCTGAGGTGATCAAAGAAACTTTATAATTTGTCCTGTCTCGCTCCGAGTGAAATTCTGTCACTTGTCATTAGGTTTAAAGACATGCTGACATATGTAGCATGAGCGAACAAGTGCTTCGTCCTCGTTCCAGCATCTTGGCCAATAGAAATCTTACGCCAGCTTAGCCTTTGTCTTCTTGATACCGAAGTGACCCGCCCAAGCATTCCCATGCGCTAACTCTAAAAGCTGTGGTCGGTACTTTTCGGGCGCGAGTAGTTGGTTGTATGTGCGACCCTTGAAATCCGAATATTTCCGGTACTTGAAACTTGACCTAGTGTAGAGCTAGATCTTCTATCGGGCCAATCTTTCATTTACATTAGTCTGCAGCACAGTCAGAGAATGGTCACTTTTTTGTGCGGCGATAAGTGCCTCTCGTTTAAGCCTACTAAGCTGTTCCCAGCAAGAAGATGCGGGACTAAGCAGTGAACCTTCCACTTCAGCCCTAGGTGCACCGTTTTTCCGAGTCTCGAAAGGCTCCTCATCCACTATCACTGATCCGGTAATTGATCCGCCACAAGTCTGAGTCATGTGCTTTTCATCAGCCGTATCTCCCGGCCTAGACTGCCGCTGTGAGGACGTTACATTGTCACTTTCCTCGTTTGAAGATTAGCTTTCACGTTTCATTAAGAGGGAGCGTGTCCGCGATCACGTTAATGCCATGCAAGCGATACTGGCAGACAATGACCGGCCGTCCTTTTTTTAAAAGCTCCTCCGATTTGTTGGAAAAAGGATTGGAAAATTTTCGGGAAAACTTGGACTCATGGCTTCCTCCGTTTGCGACTTTCCAAAAGCGCCCTCGAGGGGTATACCCTGGCAACTGGCAAGCATGCACTCTGCTCTTCTGCGACTTGTCAGATCCAGGTGCATTCCCCTGTGCAGTCTCTGGGAGAAACTCAGGATGGATGAGTAACATCCATGATGGTGGACAAATCGCGAAGTGAAACGCCCTGCACATTTTCCCGTTTACCACGACCTCTTGCATATATGGCTCGAGCAGCCTCAGATTTTTGTCTGAATGGCCAATGCTGGCGAACCCGATTTCCTCCTTGCAATTTGAGGAAATATGGTTTTCCTTGTTGTAACGGAAGCAGGTGATTGGTCTCCGCGCCTCGAACGCTCGTACGTCTGCCTTAGCTTTAGCGGCCCCAGCTGACTGAGCTGTCTCTGCTAGCCCTTCCCTCGCCACCTCAGCTTTAGTCAATACTCCCTTGCTGAACTCGTCACTCGTGGATGATTTCTTATTCGGCGAAAGTGAGTAGCGAGGGCAAAACTGCTTTACAGAATAGTCCTTTTTTTCTAGCCTATCTTCCTGAATCGGTTTTTCTTGAAAGTTACGGCGCGCGTAATATTCCTCCGCGAGCTGCGCTGCCTTATCTAGGTTTACCTCTGAGAGCATGTCCTGCAGCCGAAATCGAACTTCTTTTGGAAGAACTATATAAAACTCATCCAGTGCTATGCATTCAAGCACCTTGTCGTGCTTATGATACACTTCTGCACTTTTGAGCCACTCTTTTAAGTTAGACTTTAGCTCGTACGCGAAATAAATGGGCGACTCGCTGCCCCTTTTTGCCTGTCTAAACCCCTGTCGAAATCCTTTGGCAGAGAGGCGGTATTTGCGAAGAAGCACGGCGTTTACCTTTCCATAGTTTTCGTAGTCTTCTTCAGATAAGCGTGCGAGAACTTCCGCGGCCTCTCCTGGGATAACTGGAAGAAGTTTTTAAGACCAAAGGCTTTCGTCCAGCCCTACCCTTTGACATGTGCGTTAGAAATTCACGAGAAGAAGTGCGATATCACCGCCTATCCTGTACGATAGCACCAGATCCGGTATTCTCACTTTAGGCGTATCATCTCCACCGGAAAGGAAACTTGAACGCACCGAGGTGATTCATATTTGCTCTATTTCCAGTTCTCTCATTTTAAGAGCATAATCTTGGTCTTCGCGGCTTTCTTTGTCGTCTTCCTCCTCGCGCTTTTCCTCCTCTGCCTGCTCGAGCCTTTTCCTCTCATCTGCCTCCTCGAGGCTTTTTTCTCTCCTCTGCCTCCTCGCGCCTTTTCTGCTCGTCTTCGCGCATTTCTTTCTCGCTTCTCCTCTTAAGAATTTCTCCCCAAACCGCTTCGACTTCCTCCTAAGTTACCTCTTGTGCCCTCATAACGTCCAAAATGGCTTTCTTTCGACTTGCCGCGGTGACAGGAATGCCCATCTGCTGACAAACATCAACAAGGTCCTGTATCCTGAGCTTCTCCATCGCAATCTGACTGCTCATCTCCGGTTTTGCCTCTAAATTAGCTTTGCTTCCGAAAGCGGAATTCTATGCAATGCCTGAAGCGAAGTAAGACAAAACCACTACAACCCTTTCAGAATACTTGAGCAATGGTCCTTAGCATTTACGTGTGCGACAAATGTCTGGCGCTGCGACAGGCAAACGTCGGGCACTCACCCCTACAAAGTAGCTGACGCCGGTGGTCCTCGTGGCTGCCGTTGAGCGGTGTAGCGGGCGTTATCTGTCTTCGAATCCCACAGCTTGCCATCCACTGTTCTGACTTCAGAGTGGAGGACGAAAGACGGACTCTTTCCGCGGACGAATAAACGAAAAAAGTTTATACAATATTTAAAGGTAGTGGATGATAGCGTACAGGTGGCAGTAAGAGCTCATGAGACCGACTGGGCGGGTGGAAGCGACTCTCTCTTCTCTCAATGGCGAGTTGTCCCTTTCAGTTCCTTAGGTCACACGCGTCAGCAGGAACCAGGCGGCGCTGGCGGATGACGTCGGCCGCGTCGAATTCTTGATTCGTCGCGGAGATGGCTGGCCGATCCTTGAAGTCGCCTCCCGTGTCGAATTCTTGATTCGTCGCAGAGAAGTGAGAGCTCGCGTCACCTCGTTAATATGCACATGGTGCAAGTAGTATGGCAGCTCCCGTCGCCTCGTGGTAGACACGTGGTGCACGTAGTATCGCACAACAACAGCTAAATGTCATCTTCACGGCAACACTAAAGGATCACCTGTGCAGACAGTGTCAAGAAAATTTGATCTATTAAAACCAAAAGAACCCATTGAAACTGCAAAGATATCTTGAGGTTGTCTTCCTACAAGCACACTAAACCTACAACTGCCATTCTGCGCAAAGGAATCAACACTATGGCCATTCACCCAACCCTGACGACAGTGACCTGCATCATAGAACTGGCGAGCAGTAAGCTCTTTCTGAGGCAAGACCACGAACATAACCAGCGAGAACAGGAACTCTTTTGGCTTGACCATAAACCATAATCAATGACCATAAACTCATTATTATGAAACAGGATGCATTAACAATTACAAACTCAGGTTGATGTCTTCATTAGCATCATTTTGTGGACAACCGGTGAAAAAAGACCCAGTGTGACTAGTGATCCTGCCCAGGAGTCGTGATGCCAAGAAGTGTGAAAATCATTTGCTTAGGTTAACAATCGTAAAGCAAACTTGTCTTGACTTGTCGCTTGAAACAATACCATGCATTTTAAGGAGTGGAGGCAAATTTTTTAGGGGTAGTGAGCAGCTGCGCTGCACATATAATTTAGTTAAAAATAAAATAAGGCAAAATGGGCCATATAAAACTAATTGCAATAATATTCGCACAGGTAGACATTCGCTCAAATAATCTCACAATTTTTTTTATTTTAGAAAGTATGAAATTTCTTTATATGGGGGGGGGGGTAGCTGCTGTCAGATGATTCTGTAAATGTATTTGCCCTTATGCATATACTATTTGTCCTAAGTAAATTAAATACAGGAGTTTTATCTGCCAAAACCACAGTACGATTATGAGGGATGCTTGAGTGGGGGACTCCTTATTAATTTTGAACACTCGAGGTTCTTTAATGTGCGCCCAATGCACCCTATATTTTTGCATTTTGCTGGCATTGAAATGCGGGCATTGTGGCCAGGATTTTATCCTGTACCATTTAGGTTAGCAGTGCAATGTCAAAGCCACTACGCCACCACGGTTTTTACGTTGCTGGCAGAGCGGTCGTTTCAAAGTAATTTAGTTTGCTCGACTAGTTTGTGCTGCTTTTTATTATTACATTTTAGGCTTGTTACTTCTGTTGCTTCAATTCTAGTAACTATTCTTGATCAAACAGAGTTTTTTCTTTTTTATGGTGGTAACTTGTTCTAGTGCACTGCTAATGTGACAGGCTATTCTACAACAGTAATGCATGTTCCTTTAGAAGTCATAAGCATTGCAGAAGACCACTTATTTTTACTAAACCTTGTTCAGTATCCGAAACGTTCTGAACGCTGGAGCACTCTTAGCTGTGTGAATGCAGGCAAATCTGCTTTGGCTATGCACTATCTAAGTACATACATGAAAATAAATTGTTGGCTTTTCTTTACTTTTTCAGGTGCCCTGCAAGCTCTCACTCAAGGAACACATTCCAATGGTCATCTGTCAGCAGACTGGGTGTATCGAAGTACCATTGCAAGGTCCAATAAACAACACTTCTGAGATGAATGACATGCTGTTGCTTCAATTCAGAGGGCATCACTAATAATGAAAACTTGAATGTCTGTGCAAAAGAATCTCCATAAAGAATAGTCTTTTATTTACAAATACAAGCCATTATTTCATCTCACATTTTCACCTCAAAATTACTCTACCGTAGAATTGTGAACAAACCATTACAGCAAGACAACACTGCAGTAAGGTCAGCACAAGTGATCATGCATGTATTACCGTTAAAAGAATTCAATTTGAATTATTATAGTAGATATGAAAAGGAAATGCCAATATTTTTTAGGGTTGATACTCTCGCAGGTCATATAAGGTCGTTCAACTTGTAGGCATTCAGCTCGTTCAAACTCATTCATGGTTTATGAGCATCCCGCTCATTTGCAAGAACGCAATCACATACACACCTGTAGTGCGACAAATTATTCAGTCTGCTACAAATCATTCAGTAAACGAGAAATCGTGCAGTCTATAGAGCAATAATAGCATAGAGCATTTCTCGTAGATCCTCGTTCCCATCTTTTTCAATAGGGTCACTACGTGTGATTGTTACTTACTTGTTGGCGTTTATGTTTTTATTGTAATGGCAAAAAATCTCAATACCCTACCACTCTCTGAAGAATGATGACCAGCAAAGCTGTGTATCTGGGCCCCTTAAAGGAGTACTGACACAAAAGAAGTCCACGCGGTTTTTTCTCCTTTAATAAGTAGTTAATGACCCAGTAATCACGGCACGAAGCCTCATTTACATCAGAGCGCTACAGGTAATTTATTTGCAGTCTTTTTTGTAGCGACCAGTCGAAGTTTGGGTTCCAGAGAGCAACGAGAAAGGAGAAGCGGAAATGTAAACAAAGTGGTCAAGTGTTCGCAAAAAGCCATGACTTATGCTCTGACGCGCAGCCAGCGTGCGTGATCAACTTGCTGAATATTGTCGTGGGACTGCCGCATCGATCGGACGACCGCAGCCAATGACAGCGCCGGTAGCGTGAACGTCGTGGCCACGTGGTAGACCCGGCGGGGCGGGGCCGGAGAGCGGGCGCCTCGCCGCTCTTATCATGTCTGTTTTAACGCGACAGCGTTAAGGTGCTCGTGTCGCAGAAAAGCCGGTGTCGTCGGCGTAGGTGTCGGTGTCGGCGGCGTTGGCCGTGAGCGATAAATCCCAGCAGGCACTTCATAAATAAAAAACAACTTGCAAGATGGGCTGGGTGGGAATCGAACCAGGGTCTCCGGAGTGTGAGACGGAGACGTTACCACTGAGCCACGAGTTTTTCTTTTTCAGGGGTGTAGCATGTTTATTTATCACTGAAGAAGTCTGGAGTCATCCTGTCAGCCTCCTGCGATGCAGCATTATCTCAACCTCCTGGCTTCCCTATCAGACTCAAGCAGGGTCAAGATGTCGCTTTCACGGACTGGGCCCTTGACGTTGTCTATGATGGACCAGTTGGACTCATCCAGGAACTCGACACGGACCTGGGTACACTGCCCCTGGGATCCGGTACGGCCTAAGACCTTGGTCACACGTGCCAATTTGACTTTATCCATGTCGGCGGCTGGCAAGCGTGTGAGCCACGAGTTCGATGCTTCAAAGCGGTACAAAAGCGCCTCTAGTGAACGCGGTGTTGCCTTAGAAACGAGCTGTTTGTAAGGCTCAGGCGTGCGTCGCTTGCTCAGGCGCACATTTCGTTGTCGCGCCGAACGCTGCATTGCTCGATGCTCACCGCGTCCGATGCGGGGCGCGTAGTTGCTGCGCCGTATCCCATTGTCTTACACCCCTTGGCGGGTCGACGGGAACGCTGTCGCGTTCCACTCTTGTAGGCGAAGCTTAAGCGTCCTCCAATTTTTTTTTCTGTCCTTGGTCGAAATGCGGGCCTCTTTCGCCGCTGACGGCGGCACATAAATCGGCTACAATTTGTTTCTGACACGCAATAACTTCTAGAATAAAGTGACCTCGAAAGAGTGCGAGTTATAAAACGTTGTGCGCAATAGTAAATCGTTGGAGTGATTTCTACTCGGACGCGGTAAGCGCAGGCGTGCCAGCCATCGTCTGTATACGAAGGGGATCGCCTGACTGGCGTGTTTACTCATTGCTACTAACGGCGCCGGGAAAACTAACCGTATTTTCACTAAAGAGAAACATAGATGTTCAGGCATTGATTGTGCTGACGAATTTAGGCGCTATATTACGAGCTGCGGACGCATCGCAAGGACCCTCAGCCCCGGATAGACGGCCGGCGAGATAGGCCTACATCGTCTCCCAGTAATCGCAAGCTCGCCTGGCATGCTCGTCGACTTCTGTCGGCGCCAATGAAATCAAATGTGCTGCAATTTAAGCGTGATATAACTGTGTACACGTTGTGCCGACTAACATAGGCGCTTCGTTATACGAGCTGCAAGCGATTGTGTCACGAGCGCAACCGGTGTCGGATTCGATGGCCTAGCGAGCTATGCCTGCCGGCTCCTGGCCATCGGCGGCTGTCAACGGATCCGATACTGCTAACGCGGCATTGCGGAAACACGTCTACAGTGCTCGCATAGACGTGTTTATATTGTCATCGTTTGTTTCAAACATGATAGCTGTGCAAATACGGTTGCTTTCACTTTCTGTTCGAAGTTACGCAGCATTCCGAACTTCCACGCAGGGGCGCAGCTTCTGGGCGGAGCTATCGGCCGCTCGCTCATTCGTACCATGTGTCCCGAATCGTCGCATGCAGCAAGTCGCACACGACGCGCCGTACGACAGATCGCACGGAAAACCGCACCATGTGTCTCGCGCTTTAGACGTGGCCAATCACTTAGCGACTCAGATAATGCGGCCGGCGATGGCGAGGACGAACCTCAAGAAAAGCCTCGCATCGGCCACGATCAATGGTAAGGCACAACAAATCGGCGTTGAACGTTGTGGCAGCGCAGTCAAGTTGATAGTGCGGGAAATATACCGATGGACACGACAAAAACTGCAGTTGCAGCGACACGGAGCGCGTCCCACTGCAACAGCTAGAACAAGCAACAACAGAGGAGAAGAGCAGATGTAAGCTGCATGGCGGCCAACGAAAATTCGTGACGTAGCCGCATGACGTAGCGTTTTCTTGGCTATTTACAATCCCTCTTGATGTCAATGTCGCGAGGTCCTCTGTTTTGCGGTTGGCTGCGCGCACGTATTTTAATATTCATTTTAAATATGTTCTAAGCGATATTCGCCGCTGATATTTTATAGACGATGTGTGTGTGACCAAGTAAATCAATCTCACAAGTTATCGCGACTTTAAATTTTTGTGTCAATACTCCTTTAATGGCGAACTGCACCTCCGCCGTGGGTCGGCCCGGCGTCGCACTATCTTCAGGATCGGCCTACGTATGGGGAGCGCTTAACGCCTACTTCACCCCAGATGCGGGTCAGCCCAGCATTGCATTATCTTCGGGATCGGCCCACGTATGGGGAGTGCTTAACGCCAGATTCACCTGGTATTGCACTATTTCCAGGATCAACCCACGTATGCGGATCTTTTTTTTGCTTACGACATGGAGATTTCCTTGGATGGTAGAGGTTTACAGCTTCGCTATAAACCTTTCCTCGTTTTGGTAGTACTTACAGAAATGCCCAGGAGGGCTTCCGCGTAGTGTTAATGAGTGCCGTAAGCGAAACCTATGAGGAACGCGTCGCGTGATCCCTCATACTACGCAAGGGAAGCGCTTCCGATAGATGGCGACTCAGTAAGTCCTCGGCCCCAATAGCGAAAGCCCCTGCATCCACGCGCCACTGCCGCTTTTTTAAGTAGAGACAACCTTTGTTGTGCGCCGCCTTTCGCCTCACACCAAATCTGGTTCCGGTATTTCCGGTTCTGGCGTTTCCGCTTCCTGGAGTTGCGCTGCGGGAATTTCCGCTTTGACTGCTTTAGACGATGGTGAGACGCCCACGCGTGCTTAGCAGAGCTGTGGCTGTCACCATAAGAAGAATGCAAAGGGAACAAGCTGTTGTATTCCGCTGAAGTAGCAGGTCGCGGCCGCTGTTTTCCAAATGCACGAAAAACGGTAGGGGTCTCCAAGCGCCCAGGCACTACATTCCACTTTACGTTGTCGCTCGTGCCTCAACCCGTGGCAGGTTGACGCGAAGCAGCGAACACGAGCAGATCGCTGGTTACAGTAGGCTGAGGTTCTTGGATGAAATCGCATTCACAGTTTGAACCGTAGCTCCTGCAATTAAACCCTCTCCAGCGACGCGAAAGTAAACAACGCTAATAAGCAAAGCGTCACTTCCACTCGGAAGAGGAAGCTGCAGCTACGTAAGTTCCGCTTGACGCCAGAAGCTAAGGGGGTGAGTGGGAGAGGAGCGTGGAGGAGGAGGGCAGGTTGGCGGTACTTAACCTGGTCGGCGGAAACGTGTATGGAGGGGCTTTACCAATAGCATGCTATAAAATAGCATAGCCACGCCGCGAGGCTGGGTGGAGCCTATCGGGGGAAGGAGCGGCGCGCACGCGAGCGAGAAATGCGGCACGGACGCGTGCTTTCTCCTATGGTGCGTGATGCAAGGGGATCATGCGAGGGAGGAGGGGCGTTCTTCTCCGGCAGATGCTAAGGTGCCTCGATTGTCCTCCTGGCCCGCCTCTCCGCACAGAGGGGAGACAACTGCGGCGTCTTATGCGGCGTTGGCCACGCTAATCGCGGACGCCGTGGTACACGCCTATGGCGGACGCTGTAGTGAGGCGTTGCCAGCGCTGCTGTGTCCACTGTGCGGTTTGGCACTACTTTATTGTCCTTACCCCAGCTACACTGGCCTCTGGTGTTCGTGGTAGCAGAGCCACGCATAATCTTTCGTTCCATCGCTCTTTGCGCTTGAAGTATATCATGTTATAATTTCAGCATTGACGCAACAGGTGTATTATGCTTGCGTGGAAGAAGACCTGTGAATGTTTCAAACTGAAAATATCACGTAGCTACCCTGGGCCACTCAAACTTTCATAGGATACTTGAGCTACTTAGAAGCCTTATCTAGAAGCGCCTGCGACATCATAAGCTTTAATATATCAAGTAAAAACATTATACAAAGGCTGGTCGGCAAGGACGTGGCTGTCCCCCTTTGTGTCGTTACAGCTAAGCTCGGGAATATCGCCTTAGCCATGCCTAAACAAAGCAGCGGACTTAATTGTCATCCTATATTTAAAGCCATTTCCTGAGTGTGCTAGTGTAAAAGTCTTGTCTTGCCTTGGCTTTTGCAATGGACCTTATAAATGGGGGTACTATCGCTTGATGAGATATTTCAGTTGAAAATACAGACCGAATTGATATGATGTTTTTTTTTGCACTGAAAACCGAAGTGAATACAATTCGCGCTAACGATCTTGTCGTGTAAGTATTACATCCGTATACGCACCTCGGAAAGCGCTTAAATTTCAAAACAAACGCCATTTGCTCTTCTCCGCGCGGGCGCCGCGCTCCCAGCCGGAAAGTCGACGTATATACAAGTGCGCCTCCGCACAGTGCTGTGACGTCGTGGCAAAGGGGGGGGGGGGTGCGTCGGCCCCGGGTGCAAGAAGCCAGCGGGGGGGGGGGGGGGGGGGTTATCCATATACGTCTGAAGACACCCGGAAATTGTTGACATTCTCGACTTCCTCGGCTACACCCGCGGGGAGGGGGGGGCGGGGCGGGGGTGACAGAAGACCTATAGACCCCGGGTGCCAGACGACCTAGCTACGCCACTGCACGTGACATGGAGAATTATTCATGGCAATATCAGTTGTTTGTTTAATCTGTTGCTTCAAAACACCGAGTTATTGTTTAGAGAAATAAAAAAATGAAACCGGACATCTGCGTGTTTTTCTTTTACTTCGTGCGGCAGCCAGAGAAATGACTACTTTCGTTTCGTCTGGTTGTTCCGACGTCGTGCAGTCGCGCGCGCAGAGAACGAAACTATCACATTTTCTACCGTGTTCCAGCACCGCGATTATACTCTTTCATCCTCCCACGCCTGCCTCATTTCTCGTGATTGACACTGATCATTTGCTCTCGCTCAAAGCGCGCAACATCGTCAGCTACGCTACACGAGACAAACGCAGCCGCTTGTGCGGTACCATCATAAGAGTGTGGCAGAAAGCAGGGAAGGAATTTTGCTTGCGGAGGCTAAATGGGGCAAAAGGAGAGTGTGCCCATGTTGACAGTGACACTTGCCTCCGGTAATCATGAGTTCACGCTGCTTTAATTATTTCTATCTCTGCTATTCATGAAGTAATTTGACAAATTGCTGCGTTGCAAGACTCCTTGGGGACCACATAACAACTTTCAGTGTCGAACTAAAATGTGCTATGGGGCTTGGTGATGAACGCTTTAAGAGCTGTATACTATTTCAAAGCCACCTCCGTTGTCAGGTAAAACGGCAACCGTTTTGTATTCAGATATAACAAAATTTCGTTATTGGAACGGATTGTAAACTTTGATGGAGTTATGGCTCTGTTCTTCGACATACTTGTACATACGACATGCGACACGTTCCATTCGTGCCTCACAGCTGACTTACTATTCAAGCTGTTGGCGCTGGGCTACTTCAGTTTCAGATATCAGTACAAGTTACGTTTAATATAGCATTAGCAAAATATCCCATCACTTATTGCGCTGTATCCGTGTTCGGATAGTGATACCTCAATTAATATGTACAAGTTCACGATTCGTTAGCACTGGCTCTAATTGATTGTCCTAGTGCAAGAAGAAAAATACATTTTGTAAACACGCTTCGTGGTGCCTCGTTTCCGTTATAAAAGTACTAGTTTAATATTAAGTAACGATGCGAAATATCACAACGGAAACACAGAAACAGGCGCCAACTGCCAACTTTTTTCGATGGAAGCTCTAAATTAGCTGCATGTCATATGTTGAGTTTATGTATTTGGTGTGTTTTCATTTCTACACGAAACACAAAGGAGGCACACATTTCTTTAGCTTCTACATTTATTTGCACGGCACCATGTTAAGAAGCTTGTTGTGCGTATGGACAAATTGTGTGTTTACAGCGGCAGCCCTTCTTTCCGAACTCTTCGGCTTCCGAACTCCTGGGAATAAAAATAAGAACACAATAAATTTTATTATGTATTTGCCAAGAAACCAGACAGCACTCGATGTAAAGAGTTGTACAATCATGGATTTGTCTGTGCGCACAATATATACGGCACAAAATATTTAGTAATTTCTTAAGAAGTCGTTACCGACGCACGTAAATAGTATATGAAATATGGTACACGCAAATGAAAACAATACCTAGGAGAGACAATTGCGAAGCATGTTTCAGCAAGTGGCAAGCAACAACTGAGAAAATAATAACGAGACAAAAGGTACCATCGGTTATTGTTTCTAATAAAGAAGGATGAGCACCGAAATCAGCCGAAACGAAATTTGCATCCTTGGTACACTTTTTTCACCAAGTGGAAAGCTTGTATGTCCATTGTAAGAAATCTCAAAATGGTGCCAAACTTGCCCACTGTGGCTTCGCCTACTGGCCGTGCCAGCTTTAGGGAAATCTGGTAATCTTTGTTGTTGTTCTTTTTCATTAAAAATTGATTAAAATTACCGTTATTGAAATGGTTATTAGCCTAGTCAGACGGGGCAATTTTAGACATGACCAAGCAACGTAAGAATAAAGTTTCCCAGTTGCGATTAGCTTCTTTCTACAAGCTGTGGAAGAGCGCCAGTCACAATCGAGAAATTCAACCCCGGTAAATAAATTGGGTTCGGAGGACGCCTTTACCGCTCCATAAATCGTATGCCACGCCAACTTGGTCCCGATTGAATGTGGCCCATGGGATTGAAGTAATTGAAATGTGTTGCATTACTCCAACGTTTTCTTAAGCTCAGCATAAGTTGCAAAAGGAATGGCTGGTTTTCGCTCAAAACATTTCTCCTATGTTGCTATCGGATATCCCTATGGACCACTGTCACCATTCCTCTTGTATACTTTGTATCTACTTTACTTTTGTAAAAGCTTGGAAGTTTTTTGTTGGTATTAATCAGCCTTATAAAAAAATAGGTATGCACCCGCCGTGGTTGCTCCGTGGCTATGGTGTTGGGCTGATGAGCACGAGGTCGCGGGATCGAATCCCGGCCACGGCGGCCGCATTTCGATGGGGCCGAAATGCGAAAACACCCGTGTACTTAGATTTCGATGCACGTTAAAGAATCCCAGGTGGTCGAAATTTCCGGAGTCCTCCACTACGGCGTGCCTCGTAATCAAAAAGTGGTTTTGGCACGCAAAACCCCGTAATTTAAAAATAGGTATGCATTTGATCCCAGCAGAAAGTGCCTCAGTAGTGAACCCTGTAGAATTATGCGTCATCCGACAACTTCACTTGGGGTTCAAACAGGTGAAGCTATTAAAAATATTGACTCGCAATCCGTGGATGTGCAGCGAAGCTGTTGAGAACCACCACTATAACTCAGAGCGAGTCATGAAATGCTTTATTTCATTAGAGGAATGGTAGTAATGATAATTTAGAGTAATGGCAGTAATTGGTAAATTTGACAGCATGCCCCCGCCCATAGCCGGGCTGCAACAACATTGAAATCAATTGCTAGGCTGTATCTTCTATATGTGAAAAGCTAGGGAGGGCACTCAGTCCGTGGCAAGCTTCAATCGTAGCGGCAACTTGTGTAACAGTAATCTTTATCGGGAAACATATCCTAGGAGCGCTACATGCTTTGCATTATCAAGAGCGCCTTATCATTAATTATGCATGCGGTTGAGAAGATACGGTTGTGCTTATTCATTATTCAAATCTATGCTTTTCTGTATGTTGTCTACGTGATTACAAGTAGTATATGCACAGTTGGCTTCACTTTGTTGATTGCTCGAAGCCTCTGCCTGACGGGGTGACGAGCCACTGCTGCTGTCCTTGCGCTACCGCCGGGAACAGCCCACATATTTGCTTGCGGACGCGGACACGAAAGACGCCGACTAGCGAGTGGCTCACAGCTTCGCTGGAAAGCAGTTCTGTTTCGTTTCCTCCTCTAGCCATCCACGATCGGTCAAACTTTTTTCGGCGCAAGCCCCCTTCATCTTTCTGCCACGCGACGTCAAGAAAACCGTGAAAACTCTCCATCTGATATATTACCGGTAAACACTCATTATGAATGATTAGACCGAACAACACAAAAATATTTCTTCACGATTGTATGCCTTTTTGGCTAGTATCCCTCCTATGCTGATCAAAATCTGCTCTGGTTGCGCCTTCTTCGCCTCTGTCATGCAACGTCACAAAAGTGCGGAAATTCATCACGCGCAAGTGATGTGTACGCACTAAATATGGATTATGATGCCACATGAAACCGAATTTTTGTGTGTGTGGGTGGGGGGAATAGCTGACTGCCACCTTTCAAATGGAATTAAAGGTGCCTGCCCGCTGACAGCTCTCGCACTGGCTTCTCGAAGATGCCGGGGAGAATGGAGTTCCATACGTATAATAAAAACATGGTAGGAGACCCTAATCTTTCACTTTGGTGTCCTTTAGTGGCATTCGCACCTCTGCGTTGGTGTTCTTTAGGTGAACTTTAGCCAAACGCGACGCGCCAACCGAGCTCGGAGGCAATTTTTTTTTTTCGATTAATTAGCCAGTTAAATCTCGTTCCACCTTCTTGAGTACCCGCCGTGGTTGCTCAGTGGCTATGGTGTTGGGCTGCTGAGCACGAGGTCGCGGGATCGAATCCCGGCCACGACGGCCGCATTTCGATGGGGGCGAAATGCGAAAACACCCGTGTGCTTAGATTTAGGTGCACGTTAAAGAACCCCAGGTGGTCGAAATTTCCGGAGTCCTCCACTACGGCGTGCCTCATAATCAGAAAGTGGTTTTGGCACGTAAAACCCCAAATATTATTATTATTATTATTATTATTATTATTACCTTCTTGAGTGTAACGCATTAGTGACGTCATTACTTCCGCTTTTTTCTTCCGGGTTGCCGGGAATTTCGCCAAAGAAGTGTTCACGTGGCGGGTCTCTAAACTCTACGATTCTATAATTTGGTGTGCGGAGATTTATAATAAAGTCTAATTAGTCCAGAAACTTCATTAACTGAACTTTTAACTAATCTTATGCTGTGATATTATATATATAGTGAAAGCCATGAATTTTCTTCTGTAGTATATTTTACCATTGTTTTCTGGTTTATCTTCAATTTCGCCCCTAGTCTTCTCAGCGATTGCTATGTAGTTCAAATTATTGGAGTCACTGCATTAACTGAACTTGTTGCTAAACTATTGCTCTAACACTATATATATATATATATATATATATATATATATATATATATATATATATATATATATATTTATATCGTAATCAACAATTAAGGGAGTCCAGACACAACTATTTACTGTGGGCTAACTTGTGCCCTAGGGGTTAATAAAATAGGACTGCCGCGTTCTGAACAGGAGATCATGAAGGCCTTCTCTCTCGAGCGTCGCTTCACCTCTTCTTCTTGTAGACTCTGACAACGGCCATCTACGATGCAAGTGCGTGCGGCGAAAACACGTGCCATCACTTCGTCGTTTTTTCGTCCAATACGCCGTTGTCCTCTTGAGGGGGCGCATGAACCTGCGCGCGTTGTTTAAATATGTTTCTGCCTTGTATCATTATCCCCCCTCCAGAACGCATCGTCCCGATGCGTACAGCGACTAAATTGTTCACAAGCTGTTGTCCATACTGAAGTGGTATATGGCACAGAATAGATGTTTGGTCGAATATTCACTGCCTGTCATAATATGGCTTCAGTCTGACCACATGTACAGTTTCTGTGTGACGCCGGCATCGTGAAGAGCTCACATGTCCTTCTGGCGTAACTTCGTAATTCAGGGGACTGATGCGGTGAAGTACTCGGTAAGGGCCGAAATAACGGCGCAAAAGCTTTTCGGACAGGCCGTGCGTCCGCACGGGAGTCCACACCCATACTCTGTCGTCTGGGGCATCCTCCACTTCCCTTCGCCGCAGGTTCTATCGGTCCGCGTCGATGCGCTGCCTTTGTTGAATGCGATGTCGCGCCACCTGACGTGCTTCTTCGGCCCTCTGTGTAAAGTCGCTGATGTCAGGGTTCTGTTCTGTAGTGTCGCTGACAGGCAGCACTGCATCCAAGGGTGTAGTAACTGTTCGACCAAAAACAAGCTGGAATAGCGTTACTTGAGTGGTCTCTTCCAATGCGGTATTGTAGGCGAATGTTGCATAGGGTAGTATCTTGTCCCATGTTCGGTGCGCTTAGTCTACGTAAATTGACAACGTATCGGTCAGCGTCCTGTTCAATCGCTCGGTTAGCCCATTAGTTTGAGGGTGGTAGGCAGTTGTTTTCCTGTGGCTGGTATGAGTCAGTTTCATAATGGATTGCGTCAAATCGGCTGTGAACGAAGTTCCTCTGTCCGTGATAATAATTTCAGGGGCACCGTGTCGTAATACTATCTTGGTGACAAAGAATTCAGCCACTTCAACAGCCGTTGCATTGATGAGCGAGGATGTCTCGGCATATCGGGTTAGGTAATCCGTGGCTACTACAATCCATCGTTTCCCTGATGACGATGTCGGAAAGGGACCGAGCAAGTCCATTCCTACTTGTTCGAACGGGGCTCCTGAGGATTCTATTGGTTGAAGGAGGCCTGTGGGTTTTAATGGAGGCGTTTTGTGTCTTTGGCAATCCCGACATGTTCGTTCATAATGCTGTACTGAAGTCAATAGCTTTGGCCAGTAGTACTTAGCATGAATTCGGGCGAACGTTCTGCTCACTCCGAGGTG
Organism: Dermacentor variabilis; assembly: GCF_050947875.1. Lineage (NCBI taxonomy): Eukaryota > Metazoa > Arthropoda > Arachnida > Ixodida > Ixodidae > Dermacentor > Dermacentor variabilis. Next base: position 108,934,115 of record NC_134575.1, on the reverse strand, counting down.
TCCTGCTGATGGGTCATCGTGACAGGCTCCTAAGATTTCGGATCGCAAAGCTGAAGGAACGACGAGTAGAAATTTCTCTGTGCTGTGCTCAAAATTTCTTTTGTACAGGACGCCATTTCTCATCGCATACGATGACAATCCCCGGGAGAAAACTCGCGGAACATGGACGGGCTGTCCCTCGAGGTGCCTGATGAGCAGGAGCAACTCGGCGCCAGACTGTTGGTGTTCGGCCATCTAAGATGTGGTCTCGGCTCCAAGAAACGGAAAGTCATGTCCATGTTTCACAGGAGTATATTCGACCAGCGCACGTGATAAACAGTTAGCGTCACTGTGCTTGCGACCTGACTTGTACACGACCGTTACGTCGTATTCCGGCAGCCTCAGACTCCATCTAGCAAGTCGTCCAGAAGGATCTTTCAGGTTTGCAAGCCAGCACAATGAGTGATGGTCGCTGATTGCTCGGAACGGTCTACCGTATAAGTATGGTCGGAATTTTCCTATGGCCCTTATTACTGCGAGGCATTATTTTTGGGTGGCTGAATAGTTGGTTTCAGCCCTCGAAAGAGTGCGGCTGGCGTTTGCAATCACTCTTTCCTCTCCGTTTTGCCATTGAACGAGGACGGCACCGAGTCCTAAATTGCTGGCGTCTGTGTGGATGTCTGTTTCCGCTTCCTCATCAAAGTGGGCAAGGACCGGGTGGTTTTGAAGTCGCCGTCATAGCTCATTGAATGCATCTTCTTGTTCACTTTGCCAGACGAAAGGCATATCTTCTTTCGTTAATCGCGTTAATGGCTCGGCAATCATTGAACAATTTTTGACGAAACGCCTGTAGTAGGCACAAAGTCCTAGGAATCGCCTAACGGCCTTTTTATCAGTTGATCTAGGAAACTTTTCTACTGCTGTGGTCTTCTCAGGGTCAGGACGGATGCCTTCGGAGCTAATCACATGGCCGAGGAAAAGGAGATCATGGAAGCCGAGGTGACATTTTTGTGGCTTTATCTTCAGTCCTGCTCAACTAATAGCTTTGAGCACAGTCCTTGGTCGTTCCACATGCTGATCAAAGATGGTAGAAGAAATCATAACGTCGTCAAGATAAACCAGACAGGACTGCCACTTTAACCCGGAGAGCACAGTGTCCATCATCCGCTGAAAGGTGGCAGGTGCGGAACAGAGGCCGAACGGAAGTACCTTGAATTCGTATAGTCCGTCAGGTGTGACGAATGCTGTCTTCTCACGATATCGTTCGTCCACTTCTATGTGCTAGTATCCGCTTTTGAGGTCGAGAGAGGAAAAGAATTTCGCATCACGTAGTCTATCGAGGGTGTCATCGATCCTCGGAAGGGGATAGACATCCCGCTTTGTGACGACGTTTAGCTTCCGATAATCAACGCAGAAGCGCAAGGTCTGATCCTTTTTCTTTACCAACACGACAGGCGAAGCCCACGGGCTGGTCGATGGTTGAATTACGTCGTCTCTAAGCATTTCTTCGACTTGTTTGCTCATGATCTCTCTCTCCTTCGGTGACACTCGGTAGGGATGCTGGCAAATAGGCCTCACAGCTTCGTCGACAATGATACGGTGTTCGGCGATGGATGTTCTCCGGACTTTCGGTGTCGCTGAGAAACACGAGGCAAATTCTCGTACAAGGTTCTCTATTTGCTGCTTCTGACTCGGTGATAGTGCTGCTTTGATGTTGACAGATGCGAGTATGGAGTCTACGTTGTCAGAATCCAGTAGTGCAGCATCGGAAGGGCTCAAATCCGTAATCTGTTCGCAATTGTTGAGGTGGGCAGTGACGGTTCCCTTCGCAACATGCTGGACTTCATTTCCAAAATCAGTCAGGAAGACATTCGAACACCCGCCACGCAGCCGAACCAGACCCCTTGCCATACAGATTCCTTTTTCGAGTAAGAGCCCAGTGTTACCGTCTGCTATTTCTTCATTGTCGCTGAATACAGTGCTTCTTACGGCGACAGCTATGCTGGATCTTGGGGGTATCGTGACGTTGTCATCTATAATCTGAAGAGCACCAAATTCTTGTTCACACTCGAACGTCGCGATGGCGTGCTTCGTTGAGAACGACACACAGGATTCGTGCAAGTTGATAACTGCACCGTTCGCCTGCAAAAATTCAATTCCAATAATTAAATCCTTTGAACATTCTGACAGGACAATGAAACTGGCAACGTATGTAAAGCCGCGTATTCAGATTCGAGAAGTACACCTGCCCACCGTGTTGATAAGGTGTCCACCGGCGGTTCGAATTTGCGGTCCTCTCCAAGGAGTCAGCACTTTTTTCAGTCTTCTGGCAAGTATTTTACTCATAACGGAATGGTCTGCGCCTGTGTCTACTAAAGCAGTAATTTCGCAGCCGTCTATAAGCACACATAAATCGGAACCTACGTCCCTCTTTTTGCAACTGCTCTCGTGTCCGATGTTATATTTCAGAATCAGCGCTGGAGGCTTTGTTCTTGCGTCGACAGCGGCCTCACCGCCACAGGTCGCCGGTATTAGTTTTTCCTACGTGGGCTTTGGGGGCGTCGCCTTGGGGAGCTTGAGCATGGACGCGAGCTCGGTGATCGATATCTCAGCGGCACCGCTGACCGAGGTTGACGTTGGTGTGAAGACTGCGGGCTTTGGCGCGTTGACAAATACTCCTGGATCTCGAAAGGGCGCTCACCCTTTCTTGGGCAAGGAGCTTTTACGGAAAACTCCGAAGTCCCGCTCTGCGGTATTCACACATCGTGTAGAGATGACCAGCTTCGCCGCAGTGTTAGCACAGTGGGATTCTATCAGGAGTGCGCCATATGTCAGCCTTCCGGAATCTCGTCTCCGGCGGAGACGGCAAGAACCCAGGTTTGGGTACATGCGCAGTTGCCGCGATGAAAGTGCGTCCTGGAGATCCTCTGAGTACCTCGGCGTACGATACCGTCGGCCGTACCGGTGACGACACTTCCGACTGCGCTAGCAGGTGCTGTTCGCGGACTGCTTGTCTCACTTCTTCGTGAACCACTTCTGCTAACGAAGAGACCGCTGTGGGGCCGTTGTTCAGCTGTTGCCTCTGGAGCTCTTCTCGAACCACAGATCTTATGAGTTCTTGTAAGACCTCGACGCTGTTCCCGAACATTGTCGACATCGTATCCATAGAGGCGACGTTCATATCGCGGTTGTAGAGTCTCCCACGCTGTTGAAGAGTCCTTTCCATAGTTGTCGCCTCGGAGCGGAATTCGGCGACGGTGCGTAGAGGGCTGCGAACCAAACCGGCAAAAAGTTCCTGCTTCACACCGCGCATCAGGTGCCGAAGCTTCTTGTCCTCGCTCATGCTCGCATCGGCCCGGCGGAATAAGCGGGACATATCTTCGATATGCATTGCCACGCTTTCGTTGTTTCGTTGGCTTCTTGCTTGCAAAGCGGCTTCAGCTTTTTCCTGGTGGTCTGTGCTCGGATACGTGGCCAACAGCTCCCGTCGGAAGTCATCCCACGACAGGAGGACACAGCTTCATGGTTTTCAAACCACGTTCGCACACAGTCTTGCAACGCGAAGTAAACGTTGCGGAACTTCCGGTTTTCGTCCCATCCATTGTAGTCAGCGACGCGCTCGAAGCCTTCCAACCAGTCCTCGGCGTCTTCGAAGGTATCGCCGTGAAAAGGCTCGAGCGTCCGCGGCTGATCAACGACGATGCGGGTTGAGGATGTCTGGGATGTCATTTCACGATTGTCTGCTGCTGCTATTATAGTTTGCTCCTACAAAAGAGGAAATTCAGGCGGCTCACCACGTAGGCGCTGGCTCTTGCGCTGGTGTACAGGCGTGAACTCGTTAGGTCTGAGATGGCGTGGTTCCGGGCTGCTTTCTCCAACTCAAATTGGGCTGGGAATCATTACCTAGCACCTCCACCAGAATTGTAACGAACAATTAAGGGAGTCCAGACACAACTATTTATTGTGGGCTAAGCTGTGCCCTAGGGGTAAATAAAAAAACACTGCCGCGTTCTGAACAGGAGATCAAGAATGCCTTCTCTCTCGAGCGTCGCTTCACCTCTTCTTCTTCTTGCGGATGCTGACAACGGCCATTTACGATGCAAGTGCGTGCGGCGAAAACACGTGCCATCATTTCGTCGGCTTTTCCTCCAATGCGCCGTTGTCCTCTTGAGGGGGCGCATGAACCTGCGCGCGTTGTTCTAATATGTGTCTGCCTTATTATATATATATATATATATATATATATATATATATATATATATATATAATGAAACCATGAGTTTTGTACAGTACTATTTTATCTACATTTTCTTGTTTATCTTGAATTTAGACTCTGGTCTTCTCAGCGGTTTCTAAGTAATTCTAATTGTTGGAGAGACTTCAGTAACTGAAATTGTAGCTCAGCTTTTGCTGTGATATTGTGTATATATAAGCAAACCCATGAGTTTTGTACAGTACTACTTCACCTAGATTTTCTTGTTTATTTAGAAGTTCGGCCCCGCTCGCTTCAGTGATTTCTAGGTAATTCTAATTATGCCAAACATTTCAGTAACCCAACTTTTATGTACTTAATAATTGATAACTCATCTATATTAATCCTATTATTTTGTAATGTACTATTTTTTATGTATTTCATTCCTTATTGTAATTTCGTCCACGGTCATCCCAGTGATGTCTAATTAATGTTAACTGTTACCAACACTTCAGTAACTCAACTAGTAAATAAAGAACCATGTGATATCATATTTATAGTGAACCCCTTCAATTTTGTACCGTAGCGTTCTTTCTATTTTTTTCTGAGGTATTTGGAATTTCGTCCCTAATCTTCACAGGTGGAGAATCGGAAGTGCTGCAAGAGAAACATCTCTGGATGCTCATGCCACTAAAAAAATTCTGCTTTGCGGCATCACGTTGACGAGCCCTTTTTGGGCATGTGTACAGCAGCGCTCTGCCAAACTTTTCTTCCCTAAGAATTCCTTATAGCGCCATTTTAGAGAGCAGTTCTTAATAGAGTGTTCTAGTAAATGTTAAAATGCTTGCGTTAGCGTCAGCGCGTTCTACACGCGAAGCCTTTGCGGGCCGCTATTCGATGACGCTTTAGTATGACGTAACACAACGATGCGCCGAAAAGCGGGCAACTTCCCTGTGCCATCTAAGTTCGAGTAATCAAATCTCCAAATCTGATTCGCTAGCCATCTAGTTAACAGTAGTGAACGCAGTATTTTGAGACAGTAGACAGTTTTAGAATAGAGTTTATCGTCTAGCGTGCGTTCCTTCAAGACTATTAGTCTAAGGTGGTAGGCCTTAGTCAATTTTTTGCTAAATAGTCAAATATTCAATTTTTTGCTAAAAATTTGCATTCTATTGTTTTTTTGCATTTTATGTAAGCCTAAACGTTCCGCAACATGTCGTAAACAAAAAGAAATATTTCTGCGACCATTAGTTTAGGTGTTACAGGGAGTTTTCGAACCCATACTCTCGCATTGAGGAACTAGGATTTAAATTATTTCTATTATAGACGTATTATTCAAAATACCTTTTTTTCTCATTATGCTGCCGCACAGCAGCCAGACGAACAAAACTAGACTCTAGCGCATATCATGGAGGCTCCCGTTTTTGTGCTGGTGCATTGTGGGCTTCGGTGTTGTTTTTGAAATCTTTCGCATGGTTTGAACAATCGTTCACGTTAAACTCAAAACTCTACCTCATGTTCCATAAACTTTGATAACACTTTAATAAATATTGTATCATGAAATTCTGCCCACTCGTTCCAGACATAGAAATGTGAGAAATGAACTAGAACAAAAGTAATTGATGCGATATTTTTTCATTTACTGCTCATTTTGCAAAGCAAGTTGGTCAAATTTCGAAATTTTTCCTAAATGGCAGTATTTATCTCAGTGCATTTATTCAAGTTCATTTGATAGCTCTCACACTTAGCTACATAAATACCAAAGCTTTCCTCTTATCAGCAATTCTTTACTTACATATGACAGCTGGCACAACTTTCATTTTTACCATATTTTATGACAAAAATTACCCTTCAAAAATAAAATCAATTATTTTCTGCACTTTATATAGTTTGTAACGCCCGTCCGTCACTATACGTTCTCCCGGCTTCAAGGATATCTAGTTACCTCGCCTTGCCTACGTATGGGTCATTGCCCCCTGCTTTTAGATGTGAGGTGGCTGCCCGATTGGTGTGCCATCACAGCCGCTCGGCAAACCTGTTTTTACTATGGAATAAACACAGTCCACTCTCTGTTCTCAACGTGCCAAAACGTGCATTACTTGCCTTCGCTAAACCGAGCTCCCAAGTGGTCATCCAGGACATTTAAGTTTTGTTTTTCGAACACTGCCATGGACGATGCTGCCCCTACTCCTGTCCTTACACATGTCCTTCTATTGCCGCAGAGCTGCAGCTTCTCAGCTTTTGACACAAGAAGCCTTGAATTTGGTTTAAGGAAGTAAATACCAGTTTTCAGCTCCGGCACACCACTTCACTGGCAGCAAGGTATTTGCACGTCGTCGCCGCGCTACCATCCGACATCGCCGATGTTACAGACGACTTGCTAGTGGTTACGTCTTCGGCCGCAGCATACGGCGGCCTTAAACGCACGGTTCTGAAGCGTCTGGAGCCATTGCAACTCAGTAGTCTCGAACAGCTCTCCTCTGAGGAACTCGGCGACCAAGAACTCTCGCAACTCCAGCATCGGTTGCGTCAGTTGCTGGAAGGCTACTTCGCAAACGAGAGCTAGCTTCCAACTATGCGCGAGCTGTCCTTGCGGCGCCTCCCGTAGTCCTCAGGCATGGTGCTGGCGGTTTCTGACAAGAGGAGTCTCAATCAGCTAGCTGCATTCGCTGACCTCGTATGGCTGCTCATCGGCGGCACAGCTACCTATCGCCGCTGCGAGAATCTCAGAGCCAGGAGACCTATTCGCGCGTTTGGAGGAAACAGTCGTCCGCCTTACTAGTGCACTGGAGAAGCTGAAGATAGGTGGCAACACTGCCCGTCAACGTTGCGCAACCATTCGCTTTCACAGTCTCGCAGCGCACCTACAATCTCGCCGTGGCAGTTGCACTGGTATCACCGTCGCTTTCGCGAACAAGCAAGTCGCTTCACGCAGCCCTGTTCATGGACAGGAAACGCCTCGGCCTTTCGCTAACGGCGGCATGCGAGCACAGCCATGGCGTAAGCCGCCTATCCTCCGTAGTCAACCGCAACAGCGGCACCTGCCTCCTCGTCGACACCGGATACTAGCTGTCGATCGTTCCCACCACGGCCGCAGGTCACCAACGCAGCAAGTCCACACCCACGCTCATTGCAGTGAACAACACTGCCATCGTGTCCTATGGGCTCCCGTCAATAACGCTAGACATTGAACTGCGGCGCTAGCACAGATGAGTGTTTGTGATCGCCGACGTCAGCTTTGCCATACTGGGAGCGGACTTCCTCAGCCATTTCAACGTGGATGTGAGTGTTCGCGATCGGTGCTAAAAGGATAACGTCGCATTCCTCGTTGTTCTTGGCCTGCAGTCCAACCTGACCTCATATGGCGCACGTACGTTCCGGCCGGTCTCAACGTACAAGACGCTTGCTGAGTACCCGCAACTCAAAAAGCCCCGGAGCTATGCGCTTCCCATGAAACACAAGGTGACCAATGATACCATCGCCGCCGGACTACCTGTCGGCGCGGTCACTGCGGCTAGTCAGATGGAGGTTGGAATTACCACGCCGTGAGTTCGAACACAAGCTTCAGCTCGACGTTATTTGTCCTTGTTCCAGCAACTCGTCTTCGCCTCTCCATCTGGTTAGAAAGCAGGACCGTCGTGACTGGCGGCCTTGTATTGATTACGGAGTTTCGAATGTGCGTCACTACTCCGCATCAATATCCCCTTCACCCCACACGTGATTTCGGCGCTCGTCTCGCAGGGAGCACAGTATGCAGCAAGATCAATTTGAGGTGCGCGCATCACCAAATTCCTATCGAACCCAGTGACACTCCGAAGACAGCAATCACTACTCTATTTGGTCTATTTGAGTATGCACGTATGCTTGACAGTTTACAGGGACGCTAAAGGAAAATACTAAGTCGGCGTGCACTGCTTAAATAACATTCCAATAACCTCGCAACTGCTGTTTCGAGCCAAGAAAAGACTTAGTGCCGGAGAAAATGGCATCTTAAGAGTGCGAATACCTTTTCAAAATTCATGCCTCCTGGCACCCAGCCGGGGGAGTGGTGACGTTGCATACGCGAACATTACCCTTTGCTGCCGTAGGTGAGTAAGACAACGCCCAACAGACGGCGGCACCGAACCCGCGCCCTCCCAATAGGAAGGGTTTTGTGGCATGCTGCTGGGCTTTTGGGATCGGCTTTCTATCTGCAAAGAAATAGCCGGTGGAGTAATACGTCCTAGCCTTACAGCCGAGTGTGTTTAGCCTCTGTAAGAATGCGGTATGACTGACGTTATCAAACGCCCTTTTAAGCTCCAAGGCGAGGATAGCGGTGGAGGCATGCGCGTCGCTGGTACAATCACCTTTTATTGAGTCTTTTTACTTAGTGCTGGCAAGTAAGAAGCGCTTGTGTGCCTTTTTCTAATAAATAGCTAAATGCGCATTACTGTCCGTCACAATTGTAGTCAGGTACCCTCAATGCACAAAATGATACTAAAGGACGCAGGCAGTGAGAGAGCGTAGGTGACTGCTGCGGTTGCTCCGTGCAGAGTGCGCGTGAAAACATGGCAGGCAAATTACAGCGGTATTTTGGTCCACGTGCTCGACATTTAGACTGTATAAAGGGCAGCCCCTTTAATAGTGAAATACACCGGTATATCCCCACTTGGATGTGCCTCTAGGAAGAAAGCTTTATTGTGCGCTTTTGCAAGCTTACTGTAGATGGAATGAAATGTACGCGCGGTAATTTAAGCGGACAAGTAATACTCACAGCAGTCTTGAAGCAGCACGCATTTATTGTCTCTCCTCCGATACGTGCCATCTTGGCAGCCGCAAGGCTTTCTTCCATAACCATTTGCCGCACCAGCATTGCACGATGTCCTATAACCTCCATTAGGGCAGGGGCTTTCAGATGTTAGGCCCATGGGGCATCCTTTTCTTGTCTCATACTGTCGACCGTTGCAATCTGATCAGGCGAAAAAGAAAAAAAATATTTGCGCTATCACCAAAATCCCTGCCGTCAAATGCGATATGTTATTTCTACAACGTGCATTCTGAGAATAAGATTGCAGCACAAAAAAAAACAAGGAGAAAGGACGGGTCAACAATATGGAAAATCAGTAATTCCGGAAGAGTTCAGTGTGAAGTAGACATTTTTTCGGTTCTGTCTTTGCTTTATAATAAGTGCTGGTCCAAAATAATCGTAACCTTCGGTTACTTGTAGGCAATTTGGCAAACGTGAGGCAAGTACTAGACTCTGGGCCCTCTTTGCGGCCTTGACGCCATAGTATTGTATTTACTTTTCCTACGGTCAAGCTGCAACTGGATGAACCAAGAGTTCCGATGAGAAAATGTGCCCTTCCTCGTGTTTGCTTTTATACATTGTTTACGAGAGTCATGTTTTTTTTCTTCTATCAGGTCACCTGGTTTCGTTTCCTTAGAACTGGTTTCCAGCTTATGAAGGGGGCTGGTGATTTATTAATGTTATATACTTACTTTTCCGTACTTCGTGCTTTGGCGCAGCAGCTCATCGCATGAAAAAGAAGCGAAGGCCGGTGGGCAAGCTGAACTTCTCTGCGACATCATCGTAAAAGTGTGTCACACTACGACTCGCTATAATTGATCTCGGCGGCCTCGTTGGGGATCTGGCAAAATATTATTCAAAAATACGATATTCGATCTCCTTAGCCAATTGTTGTCGTCGTGTCGGCCTTAGTGTCATTATCGTGTGGCTAGTCCTCTGTCGTGATGCGCCGTTTCGGCTGGCCGGACTGTCAAATGTTGCGCAGCATACGTTTCCCAAGCGCATAGGATCTGAATGATTCTACGGCGGAACATTACTTGCTTCACAACAGCAAATTTCGTTGTCAGTTACTGTAGACATAGAAACATCAGTATAGAAATAGATCGCTTGTCCTATAGCGAATTTCCCTTTAGATTTTCATTCACTACTATACCTGGGTGGCAGACGTTTACCCTCCACTTGACAGCAAATTTCAGTGAATGCAAAGGTACCATAATTTTACTGCCATGTAACGGAACGATTTTACATCAATGGACGTTTCGCTTTTTGTCTGTTCTACATGTCCAGATTTTGAGATTTCTCGTAATTAATTTATTTTTTACTGCCTCCGTACGAACGACGCTTTTTGTGAACTACCTTTGCCTGGTTCTTCGACAGGAATGACGAAGGCTAGCCTCCATCAACAACAAGCCTCCATCACTCACTCCGTGTAAGATATGTGTTTGTGCAAAGCCATAAATCAAATTCCGTAATCTCCACACCAAATTGGGAAACAAGTCCTTGTGACAAGATAAGCCACGCTACTTCTAAACATGTATTCGGATACAAAATACCGAACATTGAAATGCATTCAAAACAAAACTTAAGGTGAAACACACTAAGAAGCAGTTCTATCTCTCTCTATATACCCGTTTCTACCCGCCGCGATGGTTTAGTGGTTATGGCACTGCGCTGCTAAGAACGAGGTCGCCGGTGAAAATCCCAGCCGTGGCGATGGCATTTCGATGGGGAGGAGATGCAAAAACGCCCGTGTGCCGTGCATTTATGACTCGTTAAAGATCCCCTAGCGGTGAAAATTATTCTGGCGTTCCCCTCTACAGCGTTCCTCATAATCAGATGGTTGTTTGGCACGTAAAACACCAGAATTCATTCAATATTCCACGTTGCTGTGCACATCGAAGCAGGCAAGCGAGGATGTGCACTATATATAGAAGTGCTACTCACGATATTCGCGAGTCCAGTATGGAGCACGAGGCACTGAAATCAGAGTAAGACGTAAATCAACAAAAGATCTGTTCAATCAAGATAGTTGGGAAGTCATAATAATTGCATGTGCTTTCAATCTTAGAATGTCATTTCATGGCAGATGCTGCGACTTGCCGCACTACCAGCATATGCGGTAAAAATAGTGTCGGTTACGCTTAGCATAAAAAAAAATGTATCAGTTTCATCCGAAAGTTCAAGCAATAATTGCGGCAGGAAAATATTAGACAGATATGCGAAGTAACAATAGTACTTTATCGGCTCTATAAGCTTGTCAACATTCGCAATCGTAACTAAATTACCACGCATGGTATCACGCGTGTGCGCGAGAAACCAAGCATATACATCCCACTCGATGAACAGGGACACCAGCTGTCAAAACGCTGGCGTGAGGAATAGCCGCAACAGTGGCCAGCTAATTGCCCTTCTTACTGCATCTCGCCTCACCGCCAACTAAGCGGTGAGAACACAGCACAAACGAAACTATCAGCCCTCGGTTTGCCTAGACTCTGTATGCACCGCATATCGCTTTCGATATAGGCCACGCGTGGCTGTGCTCTGCCGCACCATACAGTATGTCACCACCGCCGGTCTAGAATGCAAAGAGAACCCCCCCCCCACACACACACACACCCGGTGCCTTGCGCGCGATCGAAGACGGCACGCTTCGCCCCACCCCCTCCGCCTTCCTTCGTGGCGAGTGTGAGATCAAACCACCATCCGTCTCGGCTCACCCTTGCACGTACGTTCTCACCCAAAGACATAGCATATGGCACACGGCCGCGATGTTATCACGGTTGTACTCTATGAGGACCATCACGACGACGACCCCGACGGCAATGCTCCTAGATTGTCCGTATAATTGCTGGTCTAATAAAATGTAAACGCGTGCTCAATTACCACAATAAAAACATGTAGCTTTGTGGTAGCATATACAAATTTTAATGCATGTTATCCTCGCACCTAGTAACCTAATTTACCTGAAAAAACGCAGATTGATAAGTTGGGCTAAACAGCATTATTCGTTTAGCGTCATACCGTTGCCTCTCGGTTGTAATATGGCCTTATGCGACTAATCTCTCTAAAAATTCTCGCACAAACTGCCAGTAAGTATGATCAATGAAAGTCTTAGGTACACCTAAATACTAAAGCAATAGTCGATGCAACTACGAGATTAAATCAAAATTGTGAAATGGTCATTGGGTTCTTACCACAGAATAAAAAATATTTTTGTACTACATCCAAAGGTTTTTCTTGGGCCAGGGTATTCGTACACAAGTACAAGAAAGCAGTCGCATGATCTCGCGTCTTCCTTGGAAAGGCGTTCACTTGCCACTAGCAGGAATGGCACACGAACAGCGGTTGCTGTCGCCATTATACGCCGTAAAATTCAGTGCAAGACTGGTTGGGGTCAACTTGCTCACATAAATACACAGGGCATGTTTCATACTTGCAATGCGAAAGTCAAGGTACCGCAACACGAAAGCACAACCAGACACATGTAACCACGATACGTCTGCCGTCAAAACTGCCGGAAACTTATTTTGTCATACCTTCTACGAGTCCTACGTGTTATCGGCGCTATTCCTAAGCCTTATACGCCGCCAACCTGACTACCCGACGAAACATCACTAGGACAGCGCAACACAGCCATGACTCGACTTCGCACCTTATCTACAACGCAAGGCAAAGAACGAAAAACCTCTCCGTGCTTCTAGGCAGCCACACTCGCAGTTCTTGTCGACACTGAAGTCGACTGCTCCATCATCAGTACATTATTCGGCTACATAGTTGAAAAAAAATAGGACTGCATGGGACGAATATAAAATCCGGACAGCTGGAGGACCCCCCGACAACGCCGTGTACAGACTGCACACCAAGAATGACAGTTCATGACTGGATCTGCCCTGCGACATACATTGTCCTCTCAAGGTGCTCGCGAGACGTAATTCCCGGCAAGCACTTCCTGGAACAACACGGCGCAATCATCGACCTGAGGTCCAAGTCGATAATGCTATCCGAAGACAATGTGATATCGCCGAAGACAATGTGATAACCATGCCTTGAGTGTGCTCGAAGGTGAGGTCAGCATCGCGCCTCACTCCAATATATTTATTTCTGTCAGCACCAAACACCGGCAGACGTAAAAGGGCAACGAACATCTACTGTTAGAGGGCAACGAACATCTACTGCTAGACCGCGAAATTTCCCTTGCAAGAGGAATCGTTCGATTGCATGGAGGAAAAGCGAAAGTAATGCTGACATACTTCAGCCAGGAGTACAAACACCTCAGCAAGGACAAGATGATCGCATAACAAAGGAAATACTGAAAACCATCAATGCGTTCGTTCTCTCGGATTCAGCCGCATTTTCCCCGACGACCGTAGTTCCCGAACCAGTCTTCGACATCAATCCGAGTATCCCGATCAATAAGCAGCAACAGCGCAGAAGTATTTTCCACTATGCTAAGAGTGCTTTACGATGTCATCAAGGGTTCGACAAACACCAGTTGCTAAGCATCGCATAGTGACCGAAGAATGCACTCGGCCACTCCGTTAGAGCCCGTACAGAGTTTGGACGCGGGAACGAGAAGCCATATAGTAGGAAGTCGATGAAATTCTACGCGAAGAAATCATACAGACATCGAAGAGCCCGTGGGCGCCGTCTGTATTTTTGGTGAAGAAAAAAGACGGAACCCTGCATCAGCTGCACAGCAATATTGTCGGCTGAACAAGATCACGAAGGGCGTGTACCCGCTCCCACGAATGTACGTATTGGACACGCTCTGTAATCCTATTTCTTATCAATGCATCTAAAGGCCAAGGCTGGCTACTGGCAAATAGAAGTCGACAAGAGAGATTGCGAGGATACCGCCTTCATCACGCCAGACAGCCTCTGGGAAATGAACTTCGTGCCATTCGGACTGTGCACGGCTCATGCACCGTCCGTGGTCGAAACCGACTGTCGCACTAGTTTGGGTCACAGCACATGCGCTACTAGGTATGTGGCGTTTTCAGCCTTTCTGTTGGTCTCTCTGTTTGCGTCTGTGGCTGTTTTCTCACCATCCTGATGAGAAAAGATGCCCACTTCTTCAGAAGCATCGTCTCGATGCTAAAAACCCGAGACAAAAAAACCAAAGTACACGCAGTGATGAAATAAAGATCAGAAAGAAACAAAGCTCTAGTGTTCGCTGTCACAAGTAGAAGGGCTTAAGGCGCGCAACATGGACTGCTTCAGGTAGCGAGCCGCGCCGCTTTGATTGCGTAATGTCATCTGTGACGACCAGTAAAGTGCACCTAGACGTCAATTGATCTTTTAGTGTTCAAAATAGCATCAGAAAATTTTATCACTAACTCATAGCTGGCGTATGGGGGTCCAAACTAAAATACGGCCATTGGGACAGTATTCCACGCAGCTTCGTCAAAGAACGTAGTGTCAACTGCCCGTCTTTGGCGGTTCTGGATACACAAGCAGCTGAGCTGTCGTTGTCGGGATTCTCTGGCGTACTGGATACACACGGTGACATCGCGGTTGTCTTCGCCGGTGTCGTGCGGCAGCGTGGTGTCCAGAGTTGTCGCCGGGTTTCTCCTGTAAACAAGCCTGAACAGCGCCATCTTGGTCGTCTCTTGCACTGCCGCGTTGTAAGCAAACGTCACGTACGAAAGAATCGAATCCCCCGACTTCTGATCGACATCTACAAACATTGCTAACATGTCTTATACAGGCGTTCCGTTAGAGAATTCTTCTGCGGATGATAATCTATTGTCCTCCGGTCTACCGTATGGCGATGTTGCAGGATAGTCTGAGTAAGCTTAGCTGTAAAATTCATTACTCTGTCGGTAATGAAAAAACTTGCGGCGCGCTTGTCGCAGCAGGATATTGGCAACAAAGAATTTTGGTACATCTGCCATGCTACCTATTGGCATGGCTTTCATTTCGGCGTAACGGCTAAGATAGTCGGTTCACGCTACGGCAATCCACTTGTTTCAGGATGCTCACGTCGGAAAGGAAGCCTACAAGTCCATCCTGATCTGCTGAAATGGTCGGCAAGGAGGCCCGATTGGCCGTAGAAATCCCACTGGCCTAGTCTAGTCGATGGTGTATTGCGTCGCTTTCTATTCTCGGGAACGTCTTGACGCAATGGGCGGCATCCGTGTTCTGATGTGGCCAGTAATACTTTTGAATCCTCGCGACCGTACGGGACAAACCGAGGTGGCCTAGCTGTGGGTCATCAAGAAGGGCGCGTAGAGCCTCTGACAGCAGTGATCAAGGTACAACCGGATCGTTTTTGGCGCGGTCTGGTCAGTTTTTTTGCTTACAAGGATGTTTTTCACAGAAAACTAAGGAAATCCCCGGTCAAATACCCTTGCAACAAAATCAGTCTTTGTTTGTAAGAACTCAACAAGCATTCTTAGCTACGGGCCTGTGCTCTGCTCTTCGGAGAAGTCGCCGGCACATGTTGTGCCTAGGAAAGATTCATTGTGCTAGTTGTGAAAGATTGTGAAAGATTCATTGTGCTGTGAAAATATTTGTAAACATCTTACGGTATCGGTGTTACCAGTGTGACAAGAAAAGACCCTTAAGGGTGTAAACATTCTTACAGTATCGCGCGAGAATAGAACACGCTAGCGCGCTCGACCTTAGCGGCCGCGGTATTGGCCGCTCCCGAGAACCCGCGGCACCATGACTGGCCGGGTAAAATAAGCGGTAGCTACGGCGGCTACCTCTTCGGACCGCGTTCTACAAGCCCTCTGTTTTACCTAGAAGTTCAACCGCCAGTTACTTCTCAGAGCGCTCTCAGTAAACCTGGTTAATTTCGCTACAGTAGCGTTTCATTCGAGAATGCTTCTAACTCTTTAATATTCCCGCAAAAAGAGCGCGAGTGAAACACAAAACTTACCGTAGCTTTCCTCAACGGGATCGGAGGATGCTGTGACAAAATTGCAGAATGATGTTAGAATACTGCCTTGAAGAACACAGGGTTAGAGGTACAGTTGGTAAATGTCATAGAGTTTCGCACAATTATTACTAAGGGGAACTCTGGCGCTAGTGTCTACGGGAGCTGGAATGGTGGCCGTCGCGCCATCATGGGAATTAGGAGAAGTATATGGATTTATCTAAACTTCCTTCTTCATGCATCAAACGGCTTTGTAGCTTTATGAGCTCATCATTTTCAGCAATGTAGTGCGTAATGAACAATGAATAACAATGAATAAATAATAATGTACTGCGTAATGTGCACAGCACATCGAGCACAGACGTCCGATATTGAAACCATTAGGCCACAGATTATGCACCGACAAGGGACATATAACGTCCTTACGAATTTATCGCGGGCAAGCCAGGGCCTTGAGACGCTTGGCGCGTTTCGATTTGGCCAGCTCGACAAGCTGAACAGTTACAATAGTAGCGAGCATCCGTGTCCTCAGTGTCTTCTACACATACAAAACTATATATTGCTGGGAAACTTGCGACAATGAAGGCATACAAGCCGTAATTAACGACTGCACAAGAACGTCTGAAACCAGAAGCAGATGGATCAGACAAATCCATGTACTTCCCACCAATCCCATTGCGGCTGAATGATTACAGAACCAGAGTTCCCTGTAGTGTATTATAGTAAACTCTATCATCATGGTCAACAAGGGTCATAGGCATACCAAAGTAAACAAAGGCGTTAAAAATGTACTATATTAACTTCCTATAACGAAAACGGCGTGCGCGCTACGAATGCGCGCTCGCTAGCAGATGACAGGCTTCAGAAGGATAGCCAAATTGTAAACGTAATGCTATATGATCCATGCTGCAAATATATATATATATATATATATATATATATATATATATATATATATATATATATATATATATATATATATATATTGGCACATGGTCTTGTTTGTCTTTTTTCGAGTGAGCGCTCTTCACCATCCAACAAATGTTATCGATTGGTCTATCCACTGTTTGTTGTCAACGAAACTTGCGTAATCTGATTGCATGTATGCGCGACGCAAAACGTCTCGAACTTTCCGGAAGACACGAGGGCGCTAGCGTTTACTCTGGAGCGTTCGATGGCTCCTGTATAAAATTCGGCGCACTTGACCCGCAGATTGCATTTTCGATGATCGCCGACTGTGTTCGCCGCAATCGTTGTGGTCTAAGTGTAACTTGCATTTGTGGGCCCAGGTACGCCCAATAAAAGTTAGTTTCATCATTCACAGTATTGCTACTGTGTTTTTGCCGCCACTACTACATGGCAATATTCATATAGTGCAAATATAAGTTTGCAGCTAAGAACAGTCGCAGTTTCGGCCGAAAGGCGAAGCATGGATTGCGATAGCCAAATAGTAGGCCGCTATACGAAGTGAGGGCAGTAGTTTTGTCGTCCGTCCGAACGTGTAAACGTTCTCTTAGAACTGAACGTACTCGATGGTGTCATGCATGCACTAGGAAATTGAACACATCTCGCTGGATGACCGCAGAAACTAGCTGTGGAAGCGCTTTTGTGAGGAACCGCGGCAGCAGCAGCGACCGAATAATCCTTTGTGCTGCCTCTCGCTTCAACGCGAAGTAAGCGTCGAGGACACAGCGCATGCGAAGCTTTGAACCTTTCGCGTATCTAGACTCTGTACTCATAGCAGTTCGCTTGGAAAATCGGGCTCGCGTGGCCTCGCCATACGAAGCAACTGTGGGAGTAGAATACGCCTCGCCTCCCCCCATGGAAGCGCACGCGTCTTAACAACGCTTTCAAGATGCCGCCCGTGGGGCCGCACCATACGCAGCAGACGTAGGAGTAGAACACATCGCCTCTTCCTCTCGCCCCAGTGCCTTGCGTGCGACGAAAGACAGCATGCTTCCTCCCCGTTTTCCTCCATTGTGCGGGCAGGATTGAGTCGCCATTGTCGGCTCACCTCCACACGTTTTCACTCGCACGTTTAGCATACGGCGCGAGGTGACGATGTTATCTCCTCCGGACGTTTTGCGGAACGTCCCAGTGCCCATTTCTAAGGGTAATAGACCATGTGATGTATAAAATCAAAAGAAATATGCAAAAACATCAAGTTCTTTCATAGAACATTACTTACATTGGTAAGAGTATGGCACATAGAGTGCGAATATTAGAAGCAGTAAAGCCAGTAATGTCTTCATTTTAGAGCAGCTAGTTTCCGTAGCAGTGAACTCTATGGAAATATCAGCCTGTAAGAAAATTAAAGAAGCTCAGGTACATTTTCTAGTTTTGAAAAACACACCTGAACATATTCTCTCGTAAAGGACGAAGTCCTCCTATCTTCCCGAGTATAACCATCATCACCGCAGGAATTTGTATCCCAGCCCGATAAACGTTCAAATCGCTGCTTCTCACATTTTTGCCTAAGCAATATCTACGCCATCCGTCGGACGGAAGTATTTAACAAAAGACCTGGCGTTGGTGTTGACAGTGTACTTCGACATAGCGACCAGGCGACAGATCTAAAACACAAATTTCTACAATACATTGGGATTTTTATACACTTTCTTGCGAAATTATTGAAGCTAAGCATTTGCAGAAGACGTAAGGAAAATCAATCGAAGAACATATATACGTATCATTTGTCACATAAAATGTATGCCTATTGGCCAAGAACGTTCATGTTTCTATGCCGCAATACGTACAAAAATCGAAGCGAAAAAGACACCGCATTTTATTATTCTCACATTATTTTGCTGAAGCCAAGAAGTTTATAAGAACTTCCCGGCGGTGCTGCTTACTTCAAAATAACATGAAGCAATATCGAGAAGGGAATTTCAAATAATCTCCGTTTTTTGTTGTTTGCCTACTTTCAACAATCTTCCAATCGCCTCTTACTAATCTCTAGTGCGGACATGTTTTGTTTCCCCCTGCTCTCGCTGAACGCAAGAGTTTCAAGCAGCTCAGTGGGGCCTCAATCGACCGCTGGGCAGATACCTTCACATTCTAATAAAACATGCTCCGCCGTTTCCCTAGCTTTACCGCAGCAAGCACAAGCTTCTTGTTGCTTCATATATCTCGCTTTATAGGCGCGTGTTCTAAGGCATCTTGATCTCGCTTCGAAAAGTAATGAGCTTTGCTTTAAGTTATCATAAATTATTTATTTCCTGATTTGGTGTTTTCCTCTTAAGTAGTTACTCATGGCAGGATTCTTTTCCATTGCCGCCACCCATGACATTATTTCAGCTACTCTGACTTTCCGCTTGACGTTCATTGTTACTCCTTTGCTCGCCCTAGAGGCCCTATACTTGCTGGTAAGCTACACAATTCTTTTCCTCCACTGTGAATCAATGTCATTCCTGTACAGATACCTGAACACTTTCCCGGCTAATTTACTTTCTTCCATATTCCTCAGTCATTCTTCATAATCAATTTTACTGTGAGCTTCCCTCATTTCACAACTTATCGAGCACATATCACCATGCACAGCTTCATTTGTAGTCTTCCCGTGAGCACCCAATGCGAGCACCCAACATAAGACCTTTATATTTATTTACCCGATGTATTTCCTGGCCCTGTATTGCCACTGTCTTTTCACTGTTATCATCGAATTCTATGCCACCTGGTTTTCTAATTCTAAATTTAAAACCGAAATTCTCGCCTTCCGTTCCACAGATATTAGCCAGACGATTCAAATCACTTTGCTTGTCAGCTAGAAACACTATGTCGTCCGCATAAAATAAACCTGGAAGCATCTTTCTCTACTACTGTACCCACTTATTAGTATGAGAGATTAAACCCGATATTACTTCCTTCTAGCGCCCTCTCCATCCTCAACCATGTGCATCGCAAACATCAGGGGGGATAAAGGGCACCCTGCCCAATCCCTTCTTGATATCAAGTTTCTCCTCACTCCTCGTCCGTTCCCATTGGACGCAAATGGTATTTTCTAAGTAAGTATCTATCAAAAGCTGTAGACAACCGACGTCTGAACCTTCTCCTTCCAGATTATCGCATAAAATGTTGCGGTCTACCTTGTCATACGCTCCTGTAAAATCTGAAAATGTCACATAAACGGCTTACTTTCTACTCATGATATTTCAATACACTAAGTTAGAACAAATAAGTTGTCATCCAAACAATTACCCATACTGAAACCATTCTGAAGGTCTCCCAAAATGCCAATATTCTCTGCCCATGCTTGCAGCTTCAATTTGAATGCTTGCATTGCTTACCTGTATATTACCGATGTAATTGTCAACGTTCTATACGAGTGAATTCTATCTTTCTCCTGCTTGCCTTTATAAATTAATTCTACTTTGTCGCCAACTGTCTGGTATTCGAATATCTTTTAAAGTTATTTCCACTTCTTTTTCTAGAGCTACCTTACTGTTTGGCCCTAGTTCATTATTGAGCCTAACGGGAACCTCGTCCAGCCCCGTTGCTGTGCGCTTAGTAATTTTCTCTTTGGCTTTCTTTCAGTTGAAATTTGTCAGCACCCGCTACTTTTCCATCTGGTTCTCTTTCATGCTCTTCTTTTTCTTCAAATAGACTCTTGTCATTGCCTTTGAAAGATTCGGCTGTTATTTTCGGATGTAATTTAATGCCGCTTCTCCTTCCAGTTTGTTTCCATCTTGGTCTAGGATATTTTGTTGTATTGTTGCTGGCATCCTGCCTAATATTTTTACTGTTACTGTTAATATTGTGTTAATACTGTGTGTTAACTGTTAATACTGTGTTAATATTGTTACTGTTACTGTTAAAATATTGTTACTGGGAGGAAAAGACGTTTAATATATTTACAGACTATATACACAAGGACGCTCCAAATGCCACTCAAGACAGCTACCGAATCACACGAACATCACCGAGTGTCGCCATCTTTCTCTGCACCTTCACCTCTGACAGCGCCTCGTAGCATGACCCCCGGCGGCGAAGGCGGCGACCCGGTGCTTGGGGGGTCCAAATGATATGGCTTCAGTCTTATGACGTGGGTGATGTCAGAAGCAGTTCGCGCAATGGTGACATCGAGAGGTTCGATTTCATATGTCACCTCGGTTACCTTGCGCAGCACACTATACGGGCCAGAATATGGCGAAATCAACTTCTCACAAAGACAAGCACGTCGTGATGTTGTCCAGAAGAGGACAGTGTCACCAGGCTTGAAATGGGCATCGCAGTCGCGGGAGTCATGGAGACGTCCTTGGTTTTCTTGCGAAGTGTACTGACGCCAGCGGGCAATTTTACGCGCCTCCGAAGCTCTAGATATGACTTCACGGGCGTATTCTGATGTCGTGTGAAGAGCAGGGTGAAGGATCGTGCCGAAAAAAAAGTGCGGGGTCTCGACCATATTGACACGTGTACTAAAATGCAGATAAACCTGCGGTATAATGCCGGGACGTGTTGTAGGCAAATGTTGGAAAAGGGAGGACGGCGTCCCGTCCGTATGATCAGCAGACACGTAAATAGCGAGCATTTCTGTGATAGTTGTATGAAGACGCTCTGTCAGACCGTTCTTCTACGGGTGATATGTCGTTCTAAACTTGGGCTATGTAGCGCAGGAGTGCAAGATACCCACAATGACTTCTGATAGAAAGCACCGTCCTCGGTCGGTAAAAAGTTGTCGAGAAGCGCCGTGCTGAAGTGTTAGATCTTCGAGAAGGAAGTCAGCCACGTCAGTTGCACAGCTACTAGAGAGAGCGCGTGTAATTCCATAACGGGTAGTGTAGTCCGTATCAACTGCAATTCATTTCTTTCCACTGACCGAGTGAGGAAAAGCGCCAAGGAGGTCCAGACCAACCCTGAAGAATGGTTCTGCCGGTATTTAAATGGACTGAAGGCGCCCGGCTGGAAGAGTGTCTGGTTTCTCGCCGTGCTGAGAGGATTTGCAGGAAGCATCGCAGCGGGAGACAGAATGGTAAATTCCGGGCCAGAAAAAGCGACATCGAACGCGGTCATATGTCTTTAGAACTCCTATATGACCTGCGGTAGGAATATCGTGCAACTAGGCGTGGACGGTCTGACGCATGTGCCTTGGAAGGACGACAAGCAGTTCGGGTCCGTCAGGGTGCATGTTGTAACGATAAAAGATATCGCCTTTGAGCATGAACATGCGTAGGTAGGGTTAGTTGTCGAAGCGGAAATTTCCAGCTTACGTATGATGTCTCTCACTTAAGGATCACGCTGTTGCTCGTCTCCGAGGTTGCTAAATGCGGTAAGTGATAGTACACAAGCAGAGTCCTCGCTCTCGAGAAGTTCTAGTAGATCCACTGGATGACGCGACAAGCAATCAACGTCTTCATGTGGTCGGCCTCTCTTGTACACAACTGTGTAAAAGTACTCCTGGAGTCGTACAGCCCAACGACCAAGACGACCAGTAAGATCTTTTAGGGACGAAAGCCAGCATAAAGCGGGGTGATCGGCCACAACTATAAACTCCTGTCCGTACAGGTAAGGCCGAAATTCGCCCACTACCCAAAGAAAGGCGAGGCATTCACGTTCAGTGAACGAGTAGGTGCGTTCCCCTGGAGACAGAAGACATGTAGCGCACAAAATGACACGGTCTCAACCGTGATGTCGTTGAACCAGAACAGTGCCGCTACCGTGACCGCTGGCGTCTCTGCGCACGTCTGTGTGAGCGGATATATCAGAATGACCGGCAATCGCTGGCAACGTGAATCGCTTGGTCAAGGCAGCGAATGCACAATCTTGTTAATGACCCCAAACAAAAGACACGTCTGTTTTAGAAGTTCTGTAAGAGGGCGTACAACAACAGCAAAATTGCATACGAATCTGTGAAAGTAGAAGCACATGACCACACAGCTTCGAACGTCACTCGCAAAGGTCGGCAAAGGGAAATCTTTGACGGCACGAACTTTATCGGGATCAGGGCGAACGCCAGAAGGATCGGCAAGGTGTCTGAGAACAGCAAGTTGCGTGCGACCAAAGTTGAATTTTGACGAGTTCAGTTGGAGACCTGCTTTGCGGAAAACAGAAAGAATTGTTCAGAGATGCTCCAGATGTGTTGCAAAAGTAGACAAAAACACAATTACGTCTTCGAGATAGCACAAGCAGATGGACCACTTAAAAACGTTAAGGAGAGCGTCCATCATGCGTTCGAATGTAGCTCGGCATCGCATAACCCAAATAGTATTACTTTCAACTGATAGAGGCCGTCGGGTGTAATAAAGTGGTCTTTTCACAGTCCATATCGTCAACAGCAATCTGCCAATACCCCGAACGCAGGTTTCTCGAAGAAAAGTATTTGGCACCGTGGGGGCAGTCAAGGGCGTCATCTATCCGTGGCAGGGGGTGCACGTCCTTCTTCGTTACCTTGTTAAGATTCCGTTAGTCTGCACAGAAGCGCCAGCTGTTATCCTTTTTTCTAACAAGCATGACAGGCGAAGCCCAAGGACATGAAGAAGGTTCAATGATATCTCGGGCAAGCGTCTTGTGGACTTCCTTTTGTATGACTTGGTGTTCAGTGGAGGATACACGATAGGGTCGTCGGTGTACCGGGCTTGCATCGCTGGTGTTGATGCGATGCTTCAGAACGGATGTCTGGCCTAGTGGTCGGTCATTGAGATCAGATATGTCCCAGTACGATGCAAGAAGGCAACGGAGCGCGTTCACGTGGAAAGCAGGAAGGTCAGAGACGATCATTTTTGTAACGCTTTCTAACACATTTGTATGATTCGAATTGGCACTGGTAGGCGACGCTGCACTAGAAGTCAACGTGGATATATTGTAGCCGCAGGCTGGTGCAATGATTGCAAGGGAGATACCCTGAGGCAGTGCATGAGGACATTGGCCAAAATTCACAATTGGGAGACACGCGGTACTGTTCTTTATGTCGATGACTATGTGTGAGAGCGTCATGTTGAGCGAACAGAGAACGTCAGAGTTGGCGGACACGATGCATTCGCCGTCGGCGACTGGTGGATCGGGAATGACGTCTATGAACGTCACAGCCAGATGGGGCAGTCGAATGCATTCAGCAGAGCATAGTCGACTAAGCATCGGATCAAAAGGCTCAACGTCATATGGTAGGGCGAGTTGGACAATGCCAGAAGAGCAGTCAATAAGGGACGAATGTGCCAACAGAAAGTTGAGTTCCAAGATTATCTCAGATGGGCACCGCTCCAAAACATAAAACCAAACAGAAGGATGGCATCCCGCAACACTAACGCGGGTGGTACACATCTCAGTAACAATCAGAATTGCATCGTCAGCTACGGTGACTACAGTGATCGGAGCGGGGTCAGAACCTTGTTTAGACTAGCATGGGGGGGCAGGGAGGATGGAACTGATAATTGATATGTGGGCGCCGGTGTCGATGAGAGCTATTGCAGGGGTACCGACCCCGTCTATGTTGATGAGGTTGGGATGTCCGGGTAGCGTACGCAGAGCAATTTTGGGTCAGGTCGTCAGGACAGGCTCACTTCTCGGAGTTGCGCCCGTTAGCGTTCCGAGGAGCACAGGGGATAACCAGGAGAAGAAAAGTGACGCGCTTGGGCGACCGCGACAGGTGTCGTAATGGTGACGGAGAGCGGCTCTGTCATGGAGGCAATAAGGGAGGAGCAGGATCATCGTGAGCGCCCGTCGCCATGCGAGAACTGTCTGCCGGACGTCGAAAAGTACGTCTGGCGAGGTTGTGAGTTCTACGGAATGCAGCAATGGCGAGAAATATGTCCGACTCGTCCACAGCAGAAGCAGATATGCCTATCATCTGAGGTGCGCCGTGCTGCCCAGTTTGTGTAACGAGGACGAGCGTACGAACGTCGGTATGGATGAAGTGATACGGGTAGCAGGCAATCCACTGTGTTGACT
This sequence comes from Dermacentor variabilis, assembly GCF_050947875.1. NCBI lineage: Eukaryota > Metazoa > Arthropoda > Arachnida > Ixodida > Ixodidae > Dermacentor > Dermacentor variabilis. The sequence continues at coordinate 108,909,398 of NC_134575.1, read as the reverse complement.
GGGTAAAACGACTGCAGTCCCACGTTGACTAGTTATTGCCGTAAGATTTCTTGCCGTAAGAGAATGGATGAGGGAAAGTGGCGTTTGAGATTCGGCGGGGGCACGCGCTTGCGGCGAAAGAGGTGAGGCAGCTTCAGTCTCCCGTCGGACCATACGCACCATATTGTCTGGTGCAACAGGAATAGGTGGTAGGTGGATGTTCTCGCACGTAGATGTCGAAGGCGTTTTGGGGAGGCAAGAAAATTGATGCGCAATATGGCGACCTTTTGCTTCTTCAAAGCACCGACATTCAGTCATGACGTCCTGAATTGTGGAGGAGTCTTTGAAAATGAGAAAGGTAAAGGCGTCGTCCGTTATACCCTTGTAGATGTTGGCAATCTTCTAAGCTTCCAGCATATTTTCATCGATTTTGCGGCCGAGCACTATACCGTGTTGAATATATGTCATGTACGACATTTCGTTTTCTTACTCGTTTTCCTTATAGCAGTGGGATTACTGCATGTGTAAGTAGGAAGCGAATCACATAGGCAACCAAAACCCAACAATGTGTAAACTTGCAACATTGATTGTGCACTTGCACATTGAGCGTGCAATAACTAGAAATACACCATAAACAATTGACAATTAACTTTTGCTTGACTCAGGGATAAAGCATACAGCAACCATACTGTACACTCACACAGTGTTACGTAAATTTAAACTGTAGTGTGGCTTTTCAGTGTGTGCTTCTATTGTTGCATTCTGTCAGAAGGCTGGTAAGATGTTTCACACGTTTAGCAACAGTAGTAAAAATGTGCCAACTGTATTTTTTAATGATTCGAAAGAATACGCAGGCAGTCTGCTTAGAAAAATAAAGCCAAAGAAACAACGCAGAGTGATGTGACTTTCTCTGCATGTGTTGCAGGTTCAAAAAAGTAAGGTGTGAGCTGTTGTCAAGGTTCCTACCAGAAAGAAAAACTAGAGTAAAGGGGTCCACACGACTGATCTTGTCTACAGCGGGTGGATAGGATATCGAGTGCCCTCAAGTGAAGCCAACCTTGTCCCAGAAGTTGGCGCTTCACAACTTTGCAGTAGCACTTTGTCTTCACGCGTGCTTAGCATTCCTTCCAATAAAATACCTGCATTTTGTGCCGTAAGCTACCCAAGCAGGACAGAGCAGTGTTTCGAGTAGATGGGCAGAGTTTTCCATTGCAGCGCCCACAGCGTCGCTAACATAAGTGGCGCGCACTGGAAACACTGGTAAACCGCATTTCCACTGGCTTAGCTAGCATCCGGTGCAGCGGGTGGCATTCAGCAAAACATTAGAAATCAGTGTTGCACAGTATTTTGAGTCCCCTTTCTCGACGTCAATTGAATGCATCGTAAACTGTTTCCAAATCAGAAAAACAGAGGCCAAAGGCTCTGAACATTTTGCATCTGAAAGCGGCTGGTACTGGACAAAGCAAGTACTGTGGCATAGCAGATTTGCACGAGGCAAGCTAGGAGCCAAAAAGACTGCTGGCTTCTTGCAAATGGCCAACGTATTCTTAGCATGTTGAAGTTCTTTTTTATTCTTATCGCTTATTTGTATAGTGGAGATTGCTTTCACAACTGAAGAGGAGGCCTTGGAATCATGAAACACTTAACGAAGCTATCTTCAATATTTCATGTGTCTGCATCACATAATTGCATGACTGCGTGAGTGACCCCACTGGTTAACATGTAAAAATGTTCATAATACTTGCCGTGCGTTATCCAGTTTATCTTCAGGACAACCCTACCTTGAGACTTAAGGTGATGTTGCCTTTAGAGAAATTGTGGCTGCGAGCTTGCTTTCTGAGAGCCAGCTTTGGACAATATAGAATGAGCTCAACCCATTAAACGCCAGAAGAAGTTGAGGATTTCAGATCGAGAATCTTCAAAGCCCAATTCCCTTAGTGGTGGTAATATTCTGCTGAAAGTTATTGATTGTTACATTCATATTGTGCCCAGGCATTGCGGTAACAACTACTTCACTTGGAGTACATAGGAAAGGTGTACGCCACATAAGCTGGCGGCTTTCTTGTGCATTTTCAAAAACTGGTTTGTGGTCAGTTGAGATTTTCAAGCTTTGCATTGTTTATTAGGTGTTGTGTCCTGTTTTCGTTTTCTACAGCTTATTAGATAAAGACCTGAATAGTGAGCACAACTTGACCTTTGGCTTTATTTTTTGTATTGCATGCCCTTGCTGCAGAATTGATCAACTTCGAAACGGCTTGATCTTAATGAGACGATCATACTGAAGTAGCCATAGCCACCAATAACACGCACGACATGATAATGCAAATTGTAACATTGCTTTTTTGATCTACAGTGTGTCCCAACTATCATGCACCAAGATTTAGAAATATGTAAATGCCATGTAACTAGACAGAACCAAGGTAAGGCTGTTTGCCGTCGCTTGGAGATACGTTATTTTTTGCATTCTGCGTAATTACATAATCACTTTTAATGAGTTATAAACTTCGTAATAATTACATGAAAAGTGTCAATGAGAAAATTGTAGAGCAGCATGAAAGCCTCCTGATGCAGGTTTCTGTTGCTCATTGTGCATTACGTAAAAGTGTTCCTCCAAGAAAGAAGCCCGCTACAGGTAAATTGCCTTGAGTGGCCAGTGTGACTCAAGGCGATTTACCTGTAGCGAGCTTCTTTCTGTGTCGTACAGCTACGAATACAACTCAAATGAGCTCTTTCAAGAAAAAGACATTGCTGAGAAAATTATTCCTTTTTATGTAGCCCATAGAGAAAAGGTTTCTTAGACATGGTCATGGCCCTAAAGAAAGATGCCAGGTCACAGCAGTTGACTGCAGAAGCCAAGACCACAAGCAGTTCCTCCAGTGACCGTGAAATGGTCTCCTAGAGCACAAGTCTAATTCGGTGCCACCACATTTCTTCTGCAGCTTTTCTACCTACTTAGCTAACCAGGTGGGTCAAAGATGGCAAAGGCCACAAGAATCAACAGCTTCAAACATAGAACATGCTCAACCTCAATGCAGTTTGAATGTCAAATTCTTCCCTTATTATTTATCACAAAACGGGAAATAAGTAGGTGGTATGGTCTTCATATGGACACCTCTTTCCCGCAGAGAATCAGCAGTGAAAGAAGCAGCTTATGAAGGCTTGAAAATTGTCCAGGATGATTTCGCGTAGATAGAATAATCATTATGAACATTTCTGCCGAATGTAATGGTAGTAGCCTGAATAATGAAATAGTTTAGATACAGATTAGAATTAAGATTTCATTCCAGTGCCAGAATTTTAAGTCATCCCAATAATTCTGGTTTGATAGCGTATGTCTGTCGAGAGACAGCGATTCCTGATACAGTGCTCCTTGATGGTTGCTTCAAGCTGACATCATTATTATGCTGCATAACTCACCTGTTTAAATTTTCTGTTTCTCGCGTACAAGCAAATTTACATTGATGATAAGAAACCTGGTAGATGATTTCTACAAACGTGCTGATGAGATTAGAGGGCGGCATGCATCCCAGGCTTAGATATGCATTGAAGGGCCTCATATCTTGCAAATTTTAAAGATTTAATCCTGCGAAACCAGTTCTTGGTACCTTCTAAAATGTTCTTTGCGAACACGAATTTGCCTAAATTGGGAAAACAGTCAATCTAAAACACGTCAAGCGATATGGCTGACAATGCATACACATTCGAGCTAAAATAAATAAAAATAAATATAGCACCAAATGCAAGAATCATTGTCCTGTTGCCATCCTTTCAGTGGAATAAAATCTGTCTCCCGATATAAACCTGGAATCCTTTATAATTCACACTACTAAATAAATATGAGGGTTGCGACATGAAACATGCATGTTGTACTTGTTAGAAGCAGGCTATGCTAGCGTAGCAGTGGCCACTGCGGCTGAACGCCTAAAGAAGTCGATATCGAGGGGGACGCACGTGATTACAGAAAGCAGTAATAGCACAAAAAAGAGTAGTGGCTATGCCGTACATTCATTCAGTGTCGCACAGGCTTAAAAAATTGCAAGTAGATATGATGTTAATGTTGCTTTCACTACTTCCAATAAGCTAGGTAAGATATGCGCTGCCGTACAGAGAAAAAAGGAGCAGGTAAAAGGCCAAAACAGAACATAAATTTGTTCAGTGATGCACCATAAGAACAGATTTTTTACTGACTGTCATATCGGTGTCGTTTGTAAATTTCCCTTTAGCTGTGGTCAGTTCTACGTAGGGCCAACCGGGTGGTGTATTAATAAGAGGTTAATGGAACATAAAAGGTAGTTAACCTGTGGATCGCCTTTTAATCTTTCCTCGCATTGCCAAGATTGTAACTGCACGCCTAAGTTAGATGAATGCGCGATATTGTACAGGCACAAGAATGAAGATACGTGTCGTATGTTAGAGGCATGGCATATCTATAATGGTGGAAGCGCGTGCGTGGGTCAGCCTTCGATTATTTTACATAAGGAATAGATTAAGTGCCTTAACAGTTATCTCTCACGTAGACAGGCACATGTAGCCGACTGACACGTGGTCATACGATTCCAGAGCTTGCGCAGATGAGTTTTGTGTCTTCTTTCTTTTTTTCGCCTCAGTGCTCATTTCAGCTGATAGTCGGCGTTCGTGTTGTCCACTTCTCTTCTCTTGTGTCCTGTCTGCACGCCTCACCTTTCCGTGCATAATTGTACTTATTCCTCATTTTTTAATATAATACCCGATGATGCTTAAACAGCAGTGAAAGAACTGAGATCGCAGTACTTATTAGTTTATATTGCTCCAGAAATCATCTGCTCTGCCGACCGCAGCATCCCGCACTGACAATTTTTTTACAGGAAATGTGCGACAGAAGGCACATAACACTTAGAGAGGTGCTATTCGTTTTTAATGTTTGGGAATGAAGATTATAGTGTACTTGTTATGGCCCTACGTGTCATTATCTTTACACAACAAGAAGAGGTGTTTTTCGCTATGCAAAACTGCATGGAGGTTTTTACTGTCTGCAGTTTAAATTAGAAACCTTCACAGTCAATACTAAATGCACTCTCCGCAGGTTTAGTCTATACAGGTGCACTAGTTTACATAGAACGCAGTGTTCACCTCTTCACGGCCCAGGTGGAGATTCATGTTCTTCAAAGGTGTTTAATTGTACGGGATGGCACATAGTGCTTCACTTATTTGCAAAATATTGGATTCCAATTGTGTTATATGAGATAAATTCATTTGAGAGTTTTAACTTGCCCTAAGTGTACTACAGCTGTGTCCCGGTAAATTGGCAGCAGCTTGCAGTAACTACACCGTGTGGAAAAACAATTGTAACTGCCATATTATATGCAACTGCTAGTGCACAGGCATTCGCAACGGCCATGGTTAGGGTTCACTAGTTTTTCTACTCTAGAGTATGCATCCTCCACCAGAAAATAAAGTTTTTTCCTCCTCCTCCTGGAAACCCGCCAGGGGGCCGTGGAGTTCAGCAGTGTCTCACATGGGCTCCCGCTTCTCGTGCTTCTCAACCCGGAAAAAGGCCAGTGACGAACCCAAGTTTTGCACCGGTACAGCCGGCAAGACCAGAGCAACCGGCGGACACTAGCCACTTTCGGGTGAGTGCACCTTATCTCAAGATATAAAGCGTTATTCCCGACGACCACCCACCCGCCCGGTTAAGCCTAACGCCAGAACCAGCTCCCGCGATCTCATCGGCAGAAACACCCTCGCGCCGCGCGCCACGCGCCGCGTGAGCACGAGCACACGAGCGCTCGCCCACGCCGCGGCGAAGAGCCCCTACGATGAGCCGAGAAGCAGCTGCTGCAAGCGAAATGACAAACCAGAAAGAAGATGAAGCAAATGCAATGCAAACAGACCGGACGGAAGAAAACACCGGGGAAGGTACCTGGAACTATGATGCAGAAAGCGGCCGAACAATCCAAGCGGAAAGCACCTGGATCACAAGAAACAAGAAAGCAAAGAAGGACACCTCGAATTCAAAGACGCCGGCAAAAAAGCCAACCGAAGAGCAAACGCCCAATGCAGCACCTTTACAGCAACAACGCAGACCCAGGATGCCGCCCCTGCCACTTGACGACTTTAAGATCGTCTACCGCCCGCAAGCAGGTCTCGACCTCGCCAAATGGCATACCGTCGCAGTCATGCACGCCATCGGTAGAGCGAGTGGACTATCGCAGCAGGACTTCAATGATAAAGTACGCGTACAAGTACAGAGAATCGAAAATTTAATCATCGCAAGCACGGCCGACAAGGAAGACGCCAAGATGCTGGTCAGCATCAACAGAATACAGCTCGGAGGCACTTACCACAACGTCAAAGGCAACATACGAACCCCTGACGACGTATCCCGAGGCGTCATCAATGGCCTCATACCAGGAACAAGCACCGCAGAACTTATGGCAGGAATCCGAGCACCGGCACGATACACCGTCCTTCACGCCCGAATGATGGGTCAGTCGACCGCGGCAATCGTCTTTTTCGAAGGACCGCACGTTCCCTACTACATCATCTTCCAGAGCGTAGACTTCCGCTGCAGACCATATCGCAAGTCAGTGCAGTACTGCCGCACCTGTGGCAACACGGGACACCGCCAAGACGTCTGTCCGAAACCCATCCCAGATTTTTGCTACAAGTGCGGCAAGACTGGACAACCACAAGACCATGACTGCAAACCGACCTGCAAGCTCTGCGGAGAAGCGCACGAAACTGCAAGTACAGAGTGCAAGAAGAAACTGAAGCCAAGCCCTCCACCCTACAATATACGGCAACAGCGCCTTAACAGACTACAAGAAAGAGACAACCGCTGGAGCTCCAGCAGTGAAGAGTTCCCGGAGCTGGGCACCTCGGCCACCAGTTCGAGCAGTGTCAGTGCGGGCAGCTCGCCCAGGCGCAGCAGCTCCAAGCCAATACTGCGAAGTGCTTCGCGCTCACGTTCCCGCTCTCGCTCCCGCTCAGTCAAACGCGCGAGCTACGCCGATGCGGTAAACGGCTCGAGCGACTCGGCTGGTACGAGCAGCTTGGATGCATCGGCCGAAGCGGCAGTCATTCGGGTCCCAGCAAACAAGCAGCAGAACCAACAGAGCAAACTGCAGAATCAGCACAGCCAATTACAAAGCCAGCAAGACCTCATAGACAAGCTACTCCGCAGTCAACAGAAACAGCAAGAGCTCACCGACAAACTGCTTCAAAAATGCAAAGAGCAACAAGAACTCACAGACAAGCTGCATCAAAAATGCCAGGAGCTCGAAAACATAAACAGACAGTCGGGAACGACGTTGACCAAGGCCGACGTTGAAGCCATAGTAGATGCAAGGTGCCTGATATTTCAAGAAGCCTTTATGAAGAACATTCACGCCACAATGGAACAAGCTGTCCAATCAGCTGTCGAAAAAACAGCCGCTACCTTCGAAAACAAGATCGCCACGTTAAACGCCAAAATTGATGGGATCGCACCACAGCTCAGCAATTTTATCGCGCATGTAAAGAACTACATCACTAAAGCACAGCTCGACAATTCGCGCCCCACGACTCGGAAGAAGGCACGGGCGAACAGCCACAGCGACTCTCACTCGGTCTCGCCCACTCGCGATCGCCGACGCGAATTCGAATCTTACGACGATGGCGACCCCTAACCACAAGGCAAAGAACCAGCATTCAACTATACGCATATGGCAATGGAACTGTCGATCATACCGCCCTCGACACGCCAATCTACAAGAATTCGTCAAGCTGAATCAACCCGATGTCATAGCACTACAGGAAACCAACACGCAGAACGTCCGACTGCAAGGATACGCCACATATGCACAAACCCGACGAACTGCCATACTGGTGAAGAAAACTTTCACAGCCCAAAAACATGACGTAGAGGACACCCACACCGAACACACCTTAATCGAGGTTTTACCGGAACGAAAGACGCAGAAAAGCCTATTCGTGGCCAGCGTGTACAGCCCGCCTCGCGACCAGCTACCGGACTTCGATCACTTTGTGCGAAAAATCAGGAAATCCACGAATGGACACCAACTCGTCATAGTGGGAGACTTCAACGCCTCGCACACGGCCTGGGGCTATCATACCACCACAAAGAAGGGTGCTAGAGTGCATGATGCTGCCCAGCAACACAGACTCACCCTCTGGAATGATCCTCTCCAGACCACAAGAATTGGAAACAGCGTCTCGAGGGACACCAACCCCGATCTAACCTTTACTGCTGACGTCCCCTGGGCAGAGTGGAGTCGACTCCAGGAAACCTTAGGTAGCGATCACCATATCCTCCAATTAGATGTAGCACACACCCGTAAACAGAACAAGACCGGAACTGCACGGTTAACTGAATGGAAATCCTTTAGGGACAATCTAGATTCCGGAGCAAGCATAACTGACATTGACGAGTGGCTCAAAAATGTATTAGACACAGCAGAACGTTACACCAAGATCATACAACTCGATGCCGATACACCCGCGGTCGACACGCACCTCCTCCATCTCTGGGAGGCAAGACGTGGCCTCCTGAAGAGATGGAAGCGACAAAAGCTTAACAGAAAGCTAAAAACACGTATTGCTCTCCTGACCAAGCAGGCTCAAGACTATGCGGACCACCTCGCCAGGCAGAACTGGCACGCTTTCTGTGACAAGCTACAGGGGACTCTGAGCACGAAGAGGACCTGGCACCTCCTACGCGCACTCCTGGCCACTGAACCCACCAAAACGAAACAGAAGCAACATCTTCACAGTCTTATCCACAACCACGCCGGATCAGAAGAACACCTCCTGCGAGAACTACAAAAGAAACTATGCGGAGACGCACCCTCTACCGCGTCAACTCGCAGCAAAGAATACTCTGGAAAACCGAATACAGAACTCGACCGACCCTTCACGCAGGCCGAAATCCACGTAGCCCTATCCAAGCTGACCAGAAATACTAGCCCTGGAAAAGACCGGATCATTAACAAACACCTACGCAACCTACCGCCGCAGGCCACCGAGGCTCTCCTCCGTTACTACAATGAGTGCTGGGAGAAAGGAGAACTGCCTGCTGTGTGGAAACACTCGGACATTACCATGATCCCCAAGCCCAACAAACCTCTCAGCTTGGAGAACCTACGCCCGATTTCCCTCACCTCGTGCGCGGGAAAGCTTTTCGAACATATGGTTCACGATCGCATTACCCAGTACCTGGAAGACAACGGTCACCTACCAGACACCATGTTCGGCTTCAGGCAGCACCTCTCAACGCAGGACGTTCTCTTACAACTAAAGGAAGGCCTTCTAGATCACTTAAACAATCGAAGCAAATACTCCATAGTGGCAGTAGACGTCAAGGGAGCCTTTGATAACGTTAGCCACGACGCCATCCTCACCAATCTCGAAGACACCGGCTGCGGCGCTAGGACCTACGCATACGTCAGAAACTTTCTGATGGACCGCACGGCAACAGTCGGAATCTGCAACATCCGCAGTGAAAGCTTCCTACTTCCAAACAGAGGCACCCCGCAGGGGTCGGTCATTTCACCGCTACTCTTTAACGTAGCTATGATCAAGCTACCCCCACTCCTCGAGACCATACCAGATCTGCGTCACGCGATGTATGCTGATGACGTCACGCTCTGGACCAGAGCTACGAACATTGGAAGGCAAGAAAGTAGCTTACAAGAAGCCGTCGACACCATCGAAAGCTATCTCCGCGACTGCGGTCTCCGCTGCGCCCCAGAGAAGTCTGAGCACCTCGTCCTGAAAGCAAGAACGAGAGGCCGACCACCTAACTACGAAGAGCCCGACCCTACCATCACACTCAACGGGATAACAATCCCGAAAGTCGACACCATACGAATACTTGGACTCCACATCCACAAAGACGGATCGGGAGCTGCAAGCCTACCGAGACTAGAACGCACCCTTTCGCAACTCACGCACCTTGTCAAGAGGATCTCAAACCAAAGAAGCGGGCTCAAGGAGCAAGACACTCTAAGCATAATACAAGCACTGCTCACCAGCCGCATCACATACGGCACGCCGTACCTGGCTTTAAAGAACGGTGAAATAGAAAAGCTCAACATCATGATAAGGAAGGCAATCAAAGTCGCCCTGGGACTACCCGCCATGGCCTCTACATCACGTCTCCTTAAGATGGGCGTCCACAACACGTGGCAAGAGCTCGCCGAAGCGCACAAGAACAGCCAGCTAGAACGCCTCAAGCTCACGCCCACAGGGAGATCAGTACTGCGACACCTGAACTACAGCGAGACGTATGTCGCAGACACGGACAAGAAAGAGCGAATACCACCGGACGTTCGAGAGTGCATATGCATCGCACGTGTCCCGCGCAACATGCATCCCATATATCACAAGAGTAGAAGACAGGCTAGAGCCAACGCCATCCAACGAAGTTTCAAGCATGACCCGAATGCCCGCTACACCGACGCGGCCAAGTATCCGCATCGAAACGCGTACGCTCTCAGCGTGGTAGACTACCAAGGCTCCGAGCTAGCATCGGCAACCGTCAAGGCACGCAACCCGGAAACGGCTGAAGAAGCGGCCATCGCCCTCGCCACCACTACATGCACAGACTCAGTGGTTATATTCACTGACTCTCAGGCCGCCTGCAGAAACTTCTTGAGGGGCCGCATCTCGGCCGATGCACTCAAGATACTAAAACGACGAGGCACTCCGCTCCCGTACACCTCCGTAACGTGGGTACCCGGACACGAGGGACTACAGGGGAACGAAGCGGCCCACGCCGCTGCCCGCGAGCACGTCAGCCGGGCTCCCCTCTCCCCACGCGCTCTCGGACCCGCGACAGAAGAGACGGAGGCCGTACCCACCAACTATTCGGCCATATTGCAACATTACAGGCTCGAGCGTCGAGTGTACCCTCCACCGCACCCTAAACTCGACAGAGAAGAAAGCCTGATCCTCAGACGCCTGCAAAGTAATACGTACACGCACGGAATGATAATGCATCGCCTCTACCCGACGCTCTACGGATACCTCTGCGCACTCTGCAACGTACCCGACACTCTGGCACACTTGATCCTGGAATGCCCGTGGCAGGAAGGCAGCGAAATGCAACTAGAGACGCACGCAAAACGAGCAATAGAATCAAACGACCTATTCGAAACGTGGGAGGCCAAGCTAACCCTCGGGGACCTGGAAGACCAACGACAACTCGTCGCCAGGGCCAAGAGGGCAGTCGAAGCCAGAGGGTTCCTGGACTAAGGAGCCTTCCCACCTTAGGGTGATCCCCGTCCTCGCTCGGGACACTGTTTCGTACAATAAACGTTTCTTTCTCTCTCTCTTCCTCCTCTTCCTCTACGAGATTGAAATGGGAAGCGGGGTGCAATTTGTAGGGCATACTCTTGCATAAACTTCATAAGCATTTCTCCTTGTCTGCGGCACAGATCATTGTTGCTGAAACTGTAAAAGCAGGGTGCGTGTTTACAGCACCCGTAAAAGTCTGCGAATCTTTAAGGAGCAGTAAACATAATAAATAACCGTATAATTTTTAGTAATATTCAAGAAATTTAGCACTCTTTGCCTTCCACTGTGCTGTTTTTAAATCTCTAAGGTTTGCACGTCTCCACAAGGTTTGACTGCAGGATGTAATTTTGCGCGAAAACGTGCACTTGTGCGAATAACACCTCATCGGCAACGTTCTGCTTCACAGGCTGTCATGAGCTTTCACATGCATCAGTCACCATCTCACAAACCAACTGCCTCTTTTTTAGTTAGAATGTTGCATTAAGGTAAAGCACCTTTGATGTTCTAACAAAAGGAAATGGGCCCTCTGATCCCCTAAGTCTCCTCACTTGGTACCTAGTGTTTTAATAGCATGATCGACACCATGTAAGTCAGTGTGGTGTATAATTGTGTGTATAGTGGGGTGGGACTGCAATAATTTTAGCAACTTTTCCGGATTACGTGAGTCATTATTGTGGAATGCTGTTTCTTTCTTTCACTGATTGTTACCAAAATTCACTTTGGTTGGGGCAAGAAGTATAATCTAATTTGCTAGCGCTCCTACCAAGATATATTGTATGTTGGCATCTGTGTTTAAAGACCAGCTTATGGTTTGCCAGGAGCTAAGGTGCATTTACACCATGAAATTCTGAGCTTACACCTGTGGCTATTACTGCTGAATAATTTCCCACCCAGGAGAACTGCCCATAAGATTTTCTTGTATTATAATAAAGCTAAAGCTTTGAACAGATTTCGAACATAGACTTGTTGAAAAGATCCCCGAGTTCCTTTTTTTAAGTAAGACAACGATTCCATAGGAATACAGAAACTTGAAGCCATCAACCGTCACATGAATATAAACAGAGCTCAACGTTTCGCAATCTTGCACCTGATCATCATATTGCCCATCCTATTTTTTTCACAGGCTTTTCTTTACTGTTTTATGGTCATACCCAGTTTAATTTTTATGCCCTCATTTTTATTATTTGGTTCATATAGTTTTTCTTCACCGGCTCTAAACAAAATGCGTATTCATAATGTGCCTTCATTTAGTATTTGCACTGATCTTAGCCAGATATATCTTGATACAAAATTTGTTTTCCTTAATTCTTCGTTGCTTTTTTTTTGAAAATGTGCAAACAGTTTATCTTAACTGCTATTTGGACTTCTGGGAAGACTAAGTCGACTGGATTAATGATTGCTTACATGTGTAAATAGTTCTCTGTTTTGGTCATACCTACTCTTTGCAAGAATTGACAGCATTGCCCCTACCCGCTCCATCACGATCACCACTGCTAATCGCACCCTTCCTGCCTTTATTTTAGCACTGTGGCCTCTCTTGACCTATTATATGCACCAGCTTCTCCCCAATGAGGGTAGGGGCCAGTGAGCTATGCACAATCCAACAAAACACAGCCAAGGAAAACATTTGCTACCCTGATGACAAGCACCTTTGTTGAAATGTCGGCTACAGCAACATTCCATGTTCCAACAATGTTGGTCTACGTACATGTTTTTCTAGCCGAGAAGGTACTGCTTTGTTGTGTTCTGTGATTATCCTTTTTTGTCGCTTTCTTTAGGATGTAAATTCACGAGTATTTTTGTTTCTCCTAACAGCAACATGTTTATCTTTGCAAGGCGTTTGGGGTCAAGAACAACTTTCCCCAGGAAAAAGTGCAAGACGAGTGATGGAAGAAAATAAAGTTGCTTCTGTGATCTAAAGAACTTGAGGTCTGAAATTTTGCACCTTTTTCTGTATATGCTATGCAATGCATTCATATCACAAAGTGCAAAGTATTTTATTTTTTTCTCATTTTTCAACTATGTCAGTGTGTTGGCAAGACAATTTTCTGAATGGTGACATGCTGCGTTGGCTATGAGCTGACTTCACGACATTTGCATTAAAGGGTATGTACTATCATAGACAAGAGTAAACGAAGTGCGAGCGTCGACCAAATTGCACCTCTGCGTTCAAGACCGATGGAAACAGTGGTTCATGTATTCACATTCTGAACGCAGATGTTAGTGTGGCTGATCCCAGCAGGTAACGGACCAATAAAATTCGGTGGACGCTCGCGCGTCCTGGTAATTTTGTCCCTGATGGTCCATTCTCCAAACAACGGATACGCTGTGTAAGACCAAATACGGGAAACACCTGTACTTTAACAGATATAGTACAGATTCAGCATACAGAGTCTTTCGTTTTCTCCATTTTATTGGTTATAGTACAGACTCAGCATACAATGTGTTCCGTTTTCGGAATGGGAGAAGCACCTGTACTTTAACGGTTATATTGCAGATTCAACATACAGAGTCTTCTATTTTATAGACACTAAAGCATTCGTATTTTGCATTACGGTCTCTCTCTCTTACGGATGTCCGTTTTACGGAAATGACCGTTCTTTAGGGAAAAGCGTTCGGTCACACATTGCCAGCCGATTTGCTATAAAATGAGGAAAAAAAATTTTTGCAGTGTAGTTTCATGGGGGAATGTTTCAGAGAACGGTGAAAGTAGCCGCAAGCTTTTTCATACGAAATGCGCGCCTAACTCTTTCTTTTACGCCTTAATAAAGTGGCCACATCTGACTAGAAGAATTCGCCAGAGTAATAAGAATCATGGTGACAGTTTCGCTGGGCAGTGTCTCTCTAAAACATATAACAGGTTGACACCAAATAACAAGATTTTTCTTCAACGTAAAATGCAATGTCTCTCATAGCTATTTACTAAGGGAACGTTAAGGTTTCCGCGAAGCATCATATACAACTTCGCGTTTGGAATACGCAGGCATTCTTCTTGCGCAATTTATGGAAAAACATGGCACATATATGCATTGCAAAACCAGCACACTTTTTCAATGCTACATAGCTTGCGATATCGAAGCCACAAATTTTATCGACTTACGCGCTTTTGAAGAAGGAACTGTGGTTCAGGCACGGCAGCAGAAAGAAGGCGACATATCATTCAATAAGAACGGCTTGAGCCACCCATACCCCAAGCATACACGAAGGAAAGGAGCGCGCGTGCCAGCCGAGCGAGCCGGCGCGAATGGCTTCCTGGCCCTGACGTAACTTTCGAGAGGGTGCCGCTCCTAGTTCATTGGTTTTAGGACTTGCATTTGGAAAGGTGGTTGTGTGCTTGAAATCTGGCGTACAATCAAGACTCGACGGCAACCGAAGCTCAGTGGAACGCCTCGCATTGGGCGCTCACGGGAAGACTGCAAATGAAGCTGTGCATGGTGATATGGGCTCGATAAGTTGTCAAATGAGGGAAGCTCACAGTAAAATTCATTATGAAGAACGACTGAGGAATAGAGAAGAAAGTAAACGAGCTGGGAAAGTGTTCAGGTATTTGTACAGGAATTACACTGATTCACAGTTAAGGAAAAGAACTAGGAAGCTTACCAGCAAGTACGCGGTCTGTATTGTGTGTAACTTGACAACAAGAAACGTCAAGCAGAAAGTCAGAGAGGCTGAAATAATCTCATTGGTGGCTTCAATGGAAAAGAGACCTGCCATGAGTAACTACATAGGAAGCAAAAACGAAATCAGGAAAGAAACAATTCATGATAATTCAAAGGGAAGCTAATTACCTTTCGAAGCGAAGCCAGGAAGCCTCAGAACGCGCCCTTATAAAGCGAGATATAAGAAGGAAGAAGAAGCATGTGCTACGGTAAAGCTAAGAAACGCTGGAGCATGATGTATTAGAATGTGAACATATCTGCCCTGCAATTGATTTTGTAATCACCGGCCTCCTCGAAGCCCTATGGTTCAGCGAGTGTAGGGGGAAAGTAAGCATGTCTGCAATATAGTTTAGTGAGTGGTGAATGAAAGATTGGTGGAAGAAAACTACGGAAACGACAAACAGAGGCGTACAAAGATAAAGTTGACAGTAGTATCTCAAAAAGTGGTTACGCGAATTATTTGTGGATATTTTTTTAACACGGGTAGGACATTAGTCAATAAAATACCAAGAGCTTGGTGGCGCAACCCACCGCCCCGTTCCAAAGGGGACGCTCATAACATTCATATATCCATGGCGATGTTTGTGGCTGATGGAAATGTTCATCCAGGGCTTCGCGGGTGGCGAAGAAAACATAAGTTTTTTATACATGCTTTCAACTTCCTTCTTTTCTTGATTTGCTGAATTTTTTCATCCTTTAAATAATAATTGTCTACCCTTCTTCTCTTTCCTTTCGTGTGCGCGGGTGTATTTCGTGTATATTTGGTTTGCAGGATTGTGGGACCGTCCTTTCGCGCCAGGTACTTCAACAAGTGCAACCGTGTGGTACGTTAAATCTTCATAGCCTTTAAACAGTAGTTTTGAAGTGGCAAGACTAATAGCTATTAGCGGTTTTACTGTTGTGCATATGTATCGGGAATAGTGCTTTGGTAGGACAGTGAGAGTGTGGTCGTGTGGTTGTACACGTGCGAACACATGTCATACCTAGGTCTGTGCGGCACTCATTGCTTCTAAAACATTGGTGATAATTACTTTGCGGCATTTTAAGGATTTATATACTATGCGTATCGGCTTGTGATAGAAGGCACGTGCTCTGAAAGCCTCGTTGTTTGTTTTAGAAAAAACCAACAATAAATATTACAGACCTAAAGAACTTTTTCTTGACTTTGTATATATATATATATATATATATATATATATATATATATATATATATATATATATATATATATATATGTATATATAACTAGCGACATATCCAGCTTCTGACAATGAGCACTTACGAATAAGGGCCCGTATTCACAAAATGTTCTTACGCTAAAAGTGTTCGTGCCAGCCAATAGTGCTGTAGGACATATTATTAGCGAAGGCTATTAGCCAATGATAAACAGCACTTAGGCACGAAAAGCTTTGTGAATTTGGCCCGACAAGATTTGTCAATTTCGGCTGTGCGCGAGCGCCCCGTTCTAGATTCATCGCCATGACAGACTGGCCCGCTGTCTGCTAGCGTAAGGCACGGTCTGGGCCGTTATACATCGGCACGGGCACAGCTGTAGTCCCTAAAAACGCGTACTAACTGACGGGTGTCGCGACGGGCCAAGAGGATGTGCCAAGCTTTTGTTCAAACGCACGTTCATAAAATGGAAACGCTACAAAGCGGGTGTCACGATAATAACTTGAATGTGTAACAAAATTTGCTGGTATGGGTTTTGGCGGATCGACGGCACTGTACCCATGGTCCCTAACGAAATATATGATTAGCGGTGTACAAGTCAGCACCGCGAACTAAACTGCTTTGTTTCAAGTACTCATCAGCGTTGCTATTCATTTTGTAACCTCAAAACTGAAAGTGCCGCTTGTTTCGCGATGTCATTAGAGAGTATTGGCCAATCCGGTATTTCGGTAAAGGCGCGCTGCTGAACTGGACGATTTACCATAGCGGCGGAGGCGGAAACATGCGCGGCCTGCACGGTGCAGCCACCTGGTGGTGCAGAGTTCAACCAGGCAAAGACGGCTAATATTAGAATAAGCAAGTGCATCTAGATTTGCTTTTGGTGCAAATTTTCACACAAGAACACGATTACGCAGTTGCTTACACTGCGTTGCTTACAAATGTTTACACTAGCAGCGAATTAGAACACATTTGCTTACTGCGATATCAGCTGTGTGTCTGGCTGAGATGACACTGACGCAAAACGGTTAGCGTAAGTCGGCGCCCAGGTAAATATTAGATATCGTTAAATTAACGCATACTGCTAGGACGTAAACATAAACAAACTATCGCATCAGGAACGCTCATGTACTTATAGTGTACGCACATAGAAAGAGGTGTTGGTGCACACAGAGGTAGTGTCATGAGTGCGAGGCAGAAAACTGCTTATTATTTTCGTCAGGTTCAATTATTTGACTTCGTGGGATGGCCAGGGCGTTCACACCATTTTCTCCATTGTGCATATAGGCCCTCCGCATCTTCGGAGAACCTACACCTCTCCGCGGGTGAGCCGGGCTTGCGCTCTCGCGGCGGTGGCGGCGATAATGACACGAATGCGTTTCAAGCGCCCGTGCCATTGCTATCGCCAAACCAACAAAATAATGCTCAAACTCTCACAGAGGAGCGACCATGTAGTCACCGTTAGCACATCAATCTCGAACCAACATGATATCAGCTAATTCAGCTGGCGTACGTCAGCAGTGAGTCGGGAAGAGCAATGGTTCCTTTCTATGTCACGTGCAAGACATCCGTCGTAGGACTGCATCTATAATAATACAATACAGAACACCCACTGTCATTTTGTCGTTCTTTTAAAAAAACTGCACCCGATCAAAGCGCAGTATAGATTAAGACTGGTACCTGCTTGAGCTTTCAACGTTAGAATGCCCGGGCGAAATATTTAAGGGAACAAATTATTTTGGCACATTATGAAAACCAATTTTTATTTTTGGGAGCACCAAATTTCAAGCTGACACGAAAGAAATTACAGCATATCTAACGAGTTAGAATTTATACGGAGAAGCATTTTGTGAGTGGATGAAGAGCCGCAAGCGAAAACGGCACCGCCACTGCGGCGGATGCGCGCAGGCGAGCGTCATCTGCTGGGGATGCAAGGAAACCAACGGCGGGCGCGGCACGTGTGCTTCTCTGTGATTGGTTGACCCACGCGGCAGCGTAACAGCCAGGCCGCGGCCACGGTCACGAAACCGGGCGAGGTTCGCAAAGAAAAGCTTTCTTTTTAAAGATAAGTATGTAACTGTATGTCTACTCACCAACGCTCACAGAAGATTATCGGTGATCAGTGCAGGTGCAGCCACCCTTCCTTTGTGCCTCTTAGGTTCTTGAGACTTGCTTATATTCCTCCTCAACAAATAGACAATGTTCTGATCTTTTTTTTTTATTTTTTAATAGTTCCTAAATATACATTTTCGCACTCTCGTACACGGCTAGATTCTTTATCATGCTTACCTGGGGAGCACATGAATTATTTATGGGTAGAAGAGCAATCGTGATTATTATAATTGTCTATCCCTTCATGACGACAGCACCTACTAGGGACGACATTTTGAACAATAACCTTTAGATTCCACAGAATCCAGCTGACGCGGAAGAGTCAGAAGTAAAATATAAAATTTTTTGGGGTGCTGTGCAGCCAGTTCGGACCGAATGTAATATTGTTACCTGCGAAAAAGCACTGATATGACTATACGCAGGTGAATTTAAAGGCACATCCCTTACAAAAATGCCTATTAACATTATTTAGAACTTCTATCAGCTTGATATTTACTTTACTGACAGTCTATACGCATTTACATTCTAGTAACATTTGTTCATACACTGTCAAAATACTTCCTTTTTACTTTGTGCAAAGAATATTTTAAATACACCGTTAACAGACTTTCTTCTTACTTTTGCATAAAGAGTGCTTTAAATACACCGTTGAAAGACTTCTTTCTTACTTTTATTATAAATAATATTTCAAATACACCATTAAAAGACTTCCTTCTTACTTTTGTATTAAGAACATTTGTTCATACATCGCTAAAAGGTTTCCTGCGTAATTTTGTATAAATAATAGTTTAAGTACATCCTTGACATACGGACTTCTAACTTTTGTCTGAATAACAACTTTAATACTCCGTCACAGGGCATGTTACTTTTGCGTCAGGAATGTATTACTATACATCATCAATATGTTTCTTTAAGGACATGTACCCTCAGTACGCCAACAGCTCGTACTGTCTGCCGAAAAATATTTAGGATGGGAAGTAACTTGAGAGGTTTTGATATATTTTTGTAGCACACACTAATGACGATATATGACATACTCAGGAATCAACCTCTTTTTTTTTCTAATCACAGTTCCAATCCAAGTCGGTGGCGAATTGTTGATGAAATGCTTCTAAAATTTTTATATGAATATGTTTGCAAACTGTTAGAACTAATCTGTTAAAAGGTTCTACTAGACTACGTGAGCGTGCGGTGACAACTCCACACCTAAAGAAAATTTGCCTGCTCTTCACCACCTGACCGCTGTGACAGCGGTACTGTGCAAGCCACGCACCAGTTACACAGCTTTATCCCAGCCATAAGGATGGTTAATTAAAGGCTGGTTTACGCTTGAGCCGTGACACCACCCGCTTGCCGCATGCGTGCGGTCGTGCGGAAAACTGCACATCTCGCACACTGGTTCACAGATTTTCGTATACACTGGGCTCGAAAATGCAGTGTAAACCCAAATATGTGTACCAGTCTGCGAAATCTGCAAATTTTCACCCAACCACATGCGTGCGTGCATGCGGGTGGTGTGGCGTACGGCTCGAGGGTAAATCGACCCTTACCACGCACTGCTATTGCAAAGACACCAATTAACTTTGCAGCGAGATAATCAGGTCAGTAGACTCCGCGATATGAATAGTATGCCCTGGGCTCAACACGTCATCAAAGTAGCATCATGATACTTGTTAAAAATAAGAAATAGAGCCAAAACTCAGAGCATCACGGGGCTAGCTGGAATTCTGCCGCTCAAGCATCCAAAAGGCTGCAAAATACAGCTGCTGCTGACTGAGAGCGAGTGTTGACTTGAGCAAGCGCACAGGTCGAACACAAAGAAAAGCTGAACTCTTTGCAAATGACTCATTTCTGTGAAGAAAGAATGAAATTATCCTTAATGTATAAGAAAATGGAGAAATGTTCGCGTCCCTATTTATCGGCCTTCGTCCCTGCCTCCTACCGATGGCTTCTGCAGAATACGGGAAACTAACAGGATGTTGCATCAAAGTTAAGGCAAAGTAAGTATATCAAGTGATCTGCTTTACGGCGACGGTTGCTTGCTGTGTAAGAAAACGTATTGAAAATGGATAATTATGCGCTCTTAATATTCAGTGCCTTCGCTTCTTAACACGGCGACAATGTTCTGAACTGCGACAACGTCTTGCGGTGCCCTTACGACATTCGTAATTATGGCATTCCAGGTACCAAGAGCCAGGATATCAAAGGCCCTACTTTCGCCGTGCTTCGACCGTCTGAAAACCGGCAACATCATAGTCGCCACGCTTTGGAAACATATTTAACTATAAAAGTACTACTGGAATAGATTTCAGCATTATTTTGCACAAGGAGCCATTAAACAAATTCCTGTCTTTGAAAGCGGCAAGGGTTAGAGGATCTTTTTGCGCGAAATAGGATAACCGCATAATTTACCCTATATCATGTTATTTTTCAGTTTTTATTACACCTGGAAAAAAGTCAGTTTTCGGAACAGTAATTCCCTAGAAAGATAAATATACACAGCCTCTAACTGGACAACAAAATTAAGCCGGCTGTCTTGCCAGGTTCTTTTTCAACCTCGGCCATAAGGGTCATTCCTCCCTCTAAGTGCACTTCCCGGCAGGGAATGCGCACACAAAGGCCGATCACACCTGTCACCGAGAGGTACTGGATGTCTAGGTGTCATTCAACCCTCGCAAGGTATGGCGGGGGGGGGGGCAGGGTTCAGGGTTCGACGTAAAGATGGGATTTACTTCCGCGGTGGTCAAGGCGAAGCACGTGGAGGGAAAGAATGTCACATGCCTCTCTCACCCATATGCACAAATTTGACAGTGTCCGAGTCATTACCACCTGAACAGCTTGCCGGCCTGCGCGTCACGTGATGTGACGTCGACAACGTCACTGCGCGCCGGCTGGGAGGGCCGCGAGCTCTTGCTGCGCGCTCGCCTCCTGAAAACTGATGTCACATGCAGGTTTCTCGACCGCCAGGTTCAGAAGATTTATCAGGATAATTGTAATAATTAATACCACGAAAGGAATTAAACATATTTATTGATCACAGCAGACGCTATCTGTAAACATATGTACTACTACTCAATGTTGGCGGCTGAAATGGATGACAGCAAACGATATCGCGCTGTAATATAGACACATGTTGCCTTTTATACTGTCTACTACAAAATCATAACTGACCGCCAAAAGAAGTCATTGCACTGATAAGAGGCGCGCGCAGTAGCAGTACCCGAAAATAGCCATTTGTTTATTAATGTACGCACTATAGGAGCCTCAGTATACTAACAGAAAGCAGAACATAGCACATTGCAATGCCCAAGCCATGCCAAAAGTTAGAACACGAAAACCATAATGCCATTTTAACTGCAGGTTAGACAAAAATATTATTTCACTCATTTATCAGATTGAAAAATGCTGCACTTCAAAGGCATCAAACACACCACATTGTGTTTGCGAGTCAAAGATACGCGAAAAAATAACTGTTCATTAAACACATTGGTGGTCAAGTGGTGGACTATAGTAGGGTAAATAAGTGACGCAAAGAACCACTAATTGCACTGCTACAGGTATGGGCATCCACAAGAAATCACAGCGCACAAACAAAATTGCACAATATCTCCGTAAGCACTCTGCACAAGGAAAGCACACACAGGCACAAGTTATCAGGAATAAGTCAATCACCAGCCACAGTAAGAAGGCTCTGAGGTTTGGTTCAATGAGAACAAAAGAAATATATGTAGTGTCTGTAGAAAATTGTACTGTCTTGGGCATTAAGATGCCGAAGACACTACAATTTCAAACTACAAAACAATGAACTGCCATTTAAATCTAGGCTAGAAAATATGTACGACACAAACAAAAGACGGCTCATTGTACTGCAACAGGCAGAAATTGGCCAAAGAAATCACATCAGAAAACTGCAATAATATACCCGCGGTGCAATTTAACACAATTAAATGTGCAGAGTACAAGGTAGTGAGAATTACTTTTTAAGAAAGATTTCAGCTTTTCGGTTTTTGTGCCCACTGTTCTTTTCTAATATTTTGATGATCATTCCTTTGTTTGCACAAGTTGTTCAGCATTATGTTCGCTGCACAGTTTGCAACCAGTGCAACAAGGAGCTCGTAGGCGTGCCCTTTTTCACATGCATCTATGTCCTCAAGCCTTGGTAGAGAGTCCAGAGTCAGTTGCCGAACGCCCATGGAAAAACTGTGTGCGGGCACTTTGTGTCACAAGCTTTGTAACTACAACCTCCGTGTACATGATTGCTGTAATCACAAGGGCAGCGAGAAATTTGAGGCCACCTCGGTCCAGTTGTGCGATGAAGGAATAGTCTTTGTTCATTTCGGTTTCATTTCCAGTAACTACCAAGTGCCCTCGGCAACTTACTCTTGAACTTTCATTGTAGCATGCGTACTTTATCCCCCAACGTAACCAATAACTGGCATTCGTGTTCGGAGCGCGTCAAGGCCATCGTTGCTAACATGAGCACTAAAGGAGGTGTCTACATCTCTGACACTGTTTCTTTCTTCGATGCCTCTGAGGTCATCAGTGCTCATCCTTAGGAGGGCCCTTTGAAGGTGAATCCTGCCCTCTGTTTCACAGAGTTGTCGAACAGACGTGGTACTGCCCACCAGCCATATATATGTCAGTGCTGTCCAAAACGACTCTCGAGAGGATTCGTTTGGACTTTCCCTAGTAGGACGTACTTGAAGTGAAGTTCACTTGTGCAGTACTTTACTATTTCCAACAAGAATCGGGCAGACAGCCTTAGGGCACTAAATGTATCCTTGGTAAGAACTGCAGTGTCATGCCCATAATATTCCCAGATATCGAGCTGTGTATTGAAAGCATTTAGAAAGGCTACTTTTGTGTCACCTGTATGGTATGACATAGGTTCTTCGTAAATATTACGATGATGGAAGCCTTTATTCAGTTTCTTTGCGTTGACAATACTCCACCAGTGAAGAATGATTTTGCTGAAGTTTGCTGTTGCTGGCACCTGCTGAAAATTGGCTTTACCACTGCGAGCTGCCATGCTGCCATGGCTGCGGCTACGTGTGGATTAAAAACCTGCAGTACCAGCTTTGCATTCAGCCGTTCCATGTTGCTTGGATGAGGTGCCTTTGACGTCAAGCCATACAGGGACTTTAGCCGCAGAGATGACTCCTCTTTATCTAAATCTCTCAAATGCGTAAATGAGGCCGTCATTTTGAATTGAAGACGAACATTATTGTTTAAAAGCTCGGAGCGTGTGTAGGAAAAGCAAGCGGCTGCATTTTTCTGGTTCAGCGAATCATTACATATGCTCTTAAAATGATGCACATCATCTACCACGTAAAATAGAACTCGATCTGGCTCTGCCGGATGTGGGTAAACATGACGAAGCATCGGCTTTGGCAGAAACATCTTCATTGCCTTTCTGTTTAGCGAGTTATTGTCCCAGACTACAGCTATGACCACGTACCCAATCTCTTCTAAGCGTAAGATTACCTTCATCAGTATGGCATGAAGTTGGTCGCCCTGTATAGTTTCTGCCGGAAGAATGTGGGCTACATCTTGGAATGAGCCCAGCAGACTTTGAACCATAAATACGTGTACTCATATGGCTGCCTCGTTGTCACTCACTGAAGCACCACAAATGTTCCTACCCTTGTTATGAAAACAAGGCTTGATATGAATTTCGTCAACCATCAACGTCACTGTGTATTCATGTGGCTGCAGATGTTTAAATCTATGGAAAGCATATTGAAGGACAGTTACATCGCAAGAATAAATTTCTGCGCATATTTGAAGAGATGAGCACACTTTCCTGATAGTGCTTGGATGGGGCAAGGCTAGTGTATTGTTCCTCTCAAAAACTTATAGGCATGCGGCGATATTGTGTGGAGAATGCCTGCAAACACCATTACCTGTGTGCTGTACTGAATACGCTCTCAGAAAGCAGTAGTAGCTGTTGTTTCATGAACTTTACAGCCCCCTTCTTGTCTTCATTAGTGCTTCCTTCCAATATGTCTAGAAGGGAATGTATTGTAAGCGGCAGGTGGCGAGAACTACAGTGCTCCTCAGACATCATGCACATGTTGTCCAGAATTTCCAACAAGGAGCTTACTTTGCAAACTGAGTCCGGTACAACAACGTTACCAAAGTTCTTGATCACAGAGGCTTGATAGCAGGCAGACACTTGAAGGTTCTCGAGCACCATCAATGACGCCTTCAGCTAAGGGTCACGATCGTTGGCGATGTTCAAAAACATCGTGCCCTTTTCTTTGTGGACAACAGTCCACTTCACCGACACTGATGCCACTTGCAAGCGCGGCTTGAGATCTTCGAGGTACGAAAAGTGGTCTCTCTCCTGCTCCGCTTCATGTCAAGTCAGTGACTCTTCGACAGCACGTGCCAGTCGGGAACCTTCTAGTCGGCTCTTCTTGGCATCAGGTGCTTCTTTCGTGCTGTTGTCTGGTGCTGACAGGTACGAAGGACAGCCGGAAAAATCTTTAGGCAAAGATCCACGGCGCAACCGCGGCACTGGCAGTGCAACTGTAAGAACGTTTCCTCTTCTTGGATCCGTGTATGAAGTCATGCTCTCGATGAATGAAACGTGGAAATGATCCGCGCAGAGCTGCAGCAACATGCAAACGTCTCGTAAACGGCTGAGAAGCCAATTATTACAGTAACCTTATGCTCTCCCCTTTGTTTAAACGTGCTTACAGTCCGTGTGGGCACGAAAAGTCTATCTGGGCTTCAGAAGTATCACAGTAAAAGGGCTTAACAAGTGCAAGCAACCAGGAGCACACAACAGGACGTTCAAGAATTATTACCGTAGTGTACGAAGTAGGCGCGAAGTCTTTCCTAGGAATGGCGCCTAGCCACTTCTTGAAAGTGTCGTCGTCTTTAGGGAAAGAAAACACTTGTATCCTCTTCCCCGTATCGTAGTTGCCGATGAGTCCCGGCACACAACACTTATTTTGCATGTTATCACCCACTGCATATCGCGCACGGAATCAATTTTGTTGCAAAACAACAAAGGAAAGCGATAAACGTGACCACGCCACTCCAACCAACCGGTCTGCGCGCTGGAGGGAGCGTGAAAGAAAGAGGCTAAATTCATGTCGCTGACGCTGCGGCTTCTGGAAGTGTTAGCCTGCTGGATATGACGTCTAAATTTTGGATGTAGGCCTGAAAGCTGTTCAGGGAGTAAGGTCCGAGTCGAGGCAAAGAAAGAGACCATCGCCATCAGTTCCTTTGTGACGCGGGCGTGGTACGGTCGGAGCAATGTAGCTGTTTCGCCGGGTATTGTAGTAGCAATCTATAGACGGGTACAACTTTAGAAATAAGGGGAGCACCCGCCCAGTTTCCCGAAGCGTGACAGCCGATTGCCCCCCGCGACTAAAATCATCATCATTATCAGCCTATTCATGTGCACTGCAGGACGAAGGCCTCTCCCTGCAATCTCCAATTACCCCTGTCCTGCACCAACCGATTCCAACTTGCACCCGCAAATTTCCTAATTTCGTCGCACCATCTAGTCTTCTGCCGTCCTCTACTGCGCTTCCCTTCTCTTGGTACCCATTTCATCACGCTAATGATCCAACGGTTATATTTTCTGCGCATTACATGACCTGACCTGCCCAGCGCCATTCTTTTTCTCTTAATGTCTATTAGAATATCGTCTATACCCGTTTACTCTCTGATCCAAACCGCTCGCTTTCTGTCTGTTAAAGTTATGCCTAGCATTCTTCGTTCCATCGCTCTTTGAGTGGTCCTTAACTTGTTCTTAAGTTCCTTTGACAGCATCCAAGTCTCTGCGCCGCATGTCAGCACCGGTAAAATACACAGATTGTATAATTTTCTTTTCAATGATAACGGTAAGCTCCCATTCAGGAGCTCATGATGTCTACCGTATGCGATCCAACCCATTTTTATTCTGTGAATTTCCTTCTCATGTTCAGGGTTCCCTGGGATTAGTTGACCTAGGTAAACGTACTCCTCCACAGGCTCTATTGGCTGGCTTGCGATCTCCAAATCTTGTTCCGTTGCCAGATTATTTATCATTATCTTTGTCTTTTGCATGTTAATCTTCAGCCCCACTCTTACACTCTCCCTGTTAAGGTCCTCAATCATTAGTTCTAACTCGTCTGCATTGTTGCTGAATAGAACTATTTCATCGGCAAACCGAAGGTTGTTGAGGTATTCACCGTCGATCTTGACTCCTAAGCCTTCCCAGTTTAATAGCTTGCACACTTCTAAGCTTGCAGTGAATAGCATTGGAGAGATTGTGTCTCCTTCTCTGACCCCTTTCTTTATAGCTATCTTCCCAGTTTTCTTGTGTAGAATTAGGGTGACTGTGGATTTTCTAGATATTTTCCACGGTATTTACGTAAGCGGTCTGTACTCCTTGATTACACAATGACTCTATGACTAGTGGTATCTCTACTGAATCAAATGCATTTTCGTAATCTATGAAAGCCATATAGAGAGGCTTATTGTACTCTGCGGATTTCTCAGCCTGGTTAATGACATGGATGTGATTCATTGTAGAGTAACCTTTCCTGAAGCCCGCCTGTTCCTTTAGTTCACTAAAGTCCTGTGTTGCCCTTATTCTACTTGAGATTATTTTGGTAAATATTTTATATAATACTGGGAGTAAGCTTATGGGCCTACAACTTTTTAGTTCTTTACCGTCGCCCTTTTTGTAGATTAGTATAAAGTTTGCATTCTTCAAGTTTTCTGGGACCCCAGCAGTCGATAGACACTTCGTATAGAGAGCCGCCAGCTTTTCTAGCATTATTTCTCCTCCATCTTTGAATAAATCGACTGTTATTGCATCCTCTCCTGCTGCTTTTACTTTTTTCATGCTTTGCAAGACCTTTCTGACCTCATCTCTAGCTATAGGAGGAGTTTCTGTATACTGTTCTTTATTGTTTCGAATAGAGTGCTCCTGAGTCCTCTGGGTACTGTAAAGGTCAGTAGAGAATTCTTCCGCTGCTTGTATTATACCTTCAAAACTGCTGATGTTGTTACCCTGCTTATCTTTTAGTGTATGCATCTCACTGATTTCAGGCTGCGTAAATTTTTCTAATAACTACGTAATAATTTCTAATATCACTTATTTTCGCTTAGTAGATCAGTTGTGACAGTTCCGCGAATACTATCTTATCTCTTGAGTTGGACACTTTCGTTCTTTGTCGTTTCATTATTAGGTCCTTTGTTAGTTGAGAGAGCTTGCCTACTACTTGCCTTGGTGCCTTGGTTCCCACTTCAATTGCTGCCTCTGAATCCAGCCTCGTTAAAGTTTCATTCATTACCTCTATATTATCATCTTCATCTCTCTGTTCTAAGGCTGCATATTTGTTTACAAGTAATAGCCTAAATTTGTCTGCTTTTACCCTTACTGCCTCTAAGTTGACCTCTTTTTTCTTGACCAATTTAACTATTTCTCTCTTCAAATTTAGGTGAATCCTAGCCATCACTAACCTATGATCACTGCACTTTACCCTACCTATCACTTCTACATCCGGCACTTTGCTGAGATCAGCGAAAGTATGAAGTCAATTTCATTTCTTGTTACACAATTAGGGCTTTTCCAGGTCCATTTTCTGTTGCTGCGTTTGCTGAAGAAAGTGTTCATTATTCTCAGTTTATTCCTTTCTGCGAATTCTACCAGCATCACTCCTCTGGTGTTTCTATAATCGACACCATAGTTGCCAATTGCCTGTTCACCCGCCTGCTTTTCCCCCACTTTTGCATTGAAGTCCCCGATTACTACTGTATACCGCATTTGCAGTTTTCTCATGGCTAATTCAACATCTTCTTAAAACTGATCTACTTCCTCCTCATCGTCGTGGCTGGATGTTGGAGCGCAGCCTTCTACTACCTTTAATCTATACTTATTATTGAGTTTCATTACGACTACTGCTACCATGTCAATGATGTTGTAGAATTCGTCAATGTTACGCGCTATGTCTTCATGGATTAGGAATCCTACCGCGCATTGCTTCTTATCCGGGAGACCTCTATAGCAAAGGACATGGCCGTTATTTAGCAATGTGTAAGCCTCACCACTTCTTCTAGTCTCACTAAGGCCGATAATATCCCAAACAATGTCTGATAGTTCTTCGAAGATTCCTGATAGGCTAGCCTCACTCGAGAGGGTTCGGGTGTTAAACGTTGCAAGGGTCAGTTTTCATTGGCGGCCTGTCCGGACCCAGGTATTCTTAGCACCCTCTGCAGCGTTGCAATTCTGACCACCGCCTTAGTCAGGTGCTCCGCAGCTACTGGGGACTGAGGGCCATTCGCTCATTTAGATCAATTCATTATGGAGGTTGTGGCCGAATACTGCACCAGGGACTCTAATTCCTGTTCTGGTGAGGGAGTGTCTTTGTTCAAGCTTAGTAGGCCTTCATAATTTGGTGGTACCTGGATTAATATAGCCCCACTCGCTCTCGGCATCTTTCGCTGGTCTCAGGCGCCACTCCAAGCCTGCAGATGTAGTGCACTAGAGGTTGTCATGCGCAGATACACCATCGTCAAAAAAAAAGGGTGGGGGTGGATTTGAACTTCCGGCTACCGCAACCGAGCATAAGACATAGCTCAGTAAGATAGTCCCGTATGCGTCTTGGCTACCTTGTCGCCGATAAGTACGGCCCAGAGGGCCTCACATGCGTAAGAGATCCACTAATTTGTCCGCATTTTGCGGGTTTTGCTGATCGGCATAGGTTCTACGACATAGCGTCAATTCTCGGTTGTCCTAGCCTTTTGTTTCCTGCATCTTACTCATGCACGAGGTCGTGAGCGCGCCGAGGTACACGATATATTTTTTGTGGAATTTGAACAGCGCTTAACACCTGTGTGTAAAAATAGAAAAAGAAACAGGGAAAAGTTTTTCAGCGCTTACCGAGAGGCTCCGAGTGTCGTATGATCCGCTCGTCGTGTTTGCTTCTCTTGTCGTCCGAAAAACTAGCGTTCTCCGGTTGGCTACTCACGATGTTCAGTCGCATATTGATAAATGATAAATGAAAAGAATATTGATAGATGATAAAGCCACAGATGGAGCATTTCTAGTGAATTAATAAGCCGTGCTGCTGGTCATAATGCTGTTCAAGGCAGACCAATCTGCGCTCTGATAAACCACATAGATGACACTCAACTGGAGAAACCGTGTTGTCTACGACCTGGACATTAGTGGCCTTAAATAATAAAGGAAACAACAACAAAAAAAGAAAATTCAACTAGGGTTTCAAGGAAAATTGCAAGAGGGTCTCCATGCCGACGGTCGTGGCGAAGATATGTAATTCCGTGTGGTAAAGATAAACTACAAAAGAAAGAAAGGAAAAAAAGACAAAGAAGGAAGGAAATTCGGGTCTCCAACTTCTGAGCCCTGGATGTTCGCCTGGGAGGTGGCATAGTGGATTGGCCCGCAAAGCCCCAGGGTTCTTTGAAGCGGCAGAACTCCTGCCCGGAGCATCGTACTTACGTGGAAAGTGGTTCAGGTTGTCCGCGATGGTAGGTTTTTGCTGATTCCGGGTGGTCGGAAGGCATAGTTTATTGAAGAAATGGCCGACCCTCGGAGGGAGCGAGCACGAGCGGCTCTAGATGCTAGAAAAAGCTTAACCAGGTGCGAGGCGAGCGCCGCACGCTTACCGCCTTAGCGTGGGAAACTCGCCCGAGTTACTATCCCAAGGAATGCTGCTCGCGAGAGCGAAATACCTTTGTCTAATTATGATAACGCTAATATGGTCATTTTTGGAGAGAGAACGGCCCAGAGGGTTGTACTACGAGTGCTATGACTGAAATTTCCTTTATTCATTTATGGCATCGAATTAGTTCCGGCAGAATTAGTACCAGGCAGTAAGGAGTCAGGTGTAGTCCCGCGCGGGCGCGGTCCTCTCGCCTTGGGCGATCGGAACGCACGTGATCTCCGCCCGGCCGGATGAACAAGGGGCTTTGTGCTGGTGGCCACAGAGGTTCATGTCTCAGTAAGGTGCCCGGTGTAGTCTCGTGCGGACGCGACGGTCATCTCGGTAAGCGTGGCGACTGTCTTATATTCCCTCAACTTTTAAGATTTTCAATAATTAGAAGCATTTCTCTCGGGAACCTTACTTAGATCAAGGGAATTTTCTATTTCTCAATAATTTCCCCTGTCGTATTCGAGTGCTGTTCGCAATGTTATCTGTTGTCAACTTAACGTTCTCTCAAGTCTCTAAATTTATTAGGGCAGATTTTGGCCTGCACCCCATCGCCACGCACGTTTATATTTCCCTCCGTTTCTCTCCCGCGTGTTTGTTTTACAGCCACAGCGCTGCAATTATGCTTGAGTAAATTACTTTTCATTATTTTTTATCCTTTCTTTTATTTTCTTATACACATTGTCTTAACTACTACATACAGAAACCTGTGAGCAGCGACTAAAATATTTCCACTTAACAAACTTAACTCTCGTTATTGGAATGCTACAGCACATGCCGGATCACAAGAGAAAAATGATCCCGTGCCTTATGCAATACTGCGCGTCGTCTGTTCTTTAGCTTCATTGCAAGGGACAAAATAAGAAAGAGCAGCTCTGCATGGCTTTTGCGCAGGTTTACACGTACACGGCAAATTTTCTAGTCGTTTGCCCATCTTATAATGAATCAGTTGCTATTTAACAAGTACTCGAAAAAACGCTTTCATTGAAGCCATTGCAACTTGGGGGGACAAGACGATCGAGGCAGGAAAGACACAAAAATGCTTCATCCATCGTTATAAATAAATACTCTTGGCTATAAATAACATAAGAGAGACATATATATATTTAAACCAGAAGAAAGAGGGCTAGCAGAGGGGTCCGATTTTTATTAGTCATATCATAAGAAGCCAACAAACACTGAAACCAATGACAACATAGGGTAAATTACTTGTGCTTAATAAATGAAATAAAGGAACGATAAATTAATAGAAATTAAAGTGGATGAAGAAACAACTTGCCGCAGGTGCGAACCGAACACACAACCTTCGCATTTCGCGTGCGTTGCTCTACCAATTGAGCTACCGCGGCGCCGTTTCCCCATCCACTTTCTTGGGTATTTAGGTGTCCTAGTAGAACTCTGAAAGTGTTAGCCAGCACCGCTACTCAGAGATCTTGGCAGCAGACGTGGAACGTCCTTCTTGCCGCAGGCGTCACGAGAACCTGATCTTTTTGGGTGAAGGCAACTGGTCAATAAACCCACATATGCTACCTGAAGGCATCAATGTAGCCGGATTCTAGACCCTCGTTATGTAATAAACGAGAAGAAAGGGGGCTAGCAGAGGGGCCCAATTTTTATTAGTCATATTGTTACGTGAAGCTGAAGCCGAATACTATTAACAATTTATTTACAGGTAAGCTCACGGAGGCCAAAATGGCGACGCTATATCAAACCGGCACACGCGTCGTCTTCGTCCTCCTCAGTGCAGCCACACTGTGGCGGCTGTTCCGTAGCATCACCCTCGGCTGTAGAAGCACCGTCCCGGTGCTTAATCTACACATCCGCGGTGAAAGGTGTGTGGTATGATTTTTTTTTGCCACGTGAACGATGTCACTTGCAGCTGATAATGACGCTGAGAGATCGGCGGGGATGATTCCATACGTGACATCGGTCACTTGTCGTACCACACGGTAAGGGCCAGTGTAGCACGACAGCAGCTTTTTGGAAAGGCCCACACGTCGAACGGGTGACCAGAGAAGCACCAGAGAACCCGGAGAAAAGTGCACGTCACGATGGTGGCAATCATAGAGGCATCTCTGATGCTCCTGTGAGGCCTCGAGACAGGTGCGGGCGAGCTGGCGCGCGTGGTCGGCGTGTGCGATCGCGTTGCGGGCGTATTCAGTGGCGGAACGTGTGGCCGAGGGCAACAAAGTGTCCAAGTGCGACACGGTTTCTTGGTCATATGGGAGATAGAATGGTGAATAGCCGGCGGTGTCGGGACGTGATGAATTATATGCGAACGTCACATACTATAAGTGAAGATCCCAGTCGTGGTGGTCGCTCGCAACGTACTGCTAAAGCATGTCGGTGATGGTCCGGTTGTGGCGCTCCGTGAGGCCGTTGGTCTGTGAGTGGTAGGACGAGCTGAACTTGTGCTTTGTCGGCAGTCGTCGAGGATGTCCTCGACGACTGCCGACAGAAAGCTGCGGCCATGGTCAGTGAGTAATTGGCGTGGAGCACCGTGCACTAAAATGATGTCATAGAGCAGAAAGTCAGCAACGTCAGTAGCGCAACTTGTCGGGAGGGCTCTGGTGATTGCGTACCGCGTAGCATAATTGGTAGCGACGGCTACCCATTTGGTTCCGGAGCCCAAGAGAGCAAATGGTCCAAGAAGGTCTAGACCAACACGGAAAAAGGGTTCGGGTTGGATGTCGATCGGCTGGAGACGTCCAGGTGGAGGTGTGCAGGGCTTCTTCCGGCGCTGACAGGGCTCACAAGCGGCAACGTAGCGCCGCACGAAGCGGGCGAGACCCGGCCAAAAGAATCGACGGCGTACACGGTCGTATGTGCGCGAGACGCCTAGGTGTCCAGCTAAGGGAGCATCGTGAAGCTGCTGGAGGACAGTCGAACGCAGGTGCGATGGAATGATCAGCAGAAGGTCAAGGCCGTGTGGATCAAAATTGCGGCGGTATAATGCCCCCTCCTTAAGGAGAAACATTCGGAGAGAGGCGTCGCCAGGAGTTGACTCCAGATGGTCGATGAGGGCTCGTAATGAAGGATGGCGCCGTTGCTTTGAAGCAACTGGGACACAGAGAAAACGCAAGCGATGGCGTCCGCATCAGCCGGTTTGTCGACGGGGTAGCTGGACAAACAATCGGCATCCTGGCGCAAGCGTCCCGTCTTATATACCACGGAGAAGGTATATTCTTGCAGGCGTAACGCCCGGTGAGCGAGTCGTCCCATGGGGTCCTTGAGCGAGGATAGCCAGCAGAGAGCGTGGTTATCAGTGATGACACAGAAGGGGCGTCCGTACAAGTATGGACGAAACTTCGCAACAGCCCACACAAGAGCGAGGCATTCGCGCTCTGTGATTGAATAATTGAGCTCGGCGGGTGATAGAAGTCGGCTGGCATAGGCTATAACGCGATCATGTGCATGCTGGCGCTGTGCTAACACTGCTCCTATGCCGTGACCACTGGCATCAGTTCGAACTTCCGTTGAGGCAGACGGGTCAAAGTGGGCCAAAATTGGAGGCGTGGTAAGGAGAGTAGTCAGCTGCGAAAAAGATGAGGCATGGTCAGGACCCCAAGAAAAATGGGCGTCTTTCTTCAAGAGGTCGGTAAGGGGACGTGCGATGGTCACAAAATCCTTCACAAATCGTCGGAAATAATAGCACATCCCTACGAAACTACGAACCTTCTTGGTAGACTTCGGAACAGGAAAATTGTTAACGGCGCGAATTTTGTGCGGATCGGGTCGCACGCCTCTGGCGTCTACGAGGTGTCCAAGGACGGCGATTTGGCGGCAAGCGAAATGACATTTCGACGAGTTCAACTGGAGACGGGCGCGGCGGAACACGTCAAGAATCGCTAAAAGACGGTCTAGATGCGTGTCGAATGTGGGCGAATAAACGATGACGTCGTCCAGATAGCACAAACAGGTGGACCACTTGAACCCCTGAAGCAAAGAGTCCATCATTTGTTCGAAGGTGGCCGGTGCGTTACAGAGACCTAAAGGCATCACCTTGAACTGATAAAGGCAGTCAGGGGTAACAAATGCAGTCTTCTCTCGGTCCATGTCATCGACGGTTATCTGCCAGTAGCCGGACTGTAAGACGATAGAAGAAAAATAGGTGGCACCGTACGGGCAGCCTAGAGCGTCATCAATACGTGGCAAAGGGTACATGTCCTTTTTGTGATTTTGTTCAGGTGGCGATAATCTATACAAAAGCGCCACGTTCCATCCTTCTCTCTTTTTTTGACAAGTACGACGAGAGATGCCCAGGGACTACAGGAAGGCTTGATAATGTCCTTTGCAAGCATCTTTTTGACTTCCTGTTGGATAACAGCTCGTTCCGACGCAAAAACACGATATGGACGTCGGTGAATAGGGTTTGCATCGCCAGTATTTATGCGATGGATCACGACGGACGTTTGACCTAACGGTCTATTGTCAGAGTCAAAAATGTCGCGATAACCTTCAAGAACACGGCAAAGAGCTTCAGCTTGAGCAGGTGTAAGGTCAGAGGAAACGATCTTCTTAATGTCGACGTCAGTACCGTGCGATGACGTCGCGGTATGGGCTCAGCTGTACTGATCTTCCACTGTGAATGGCTCGACCTCATCATCCTGCAAAGCGCTCATTATAGCCAAGGAGATCCCCTGAGGCAGAACTTGCGCGGTTAGCGCGAAATTGACACGTGGAAGGCAGGTGCGGTTGCCAGTAATTTTCAGCACAGTGTGCGGCACGGTAACGAAATGTGTAAGCATAACGGCCGGAATTGGTGCGGCCACGTAATTGCAATCAGGTACAGCTGGTGAGGAAAACAAGTCGACGTGTGCCACAGAGTGAGGCGGTAGACGAATAAAATCCATGAAGCTCAGATGGCTTGGAGGCGGGTCCACAGGGTCGGCAAGAAGAGGCATGTAAAGGCGAAGTGAGCTGGCCGAACGGTCAATGAGGGCAGAATGATTGGCAGGAAAATCGAGACCGAGAATCAGTTCGTGAGGGCAATGCTCGATGACGGTGAGGAGAACGAAGGTGTGTCTCTCAGCAAGGGTGAGCCAACAACAGCGACAGTCCCTCCGTCGGTGACTTGTACAACTCGGTTCAGAACTTTCTTGAGCCGACAGCGGAGTGCAGCACTCATAATGGACACATACGCCCCGGTGTCAATCAACGCGCACACAGGAACATTGTCGACGAGAACGTCCAAAAGATTCTTGTTCTTGGGTAAGGTGAAACGAGGATTTCGTGCCAATGTCGTCAATGCAGCTTCACCTCCAGAAGCTGCACTGTCTAGTTTTCCGGTCGGGGGTGCGGCGAGTAGGTCGGAGAAGGAGCACGGCGTGACGGGGGCGAGCGAGATTGGCGGCGGGAGGGAGAAGGCGAGCGGGAGTAGCGGGGTCGTGTCCAAGGTGTCGAAGGGTCAGATGATGGAGCGGGCATATAAGGGGCGAAGGAAAAGGATGCGCTATAGGGGCGAGGGTGGTAAGCAGGAGAATAGCGCATCAGAGAAGTCCAGCGGCTGCGGCAGTGGCGAGCGGCATGTCCAATGCATCGGCAGTTAAAACAGATCGGCTTATCATCCACGGTTCGCCATTCGAAGGGGTTGCGCTGTCCATAAGAGGAGTAAGAAGAGTGCGGTGGGGACGTGCGTAAAGACAAAGGTTCCGAGTGTACGGAACGAATGGATTGCAGGCCGACGTTGGACAACTCTTGACGGACGACGGCCTGGATCAAGGAGATTGTCACCGGAGAATGATCAGGTAACGGGACTGAAGGGCCGCCGGCTGTGCCTCTTCGACCTCATGACGAGTGATGCGGGTCAAGTTGTCTCATCGCGACGGCTGGTGGAAGAGGTCCTAACAGGACGACGTAGCAGCTGTGTTGGGAAGTCGCGTGATGTGCTCCGATACCTGGTGGCTTTTAGCATCCTCAAGATGGCGGCACTCCTTGAGGATCGCATCGATGCTGGTGACGTTCGTAAACACCAGCAAATTGAAGGCGTCGTCAGCAATGCCTTTGAGGACGTGATTAAGCTTATCGTCCACAGTCATGTTCGGGTCAGCCTTGGCACAAAGGGCCAAGACGTCGAGAATGTAGGACACGTAGGACTCGGTCGACGTCTGTACACGTGTGGCAAGGGCTTTCTTGGCATTGACTTGTCTAACAAACGGATTGCCAAAAAGGTCGCGTAGCTTGTCTTTGAAGAGATCCCAGCTCGAGATCTCCTCTTCGTGAGTCTGAAACCACGCCAATGGAGCTCCGTCGAGGTAAAAAAGTACGTTGGCACGCATAATAGTCGGATCCCACCTTTGACTGGTGCTGACACGTTCGTATAAGCGGATCCAGTCGTCAACATCAGGACTGCCGACTCCGTTGAAAACACAAGGATTCCGAGGTGGTGAAACGGCGACATAGATAGGGGCTGCAGGCGGAGACACTTGCGTAGATGAAGTGCCGCCAGCAGGAGCCGAAGTTGCATTGTCGCCGTTGCGACCCCTGCGAAGCTGCATGACGGGCATGGGGAACGTCCATCTCCACCAAATAAAGGTTACGCGAAGCTGAAGCGGAATACTATTTACAATTTATTTACAGGGAAGCTCACTGAGGCCAAAATGGCGCCGCTATATCAAGCCGGCGCACACGTCGTCTTCGCCCTCCTCAATGCAGCCACACTGTGGCGGCTGTTCCGAAGCAATATCATAAGAAGCCAACAAGCACTGATACCAAGGACTACACAGGGGAAATTACTTAACTAATTATACGCGAAATGCGAAGGTTGTGGGTCCGGTTCCCATCTGCGGCAAGTTGTTTTTTCATCCACTTTAATTTCTATTAATTTATCGTGTCTTTATATAATTTATTAAGCACAAGTAATTTCCCCTATGTTGTCCTTGGTGTCACTGTTTGTTGTCTACTGATGATATATATATATATATATATATATGTATATATATATTCTCGTTTTTTCGGCGATATATACGCAGTTAGGCATTATCCTTATTTATTGTCATTTACAGGAAAGGGAAAGCGAGGTATAGGCTGGCAACTGCCACCGGAAGGGGCACTACACCTGCCAAATCTTCAGAAAGGAGATGACAGAAACACAGAAATGGAAGATAGGAAGAAGGGGTGGGAAGAGAGAGTTAGTTATCGATGATTCACCTTAAGACACATCACACAAGCAGTAACCAACTTGGCACGGCAAATACTGCCAAACAGCGCACTGTGTTAAAGTGCACTGACTGCCTTAAGATACTTTCGCGTTGACTATATTTCTGCTACAGGAACATCTGTGTATAAACTTGCTGGATGAATGGAGCCCGTTGGCGTCTTCTCACCATCACACTTGCAACGGAATCTTTGGAGGCAGACACACGGAACTTTTCCTCGAAAACAATTCGAGCACTTTCACGGGACATTCGACAAATCGTAATATGAGCTAATTTTCAAAGTTTTACGAGAATATTCGGAGAGTCGGCAGGCGTGTATTGCAGAAATTTAGGTTAGGGGACGCATAACGCACCCAAACTCTGGGTTATGCTAACCACCCCGCCTGAAGAAAAGCTGAAAACAAGCCGAAAAGAGTGCGAAGGGCCAGCAATGCAGTTTCCGTCCCCAGCACATGGATGCGGCCGCAAACCTAAAGCTCTCTATTGACTCGTAAGTTTCGAACGCTCAAATGTATAGTTCGAAAATTTTAACCCAACTTTTTTCACAATCTACTACTTCTGGCCAGTTACCCGGCTAAAGGAAGGTGCTCAAGGTGATAGCATTCCTGAAATCTGCTATCGCTAAGTTTTCTCTTAACTACTGACCTATATCTTTAAGCAGCATCTCCTGCAATCTTTTAAACATATCGCATATCAAAAGACCGTCAACTTAATACAGCTTAATGCTATTTCATCGCTAAGGAGAAGGGGTTTCTAAACAGTTTTTATGTGAACCGGAACTAAATTTTTTACTAAGGGACCCTTTGCAGCTTTGAGGCGCTATGCTATCGACTGCCAAAGTTATCGCTTAATATGTCCTGGTACTGTAACTGCAGTACTTCAGTCTGACCTCAATGTTATCTCTAACAGGTGCAACGCATTGCAAATACGTTTCGATGTTAACCATTGTAAAGTGTTAGGAGTCTCTTGAAAATCTGCCACCTTTACTCCCCCTCTTTGTACCATTGGTACTTCTTTGTTAGTTGACATAACCCTTTATAACTGCATAGCTGTTCAGAAAATTGGGGCCCTACAACGCAAAGCTATTGCAATATGTTTTTATTCCAATCCTGATGCCGAATATTTGTAACCGCCGACCCAAGCATCGGGTGGTAACTCGCAGGGATGTTTGAACAGACCAATTAAACGCTCTCCTCATTCACAAAAGGTCACTTTTCTTTGCTAGAAAAACGAAGAACATTGCCTACACTGAGCAGCTTGCCTTATCTAATTGGCTCACAAAAGGCGAGGAGCATGCTCAAGTGCAGAGGGATTCAATGGAGCCGAGTCACTGCAATGAATATCGATAACCCGATGAAGAGAGTGGTGCCGGAGTTGGCGATTGGTCCGCTTTCCCTAACTTTGCTTGCGGTGACTCGTCGACAATCGTTGCGGCATGCCACGGAAGCTTAAGAATGACGCTAAAACGGATCCTCAGTAAAGAAGAATTCGCAGGACGCGGTCGTAAACGTGCCAGAAGTGCTCGAAAACTTTACACCGCCACGCAAAAAGCGGCAGATCCGAGTAGCCCGTGCCTGAGGGACCGGCGGCAGCCATCTTTTATTCCTTTCAGAACGGGGCAGCCTGCAGCTATTCAGAAGAAAATTCAGTTTTGTTCGGCATGTCACTTTCACGCGGTGTTTTTGTGGTTTTGTGACATCGCGTGACCGGCATGGGAAGTGGGTGCAGCCCGAAAACTTTTGACCAATAGCCGAGGGCTAATGGCGAAAACGCGTCGAATCAGAAATAACTATTTTTCCTTTGTTCGCTCAAATCATGCATAATCAATGTGTACACGTCATATCAGATGGGACTTATCGCGGTTTTCATGACTTCGCGTGGCAGACAGGTGAAGTAGGGTTGGTCCAAAAAGTTTTTCACCAATCGCGGAGAGCTGATGGCTGAATTGGAATTGAATAGTTTGGAATAGCTTAACGTTATGGTGCCCCTGCTTACCTTTCGTGGGAAAATTATGTTAACTACGTGTTTGTGATCGCTGTTAGAACATCACGGTATTTACGCTACAACTTTTCAAGGACACCATCGCCTCCTAAATAAACAATATATAGAACACTTCTAAGGTCTAAGTTGGAATATTCGTGTGTTTGTTTGGGATCCGAGTTAACATTTTCTCATTAATCAACAAGATTCCATATGTAAGCATAGTGGGAATTTTCTTTTCTAAAATTATTCTTGATCTTCCCGCGTGTAAACGATGAAACTGACACTGCAGGCTACCAACTTCTCTTTGCGACAGGAACTGTCGCGTTTATGAACGTTCCACAAGATTTTTCGTAATCCCCACCTGAAAAATGAACTTCTTAGTGAAAAAAATTATGTAACAAGTCGTACTAACTACCATCATAAAGCTTACTTTCCGGTTAGGCTCAACAGTTTCTTTCTAGATTCAATGATTATGATATTCAATGATTATTATGCAGACATCCAAAGAAATAAATCGCGCCGCTTTCATTATCCTTATGTCTCCGCATTTATATCCGTAGTTTAAGACTATTGCATATTCTACACCCTTGTGATATGCACTTTCTTTCACCACACCTTTCTTCAATGCTTCGGGGCCATTACAGGCATTACGTTAAATAACTAAATAAAATGAATAAATCGTTATAACAAAACTATAACAAGTAAATGTTTAGGGAGGCCTGGAAATAGGAATTATATAATATAAACAAATTTTGCCGATTTCTGCCTCAGTGGAAAGCAGATCATGTTTCACTGTGCACTGGCTTATGATTTTTCTGCTTGGTGGTGGCAGAAAATATCCACGTACAGCTGTTTCGTTATTTTGGAGCTGACCTTTTTCAACCCGTTCTTCCGCTTACTTCCAAACAATAGAGCACACCTTTAGTTCTCATGCGGCATTTTTCCAAGAATAAAAATGTAGGTTTTTTTTTCTGCTTAGTAAGTGACACATAAGCGACTTTAAAGAATTTGGCGCGTCCCATGTCTCGCATGACATTAGAAAGGCAACGCAGTGACGCTGGAATTATAAATGGCAGCATACGTCGGCAAACGTTATTTCTTCTAGCCTTCATAAGAATTCCTTCGTGAAATATACAACACCATAGGAAACAACCTAATAAGGTTTAAGGCACACAGTGATCAAAATCCGCAGTGATGACTTTGTAGGAGCAGTCAGGTTTCCAATAACTATGGATTACACGGGCATTTTTAAGGCGAAAGTATTATGTGCCCTATTACTCAAAAATCCGGCGGCGGCGTGACCGAGCGATGGCACCAAGAATACCTAGCTGCGCAAAAGGAGAATCACGTCAAAAAGTGCTCGGATTGACGTCAAATTTCTACGGAAGCTTTTTGTAGCAAAGTACACTTCAAAGAAAATTTTTTATGTTTTCGCCTGATTGGAAATCTAACACGGGCCCGCAAGGTGCGTAGCGAGCAAACTTCGCGAACGCTACGGCGTCTGCACTGTTTTGGCTGACTTAAGGTGTCGCCTCGAGAGAGCGCCATTGGTCACACGACGGCATAGCAAATAGAGAAAAAGAGACGCCATGTCATGATTGTAAGAAAATATGAGTGTATCAAGTAAAACACAATTACCAAAAGGAAAATAATACTCTCGCATTCCACGCCTAAGGAGCTATAAGTGTCTCTGGCCATCTTTTTTGTAGTTTTACTACTTCGTAGGAAATATTCCTCGTTATATTTCCTACCATTCAAACATCCGCGGGAATGTTCCTCTTTCCTGTTAGGATTGCGTTGTCCTGAGAAACAGTGCAAAAATATTAATTTGCGTGGAGAACACAGCCACCAGCTACACCTTGCTCTTCAAATTTTACCGTTGGGTAGGTATATAATTATTTCACGTCGTGCTGCTCTATAGATAAGCTGCCGAGCCTGACATGAGCCAATCACAGAAGTTAGCGGGATCACGGCCCTGAGGCCCATTATTCTTCCCTGCTACGATGTCGGCGAAGCGGGTGACAGTAAAAGAATCCATGAAAAGGAGTAGCGGCTGAGAGATCATAATTGTGACGAATAGACTGTGGGATCGGATTATGAATTCTGCACCGGCACTGTGCAGTCTTTTATTTTTGATTTGCTTCATAAACCGCTGACAAAGCAATCTGATAATTTTGAACTGGAGACTAGTGACCAATCGACTATGGTATTCATACCATAGCAAGCATCACTGTAGGAAGGGGAACGTCAGATGTGATTCCTCAAAAACAATATTTGTAGGAAAGGGTGAAAGTCCAGCATAAAAACTTGCTTCTTAGCTATGTTAGTTCACTGGATTACCTTTTCCCATGATGGAAAGACGTACACTAATGATGAACAAGAAATGCTTGTAGGGATGTAACTTTTTTTAGTCTGCGTACTGCAGGCGCTTCTTTGGGTAGCACTTATACTTGGAACAAGTGCCTGCCCACACATCAATTATCTTCTAATTTATACGTAGTCTAGGGAATGACATCGCGTGGCTCGCAAGAAGATTTGAAATTCTATTCACTGGAGTGTCTGCCCCCAAGGCTAATACAAGCAGAGGTGAATCCAGTGTTTGCTTCTACTTAAACCCTGAAGGTGGGCCAAACTAGCTGTAGATTGATTATAAGTGATCTGTTTCAAATAGAGCACGCTGATATATATATATATATATATATATATATATATATATATATATATATATATATATATATATCAGCCTGCGCTGCCAAAATCACATATCACTGATTATGAGATGCCTATCGGGCGATGCGTCAGGGCGATACCCTCTCCCCTCACGCAACGCCTGCCGCGCTACAGCAGCAGCCGGTCTCCCTTTTTCCCAGCCATGCCAATGCCACCTAGATACCCATCGCAGGCGAAAATTGATTCATGACTTCACGGTACCTTGCGCGACTGACATAGACAGACTGTCATAGACAGCGAGTGACTGGGGACGCTCCTGAATAAGGCGCGGTGATTGTGACTTCACTGCTTTCGTAACACCAGGCTTGACAGTGGAAATTTTGGTTCACGTAGCATTACGTAATAAAGCAGAATGCACAGACCTGCTGTGGAGAAGGCGTTGGCTCAGCTCCGTCGAGGAGTACTCGTTCTGAGAGCGAGAGCAAGGGTGAGGTGGCGTAGCGGTGGTGCCCTCGTTCCACACGGAAAACCTGATGCACCAACAGGGCAGCACTTGTTCCCTTTCGCCCGCTCAGCTGAGTCGAGACGCGCTTATGCCACATCATCGCGAATGGCTATGCGAGTCTATGTACCAATTTGTTGCTACAGAATGCAAACGCTGGTTTTTTTTAGCGCTCAATGGGCAATGTGACGCCATCGCATCAAAAACTGCAGCCTCATACATAAGTCACCAACGTTCACCATGCCAGGTCCTCAAAGCCCTTCGTAAGAACAGTGTAGCAGCAATGCGTATTCTCTGCGCTGCATCGTCAAACACACTGATAAACGTCAAGAACTTCCTCTGAAAAGTAATATCCGATGCGGAGTATTCACTAGAAGTGTTGAAATATCTTTTCCACTCGCGAAGACAAAACCTAAATTTAATAATAATAATATTTGGGGTTTTACGTTCCAAAACCACTTTCTGATTATGAGGCACGCCGTAGTGGAGGACTCCGGAAATTTAGACCACCTGGGGTTCTTTAACGTGCACCTAAATCTAAGCACACGAGTGTTTTCGCATTTCGCCCCCATCGAAATGCGGCCGCCGTGGCCGGGATTCGATCCCGCCACCTCGTGCTCAGCAGCCCAACACCATAGCCACTAAGCAACCACGGCGGGTAAAACCTAAATTTCAACCTAACCTTCAGACAAAACCTAAATTTCAAGCACATTGCTATAGACGTAACGTTTAAGACAAGAACAAAGCGAAGATCCAGTCTGTTTGGCCATCCGAGGTACTTGACCCTAAAAACATATATCATCGGCCGTTGCAGTAAACAGCATATCATCGGACACATCCAGAAGGTAACTTCGTCGTTTACATTACCTACGCGTCTATGGTGTGGCCCCGGTAGCAAACAATAGATAAGGCCTCGATAGTGGACAGGAAATATACACAGAACTCGATTACCATAGCGTAGATACAAACCGAACTTTAATGAACCACTTAGCTAACACAACATACCGCTTATAATAACGCGGCTGCCTCACCGACAACAGTTACTTTATTTACTACAAACAAATCTTCCTTCCGCGCGCGAGTGAAATAACCAGTAGTCATCTCTCATCCAAAAGTTTCAAGTTATACGCGCCTTCGAGGTCATATGGGCAGGCACCGTACAAAATAGGTTAAATATATGAAGGCGTTATATGTGCACATCAATTGGAAAGGCGGAAATTATTGTTCAGTTAGGTAACC
Organism: Dermacentor variabilis; assembly: GCF_050947875.1. Lineage (NCBI taxonomy): Eukaryota > Metazoa > Arthropoda > Arachnida > Ixodida > Ixodidae > Dermacentor > Dermacentor variabilis. The sequence goes on along the minus strand of NC_134575.1, from coordinate 108,865,975 downwards.
TAGATCATTATCGTTTGTAAAACATAGAGCTCTTTTTAACCCACGCATTCCCTTTCTACGATTCTTTCCTATCCCGACACTGCACTTCAGGTTAATGTTTGCTACGCGTTTTCATGCTTCTACGCGTATCGCTCTTTTTGACCTGTGTGTTAAGCAGGCCATCTATACAGAAATCTTTCGTAGAATTTATTATATCTGCTTCGCGCTCTCGGCCGTACTCGCTCTGTTCTCGCGCAAATATTGTCGAGCAAGCACGTTTGGCAAAGATGCAAATTTCTTTTTTTTATCCGAAATTGCCATATTTTGGCGCAGTCAAAGTGATGACGTACCAAGTGTCGTAGTTATTTCTCCATGCAACTGCTTTGTCTCTGCAAATGAAGAACATTGTGCATGTAACGGTGTAAAGCTCTTTAAATAATAAGTGGATAAGCCAGCGCATCGCACTCCTTAGGAAACCAATGTTATGCAAACCAGTGTGCGGGGAGCCTACCAAGATAACGAAACCACCATGAGAGCATCAAGACGCAGGCGGCTGTTTCATCGCCGACATTACACGTACGTAATGAAATTCACGTCACGACCTATCATTTCTGTTCGTCATACACTCTTACCCTACTATGCTAATTTTGGTACACACCAAGATACAGAAGCGACCACGACAGCACCAGAATATAGGCGGTCGGATAGATAGATACTGCCGAAGTGGCAAACGTTTTCCAAGAAATGCTTCGCATTTAAAATAATAACTTTACCTCACCATGGAAAGCCTCCTTGTATAATATAGTTCAGCTCGTACAATATACCGGGTGTCCCACTTATTTTGGAACAAGATTCAAAAAGAACCCAAGAGCTCTAGAGCAATCGTATCGGCTGCATAGTAGCGGCAGTCGTGTGTACTTACAGCCCGTATTTTTTTCATCGCGAAGTATTAATAAATAATTGTTTTTAATCAGTGAACTTCTTAATTCTTGCTTGAATCGCAAACATATCAATTACAAAGATTTAGGGAACCTCAAATAACCTCCGAATCAAGGATTTGTTTCGTGCTCAACTTTGTTTCGTTGGTTTTTGAGATAAAAAATGAAAGCGCACGCAACATCCAAAATACGAAATAGATACGGGCTAGTGAGCCGCTACTCAAACATTGCCAAGCGAATAGCCACGAATACACGGCTTTACTAGCGGCGGAAGCTCGATACAGGACTTAACGCAATGTGATATTCGCGGCATCATGACAACACGCCGCTGACACATTGATGAACATAGCAGAGACGTGGGGGAAGCGGGGGCTGGATTTCGAAGCTGGGAGACGGCTACGGGGCAGTTGGGACTATTTTTCCCTACTCATCCTGCTCTGTAGACAGGCGCGCCGGGAACGTATGTTTATTTTGTTCCCTTTAACAATACTAAGAAATGTTGCGCAGGGTATGTCCATCCAGTGCGCATTGGCGGATCTGTACGGCCAGCATAAGTTGTTGTCGATAACGTAAATCATTTTGCTTAACGTGTCAGTGCGTTCATATTAACGGGAGATCTCAACGGTACCGCGCCAGTGACCTACTCCTCAAGGAGACAGGCATGCCCTTCACCAATGATCAGAAGGCTGGGGGGCGGCTCTGGCTGTGGGGGCGGCGCACGGCGACTAGAAGGTGGCAGCCAGGCTATCCCGGATGTGGCATTGCGGAGGACGCCCTAGTTCGTCAACAATGCTCGGAACGTACGAAGTCAGTTGCGAGACGGGTAGCTTCACATGAAAGCGACAGAGGACTGCGAAGGTAGTTCAGGAAGCGGAAACGGATGTTTTGACATTCTTTGCTGCTAACCTTCAAGGTAGTGTGCGCGTGGTAGGCCGGAACCTCGTCATCAGTGTGGAGGATATCAAAAAAAGGTCATAGGTATACCCTATCATGTACATCTTTATCAAAAACGTCAAGACAGAGATTTTGAAAACAGACTTGGCTTTGAGAATCAGATGCTCACTAAATGTGACGAAGAACCGATCTTTCTCAATCGCATGAGATCGTATTAATCGCATACTAGAATCGTGGATAAGGCTAATTTCGCCAGAAACGCACAAGTTAATCTTCACAACGGATACTACTGGAGTGATAAGAATCCCCGCTGGCTGTCACAAACAGGGCACCAATACCAGTGGTCATTTAACGCGTGGTGCGGTATTTTTGATGGAAACATAATCGGACCCATCCTTATTGACAACACACTAACGATGTAACGCTACGTCAACGACATCCTCGAAACCCCCGTGAATAACATTTGTTACAACTTCCCACTTGCGCACCTTAAGAACATATGGTTTCAACACGATGGTCCTCCTGCGCATAATATTAGTCAGCCTCGAACGTGGCTCGACAAGCTCTTTCGTGCACAGTTGATTGGCTCGCCAGGATCTGTACCCTGGCCTGCAAGGTCGGCGGACAAGATACTGTTGAGCCTTTGCTTGTTTGGAAACATGAAAGATCGCGTCTATAGCAGTGAAACTACTACACGTGTCACCCTAAAGGCAAAAATAAACAGAGTATGCCGCGCAATTCCAACGTCGTTGGTGAACACTGCAACAGCCCAAGTGTTGGAAAGAAGCAAGTACTTTCAATGGTGACCTGTTTCAGCACGTGCTACAAATGTCAGCGGAGAATAACCACTCAACTTTGGTGTAAAACGTGGTTTTTCGAGGCACCTCCATGACATCACCCCATCCTTGCATAAAAAAAAAAAGATTGCGACAAAGATATAAATAGGTAAAAAACTGCTTTGCTCTGCCTCTTTTCCGTAGTTCACAATAGAGAAAGGGTAAAGTGCTAAACTTAATGCACTTTTATATGTTTCCTTGTGGGAGGCTTACATGCCTTGCGTGCTTTTGGTTTAGTTTTTATTGAAATAAACTCCTTAGTAGGTCTCTTCTGCTTTTCCCAGAGCTGCTCTATTTTTGTTTTTTGTGATCTTTTGCGAACCCTTTTTGCAAACATTGGTTGAATTCCTTGTGTAGCTTTGTTTCTTAACACGCGAAGGTTAATGTTATCCCGAATGACTTATAATCGAGCGCGACATTCATGATCGAGCCATCCTACATGATGAAGCCTTGTACGATGTGGCGATAAACGAATGCAGCTGTAAATCTTTCAAAGGTTGCTTGGAGACGGGCTTAAGTAGCGGCGCGCCAGCACGCATCTATCTTATGTTTCGCGCATTTCGCGGGAATTGTTTTCTCTTGGAAAAAAAACCAGGCACACTTCAGCACGATATTAATGCTTGATTCGGAGGTTATTTAAGGTGCCCTACAATTTCGTAATTGCAATGTGTGCAATTCAAGCAATAATCAGAGACCACTAATTCAAAGCAATTATTTATTAATGCGTCGTTACAAAAAGAATACTGGCTGTAAGTACACATGACTGCGGCTACTACGCAGTCGGTACCATTTCTCTAGAGCTCTTGGGTTTCTTCAAAATCTTGGTCCAAGTTAACTGGGAGCCCCGGTATAAACTACCTAAAAATGAGAGTAGCACCATTTGCTCAAAATAATACTTATGTCTACAAAACCTCCAGCTGTATGTATGCTCTAAAGAACTTTGCAACCTCCAGGGCACTTCTCGATTAATGTTATTCACCCCGTTAAAACCTTCGGAAGTGGTATATTTTCTTGCTAACCAAGCCATAAAGAAGGTTGTTGTTTTTCATATACACCCTTTACTCCGAAGGTGGTTATGATGAAATTGCACTTGATGTTTCCCTTATTACAGCGATATCTCTTAATGTGTCAATACAATAGTCGATTTCACGTTCACCACTTTCAACCGCATCCAATGCAGGAATATCAGTGTGGTCTGGCGGAGGATTATGAACTAATCACCAAAATTCAAGACCTCGTGCTACAGACTACTCGTCAGAAGTACCACCTCTCAACCACTCCAACTTTTTCTTCATTTCTTGTACAGCCGTCTTCGCCTCCTACATTCCGACAGACCAGAATAATTTGCCTCTATGCCGTCACGGCACCAGCTGCTGGGATATGCTGGTGTCAGGCTCAATAGCTTGTTTATAGAGCAGCCACATCCTAAATTATTACAAACGAAGCCAGTGGTAAAATTTGTAAGGCAGAAAAGAAAAACCGAGGAAGAAATACAATCGTTTTCACACTTTATGAGTGAAGAGCACTACCTGCACAATGAATGACTGATGTGTTCGCAATGGCAAGAGGTAATTACGGGTGCATATACTAATGCCTAGACAACCGGTGGTCCTTGCAGCCCCCCCCACCCCCCAATGCAAGCGTTACATCTAAAAAAAATGCGCCACTTCTGATGCTTCACCATTAACAATGTTTCTTTCGAAACATTCCAATGATACTAAAATTATTGAGTATCTTTAGCGCGAAATTTCTTTAAAAGTTGCACAGAATTCATACGCAATGCCGACGGTTTCTGTGAGAATTATACGAAAGACGCATGCAAATATGCGAGCGGCGTAAAGAAAACGAAAGCAAACTCATATCACTGCCGAGGATGTCATACACACTAAGAAGTTGTAACTGAGGTCCTAGCACTGTATTGATATGCACGAGAAAATACAGGACGTATGCCGCAGAATTGCGCCTGTAACATACAGTGAGAACATTAAGTGCCCAAAGATGACTCATCGAAAACCGTAGCGAGAGAAGAACGTGTGTCTATTTACTTGTTCTAAATGTTTAAGTTACCAAGCACCTTTACAATTTATAGCCTGCATCATTTGCACATAACGCCTTCTGATTACCCCAAATTATTGAAAACGGGCAGTAGGGCCCACTAAGTGGGTTGTCATTGATGTACACACATCCTCAGATGATTTCACTAAAAAATAAACCTAATGGTTAAGGAAGGTGCCTCGTTGACGGGCGTCTTCAAATGAATGCATTTTAAGCGCCAAACTAATTATGTACGCAACCTTATCTTTCAGATTGACAGACGCTGTAGGATATGGCGGTGGCTGAAACGCAAGTTATGCCTCATCAGGTTATTGCGGTTTCTCGCAAGGACAAAGCGCTTGTCGACATAGAAAACTAAATCATAGGTATGAATGGCGAAAAATGTCAAGAGGAAAGCTGTCTTAGGAAGCTGTAAAATCATAAAAATATAAAACACTTCGGTCATGGCAACTTTATTATTTGAATAAATCCTTACTTCTGGTTTACTTATATCAGTTGCTGTTGCATGTTATTACTATCTATTTCCTCTCCATGTTCAATAGTTACCATATAACGTTTTTCTATGCGCCGAATGCAAACATTTCCAGATGAAAATTGCCATTCACAATTCTTTCGTAGCTACATTTTTTTTATTTCCCCGCATGGAGTGCTTACAACGCGGCGGTTTCCTTAAAGTCGCTCACAGGTGATGTTAATGGTGTGAAAAAAATACATTTGTTTTCTTTTTTCCTTCATTCGACCCTCACGACGCGGTCAATTCCTTAAAGTAACTTATAGGTCATTTCATGGTGTCGAAATTAATAATTTACGAATGACGCATGAGAAATCAAATGTCAAATTTATTGGCATGTCAAGAGCATGAAGTGAACTTCACATGGCAGGTCTCCTTTAAATAAGAAGCAGTGTAGGAATATTTTCTTTTTCGTCTTAATAAGAGCTAAGTCATGAAAGAGCCTTCAGAAAAACATATATTTAGCGTTATATAGACTATGAGAAACGATTATACACATTACGAGTGACGGTTATGTAGGTTATGGTGAACTCAATGTGCTTATCGGTTTTCTTGCACTCTGGATTGGTGCAAGAGAGGATATGATTTTTCGCTGTTATCCTTTACCATTTCGGGCTAAACAATGCGTTAACAGGCAGAAGAACGAAGTTGTGTAAGGAAAGCAGTCAATATGTGTTACGATAGAAGTCCGACGATGACTAAAGCGACAACGATTGTATGGCTACAAGCTCGCAAGACGTTCTGAGGGCATGTTCAAATATGCGTGGCAAGAGGATTACTAATGTGGCTATTTGAACCATGTTTAGAACTTGTCCATCTAGGGTTGCAAATAAAGGGGTAAGCAAGAGATAAGCGGAGTCAGATGTCATCTGGCTCTCGTTGTTCTATCAACGTATGGAGCCTCTCGTGCAATATGAATAAGAACACCTAAATCGCTTTAGAGAAGCGGCAGTGGCTGCATTCGTCTGTCAAATATAAGTGTTCAAATGGTAATTGAGAAGCCACCTGGTACACAATTAGGTATCCGTATGGAATCTACAGTTGCCAAGTAATCACTTCTACCGATAATTTGGGTATTTCCTCCACGTTGCTCAAGACGATAGAGTGTATATGCTATGCGGTCTATCTAACAAGAATGTTGACATATGTCCTTCTAAGAAAAAAAGAAAGAACGAACCCGTATGACACGGAACAATATTGAGCGCGGTGCAGTGCCCACAGCTTCAACATAGCGGTAGCTGCCACGAGAAACGGAGTGGGGATCATGGGCTCATCCCAGAGGTTCGGTGACGAGGTTAGCTGTACGTTATTCTGGAAAGCTGCCATAATCTGTTGAGGTGTAACTTTTGTTTGAAATGCAGCCATATCCTGCAACGTCAAACTGAAACAAAATGTACCACAGACGATGCATTTAGGCCCTATAAAAGTCGCATTCTTTTGGATGTACCCTAGAACGAAGCAACTTCCTGCGACATCTTCTTTTTTTTTTGCTGAAGTTTGCTGAGAATATGTGCCCTTCTAGCCCTAGTGCGTCATTGCAATATTTTGCGGCAATAACAAGGTGTTAAGGTCCAATGATAGCCGTTATAAACGGTAAATGTACTGGCCCCTGGAAGTGTTAGAACAAATAAAATGTAGTAAGTTGTTCTATCGCTACGCTTTACGCCGAGTCATTTACCGAGTCATACGTACTGTTTTCCGGCACTCTTTTCTGTAACGCCTTCGGGCATTAAGTAAACTAAAATAATTATTTATTTATAATGAGAGATAAGAAGTTGTCGATATACAAACATTTATCTGACCTACGGCTCAATGGAACGCAGATTATGTTTCATTGAGCGCTTGTTTATGATTTTGCTGCTTGGTGGTGGCAGAAGACGTTGACTTAGAGCTATATCTTTGTTTTGGAGCTGACATTTTTCATCCCGCTCTTCCTCTTACTTCCAAACAATACAGCTCGTCGTCAGTTCTCATGCGTTGTTTTTCCAAGAATAGAAACGTAGTCGTTTTCTGCTTAATAAATGACACATAGGTGACGTTAAGGACTTTGCCACATGCTATGTCTCGCATGACGTTAGAAAAGCAAGGCAGTGACTCAGAAATTGTAAATGGTAGCAAACGTCAGCAAATGTTCTTTCTCGCCTAAATGAGAATTCTTTCGCGAAATATACAACACGGTAAGAAACTAGTTAAGAAGATTTGAGGCACACAGCGCTCAAAATCTGGAATGATGTCTTTGAAGGAACAGTGAGGTTTCTAATAACGAAGAGGTTCACGTGCATATTTAAAGCGAAAGCATTATGTGCGCCATTACACGAAAATCCGGTGGCGTCGTGACCGAGCGATGATACCAAGAATAGCTAACTGCGCAAACGGAGAAACACGGCAAAAAGTGCTCGGATTGACGTCAAATTTCTCAGCAAGCTCTCTGTACGAAAAGAAAATTTCAAAAGGCAATTTGGTAGGTTTACGCCTGGGTGGAAAACGAACGTGGGCCCGCAAATTGCGCAACGAGCATGCTTGCCCGACGCTACGGCGTCTACACTTTTTTGCCTGACTAAAGGTGTGGCCCAGAGAGTGAGTGCACCATTGGGCACAAGACGGCGCAGCAAATACTGAAAAAAAAGAGCCGCGTCATGATTGTAAAAAAATTTGTGTATCAAGCAATAAACTTATTACCAAAGGGAAAATAATGCTTTCGCATTCCACGCCTAAGCAGCATTAGCCACCGTATTCACATGCAAAACTTTACTTATCGCGATAAGGCCACTTATGAAAGAACGAGAAAAGTACAAGAAAAGAACAACGTGTATTTCGAAAACGCACCTTAGGGCGCCATAAGTGTGGCTTATGAAAGACGCCCTTCACTCATTAAGTGTTTTACCTGGTAGCGAGGCTAGAGAATTTTTTGCTACGAAATATTCACTTTGACATCGTTTAAACTGCCTTTATTACAAGAACGCAATAATGGCGTGCACACAAGAACCTGTATATAAATATTGTATAAATATTTGATGAAGCGTGATTAAACGCTCGCTGTTTTTGCTGGGTCCACTATTTACATCTGACCTCGTTGGTCTAACCCAGTCGACGCAGCGCACGTTTTTGTACCGACGTCTCGAGATTGGTTTTGTCCGCGTTGTTTTTCGATTTGCTTCATTCCTTTTGTTTTGCCTTGTTTTTACTTCGCACGCTTTTTTTTGCTTATTTATAAGTAGCTCTGTATTATTTTACTTATTTTTTATCAGTTTAGTTGTTTACATAGTTCTAGTGTTCTTTCTTTCGGTAAACCGCGTTCACAATGGAGCGACCAAAAACTAACTTTACGGACGGGGAGCGCACCATCCTGATGGATCTAACGGGGAGGCACCGCGACGTTCTTGAACGTAAGAGAACTGATGCTGTGTCCATGCACGCAAAGACGAAGACGTGGGAGAAGTTGAACTACGAGTTCAACAGTAGCCACAACGTGCTCCCATGAACATTCAAACAGTTGAAAAAATGCTGCCACAATCTGAAAGAAAAGTTACGCCGTGTGAAACCCGAAGACACGCCTGAGATCTTCAGATCAAGAAAGCATTCTATTATTCCTCATGTGCCGAAATTGCTGACTCTTGCTTCTCACTTAAGAACGTATATATATAATGAAATGCACTGGGAGCCGTCGCTACAGCTAATTTAAAGCGCAGTCAGCAACAGCTTTGGCGCTTGCGTACAGAACAGTGGCGAGGACATCATGATTTCACCTTCAGATATAACGTTGCACTGAACTTGGTTGGTTGTAACATGCAGGCGACCGAAGGATGTGCCTACGCATGTTTGTTTACCGCGATACACTTTCATGACCGGCAATTTTGCTCATATTTTGCTGTCTTGAAGGCGCTCTTTGCTACCTGAAAGGACGTCTTACTATGAAAGAAACGCTACCTTATTGGTTTACAATGCCTGGAAATGCAGTCCTTGGCTGAACGCCGTCAACTAGCTTTGTGTGTAGGTTTGTTGTGTGCTGTAATGAAATACCATGGCCAAGAAACACTTGGGCACAGTTGCAGTTCATCAGCATATGGACGACGCTATGTGCGTGTTAGCACGGCGACATGTCTCCATATTTTCTTTGTGCTCAGCTAGCAAGGCTCCGAAATTGGTTAAGGTAGCTGCATCATGATGTGTGCATGCTTCTGGCAGTATTTTCGAAGCAGTGGAACTGAAGAGCTATGATTGAATTTTTAGTGATCGTCAAATTTTGCTAACACTGATCTTTGCCTTTCAAAGGTGGTGGCACCGCGGCGGAAAGCCACATGAGCAACGAATTCCTGAGGGTCGGTGGTGTGGCAACCCACACGGCCACACGCCTTACAAACCCATTAGACAGCGACTGCGCTGGGCCTGGCATAGAGCCCACGCCAGCTGTAGCAGCACTGCTGCTACAGAAGCATGCATGCAGAGGGTGAGTATGAATTAATGTTCACTATTATATCTGGAATAATTGTTTAGGAAACTAGATTTGCTAATATAGTAAGGCGCCAAATGAGGCATTACAGGTGGCTAATGAACAACTCTTTCTGTATTACGCATTTCACACAGCAGTATTGCAAGAAACTAAGCTACTTTTAACCTCAGACTGCTGACATTACTTTTGGGCATCATGAGGATGAGGTTGCAGTCACGCAGGAAGGGTTTAATTTTTGTTTTCGTGCAATGGACGCATTAACGAGGAATGATGCAGTCATTGCTTCTGTCTCGAAGGCTTCCAAAACTGCTTTTTACAGTTGCGTTTGTATATTATTTCACTGTTTTCATGTCAGTGTTGCAAACGGAAAGTGCCTATTTTTTACAGTCGAGTGTTTACATCGACAAACTTGCATATGTGCAATATACAGAACGTATGGGTCGATATGCTCTTGCACTGTCTGCATCCAGAAGAAATGTCGTAATGTTATTGGCACTGAACGTACGACAGGGACCATGCTTTCTGGAGAAAACTGTAAATTGACCATGCAACATAATCGTTTTTTCTTGTCGTGTACTGGATACATGATTAGCTGTGTATGTTCATGGGTGAATATGCTGTGTGTTTGTGGTCATATGAGTATTTCATTTCTTGCCACATGCATGTGGAGTAGGAGGTAGACTTGCTATCGGGTAAACCTCTCCAGCGTTTGCAAAGAGGCTCTTTTTCTCATGCGATAGTGCCCATGATTTCTTGTTTATTTCGTACCGTCAACAAGCAATGTACACAGAAAATCTACCTGTGATGCCAATAAGTGCCGGCATTGAGTGTCAGCATAGACACCATTGGTTTAGTTATTTTCACGGCCCATAAAAGAAGAGCATGAGTCCTAATATGAAGGTTAGCGGCTTGTATGCAAAAGTTTGAATCCAACTGCACAGTTATCGCTCTCACCGTTTCATTCAACCTGCTTCAGCGGCATGCACCAGCAGGAACATGCTGTGTTGTTCTGTCCTCGTGAGCTGCCATTGTGTTACGTTCTTTAGTAGGTCCTAATAGCAAGCACAGTGCAGTGTCCTGTGCAGCAACATCGGTGCATTATTAGCAAGGCAAAAATGTCTGTATTCCTCACAGCGCATTCGTTATTGTGGCTTGAAAAACGTACAAGCACCGTGCAAACGACATTAATAACAACTCTGATTGCAACTTTGCGAATACCGACAAGCACTGTGATGACTCCTGGCAGTGGGATTTGACTGAAAGCGAGAAGGAAGCAGCGGCCTTGCAGTGTCCAGCACCACTAAATGTTGAAGCTACTCAACTAGTTGCTCATAGTGTACCAAGGATATCGCCAGAATCACCCCTAGCTCCAGTCCTACCAGCTGCAGTCCGGCCAGCTGCTGTGCCACCGGTGCGAACAGCCCGCCGTGAAAGGCGAACGAACGAAAGCCGGCTATCCTGCCCAAGGGATGATGACATGAGAAGAGAACATGGCGCTCACCTTGCTTCTATTACGAAAGATGCTCAAGGAAAGAGGAAAGAAAACTTGCTTCACATGAAGCTGACACGTGAGGACCGTGCACTTCGCATTCTGTTCTGTTCAAAGCATGGTGATAACATTGGTGTTTTGCTATGTGCACGCATGTGCAAACAATCATGTTTTTAATGCTAGTGTCCTAAGAAACACAGCCATGATGTCTTGCACCACCAATTTCAAAGGCTTTGTACACGATAATCACGGCTCACTGCGTTGAAACCATTGGGCAAGTCAACTGTATCGCTGAAACGTTCTGTTGTAAAACTGTAATGTCATTGAGCATGTAAAAAAAAAATAAATGTTAGGCAGCTCCCGTTCCTGGCCTTGAATTTGCATCAGAAAAAGGGCATAAGATCACTTTGTGGGGAAGCAGCATATTTAAACGTTGTAAATAGTCTTGAATTTGGCAACGGTTATGTGCTTTAATGCCGATTGTTAAAAAGCATACGACAACTCGCAAAACTGTTGTACCGATGATAATCCGTCCACAACTTCCAACTGTGTATATCAGTAGTCTCTTCTTCCTGCATAAAAAAAAATCACTTTACAAGGATCACAGTTGAGGTTGTGGTTTCACGGTTACTTCGCCAATTGAGAGGAAGGGCCCAGCAAAGCGCGGGAAGTCAGTGCTGCTCGTGCTGCATTTCCATGCGTAATATGCCAGTGTCGGTGGCGCTCAGCCACATGCATACTGGATAACCCGAACTTTTGGAAGGGCTTGAAAACTGAAGATAGAATCGGTTTTTATTTTTGTTTTACTTTAACATTTCACATTTTTTGAAAAGTTTTTGTAGTTTGAGTACTTCATAGGAAGTATTCCTTGTTCCATTTTCTGCCATTCAGATATCCGTGCGAATGTTTTTATTCATGTTATCTTTAGGTTGCCCTGATAAAAAGTGTCAACACAGCGATGAGCTACAGCATCATTTCGTTTGAAAGATAGGGTCTAGCGCACAGAAGAAATGAATGCGCGAAAAAAAACTGGCCCCTTTCCCGAGTACCTTGAAATGAAGCGCCCTTCCTGAAGCCTTGTTCCTAAAAAAAGTTTCCATGGTCTGTCTGGAAATCCGAAAAATTTTGTCGCATTTTCCTTTGTTGATTCGAAGCATTGCTGTCATTGCTTCACCAGGGACGTGACATCAGCTCCTATACTGGGCTAGCAGAGACAATCTCTGGCTCGAGGAAGTGTCTTTGCTATGCCGAAGTGTCGTTTATGTAAGAGTCGTGGCACTTCGTTTTGGCAAGAGGCAGGGACGACAATTCGAGCAGCGTAGAAGAGCAAATCATTCTCCAGAGTGAGCTGGTGTCGATGCTCGTAGAATGGTTTTAGGTCCACTGGTAAATCTCGCCTGGAGGGCCACACTTTTTTCTTGCTCCACCGGCGAAGCTGTGCGCAAACAGGGTCTGCTTGTTGAGATGCCTTTAATCATTGAAGGCTGTGCTCCTTTATGGAAAAAGAAATTTTCAAAGAGCATACGAAAGCTTCCAGGGTTTGTTCGAGCTCTGTGTCTTCTATTTTTGGGAGAGGCGCTCTGGTAAGATTGTTTGCGGCTAGAAGGTCTTTGCCTGGAAAGTATGCAATCAAGTACTGGTATCGCATCATTCTCATATTTAGCCTCTATAATCTAGGTGCCTGGTCGTCAAGGCTCTTCAAAGTGAAGACGGCAACCAACGGCTTACGGCCTTTTCTAGCTTGAACAGCTTGCCGACACAATAATCGCCGCACTTGGCACATGCCCAGACTAAAGCAAAAGCCTCTTTCCCGATTTGAGAGTATTGCGTCTCGGTCTCTGAGAGTAATCGCGCAGCATAAGCCATAACATAAATTTTCCGATTCGTTTACTTCTGCTGGATTAATGCAACAAGTACGGAGGACGATGGATCTGCACTGACGATCGTTTCTCTAGATAGATCGTAAACTCCAAGGACAGCGCAAAACGAGAGCACCGACTTCTATCTCTTGAACGACTGCTGTTGTGGAGCATCCCAGGCAAACTCTTGCTTCTTTGACAGCAAAATAGCAAGTGGTTGCAGGAATTCAGAACGATTGGGAACGAATCTGGCGAGGTATGTTGCCGGTCCTGCTTCTTCGGCTGTCCATTTTCATAATGGCTTCAACTTTCTTTTCGCCGGGACGTATGCCGTCTTGGTCTAGCCAGTGTCCAAGGAACGTGAGGCGCTGGACATTGAACAAGCATTTGCTTTCATTCAATGTCAGTACAACCTTGACAAGTAGCTGCAGCGCATTTTTAAGTGTCTCATTGGGCTCATGATTATTCGAACCCCAGATAAGGATGTCGTACGTGTGACAGGCAACCTTACTGACGCCTTGTAAAATGCATGACATCTGTTTCTTGAAATGTTCAGGACCACACGCAATTCCAAACGGCAACCGGTTGAAAAAGAAGCGTTCAAAAGGTGGGATGAACGTGCTGAGCTTTTTAGAAACTTCACAATGGAGAATTTGCCAAAATCGAGAGTTAGCGTCCAGTTTGGAGAACACTTTAGGTCCATGAAGAAGTCCGAGAGTGTGCTGAACGAAAGGGATAGGATGACATTTCCTCAGAGCGTGGCGATTCAGTCCTGTGAAGTCCACGCAGATTCTCAAGTCTACAGAGTGCTTTGGGACGACTACCATTGGTGCATCCCACTCAGCCGGCTCGCGAACAGGTGATATGGTGCCGAGTTTCTGCATTCTTTGTGATTCCATCTTTGTCCTTTCGTATAAGGGAATTGGGATGCGCCTCGGAGAACTGAGCTCAAAAGTTATAGCTCTTGCCTGAAGTTTTTTTCAGTGTTCCTTGTGTAGTTTGCCGAGTCCCTGGAACAACGCTGGAAATTCTTCTTTCGAATTCACTTTCTCAGCAATTGCATTTACAAATGTCAACGTGCGGAGTTAATTGATCGCTGGCTTACCTAACGACAGAGTGCGGACCTTACCTAAGACGTAGACATCCTGAGTAGTCGTACGGTCGCGGTAGATGAGCTCGAGTTGTGCAACTCCTGCGGCTGGGAGAAGTTTTCCGTCTAGAGTATGTAACTAGGGAGGAGGAGATGAGAGAAAAGGTCTGTCCTTGAACGTCTGGAATGCTTGCTTCGGGAGGACTGTTTCGTCGGCGCCAGTGTCAATTTTGAAATCTACTGGCTGACCTTGAACCAAGACCGCTGCCTCCCATGCTCCAGAATATGACGTCTTGATTACTCCGTGGAATCCTGCTCCGAAATGGACTTGCTGCGTTTCGACGCAATCGAGGTGCCGCGACATGCATACGGAGGCGTAATGACCCTTTTTCCTGCAATTCCTGCAGGCTTCCGAGCGTGCTGGGCACAGAGTACGAGGGTGACATTCTTGACCACACCAACGGCACGGTTTCTGTATGTGGTTTTTACGCAGGATGAAGATGGCTTGTTTACCCCACGTGAATAGCTGCCGCTTTTGTCCTGTTTCGAAGTACCCGATGTAGATTGGGGAGCGGACGCAACTTTGTTCACACATAGTACTTCCTGGCGGATCTCGACTTGTTGCTGACGTTCGCTCTCGATCTGGCAGACGGACACAAGAACCCTTTAAAGAGGGAAGTCTGCGTCGAACTGTAGACTGGTGGATAGCTGCTTATCTTTTATCCCAACTACGAGGCAGTTGCGCACGAACTCTTATGGAAGAGCACCGAGCTCGCAGTCTTTCGAAAGTGTGCGAAGCGCAGTAACGAAATCTTCGGCCGACTCACCGTCTTATTGCCCTCTGGTGTTGAATCTGGCTAGTTGAAAGATTGTGTTGCGTCGCGGGCTAAAGTAATTGTCGGACTGCTCCACGAGTGCGTCGAATTTCTTGGGAGCCAACATGGCGTAGATTTCCTCGGCTCGCTCGCCCATGATGTAGAGTAGCGCATCTATTTGACGCTTTTCGGGCTAAAAGCACAACGCTGAAGAGGTACGAAAACGTGCAAATCTTTGTTTCCACTTCGGCCACTCGTTCGGTGAAGAAGAGTTGAAGGCGTCTGGCGGCTGAATTACGAATGACGCCATGGCCTCTAACGTTAAGGGGTCGCGTGCTTGAGTACCGAGATGTGCTTATAGCGAGCAGCTCACCGGCGTTTCGTTCCTGGCATCGTCCTTCGCACGGAAGAGGACTAAAAACCGATGTCGGCGGCTAGAACCTGTTCTTCTGACAGCCTGTTGTAGCCAGGCAGGAAGAGCGAGATGGCCAGATGAGAAGTCACATACGCACGCGTTTAATGGTTTCTGAGACGTGTTCATTCTCAAGAAGAAGAAGAAGCACGCGCTGCCAGATCGCCGATCATGCACAGTCACGGGGAACTACGCTTCCCTGCTTCTACTAGATGGCAGCATATACAACAGAAAGGTACACATAGAAATGGTCTCCAGAAAGAGCCCTTCCCCCTTTACGCAGTTCCAAGTCAATATGAGCCAACAAACTCGTGCACCGCTATATGCTGCGAAGACGGCGAAGCGTAGAAAGCCTACTCACAATAGTCAAAATTATTTGAACAGGCAGTGAACAGTTTGTCCTCGCAAAATATATTTGCAGTGCCTAACAAAAGCATGCACTGACAGAGCTACGCCCTCTCAGTACTACCGGAATAACACCTGTTGCGTTTCTAGCACAATATATGACTGAACAAAGCCTACGCACTCCATTGCTTCATACACCTGTTGACCATAGCGCGTTCAGGAAAACAAATCTGAACGAGCACCGCGAATAGCACCCGTGCATAACCTTATCCATGACTGAACTCCGCAACCCATCAACAAGGCAAAACAGCTCCGCTCGTACACGTTTGCAAGTCGAGTACTCTTAACATCAATCCCTAAATGAAATCAACCAAAAACTGAGTTTTTCAATGATAATAATAATAATATTTGGGGTTTTACGTGCCAAAACCACTTTCTGATTATGAGGCACGCCGTAGTGGAGAACTGCGGAAATTTTGACCTCCTGGGGTTCTTTAACGTGCACCTAAATCTAAGCACACGAGTGTTTTCGCATTTTGCCCCCATCGAAATGCGGCCGCCGTGGCCGGGATTCGATCCCACGACCTCGTGCTCAGCAGCCCAACACCATAGCCACTGAGCAACCACGGCGGGTTTTTCAATGATGCGGTTAGCCACGAAACTTGGCCAAAACGTCCGAAATCCCCTGAGAATGCCTCCCCGCGGGAACTCGACGGCCAACTGTCATGGTGAGTGCGCCGAGATGCGGAAAATAAGAATACCACATGACGGCGCTCCACCCATTGGGAGACGCAGACCTTGTATCCTCCCTCGTCTCATGCCTCTCGCAGCAACAGTGGTGGCAAGATAAAAGTATGTCGCTACCTTTAAGTTTTATTCAGGGACATTAGGGAAAACAAGTGTTCCCGTATTCTCCCGCAGGTAGCAGAGTTGCGCGTAACTTTTCCGGCGCCGCTCGCAACGCTATTAGCCGAGCGCTATCATGTGGGACAAATTGGCGTCAAATGTTCAAATGCGCCACTGCAAGGACAACTTTACGGGCTCGACGCCGACTCGTCGTTTCCGTTATGCCGTCGACATTGCAATCAGTGGACCACCGAGCGTGCGTTGAATTTATCAGCTCCGGATTGCACGTATGGTACTCGACGATATTAGGTCAATGACCTTGGATAAGTGACACGAAACATATCATAATGACACTTCTATTCTAGTATGACGACGCACACTAAACAGTACAAACCGCACCGAATGTGGCAAAGCTTTCTAAGTTATAAACCCCATGCAAGCTATCTTGGGCGCGACCGCGACAAGCGATGCGATGGAGATGGTTGTCGGGTTTGCTCGTCGCCTACAAGGCGTACCTCATTCGAGCGACGATATTGAACGACATCTCCTCGGTGTATCCGGTATGAGGGCAAGAATATACGTGCCAAAACGAGCGTGACGCGTGCTTAATAATTTCAGTTGGTGTATTTTACTGAAAAAAGCAGCATACAATATTTCTGAAGGTCCTGCACTAGGTTCTTATCCTTGTACGTATAAAGATTCAGTCTTTTGCAGCTTTGGTGCGACAATCGACAGTATTACCAGCAGCAGCGATAGAAAGACCAGCAGGCAAAAAAGCTAATGGAACACCGCGCGGCGTTTGTCTCCTGCGCGCGCGAGGAGTTGCTTCACTGCATAGCTGGAACATAATGGCGAACCTATGCGCAACTCTGTTCCTTGGGGAGCATATACGGCAACACTAGGGAAAATTGCATCACTGCGCCATCTGGTGATGGCTGGCCTCGTTCGAGATAAAGCTTGCGTCCTAGCTTGCGTGCAAGTATGTATACTTGCTGGCTCATTCGCGCGAGTTGCTCTTCGCCCAGACACCTTCCGCGAGAGCCCGCTATCTGGGCATCAGCTGAGAGCGTGACTCGCTTGCAATCAGGTTAAAAACGCACGGTACATCAGGCGTTATTGGTGGCATCATTGGGGTTAGCTGTGATCCGTGGGCTCTATAGGCCCATTCACTTTGCTCTTCGGCACGGGTAGCAGAATATGAGGTCGTAAAGGAAAGGCGAAAGCGTTTTCAGGACTGGTACGTGACGAACTATCTTTCTGGGTGGAGAAATCATTCTTTTGCACTGCTGTACTTTATGCTTTCACGTTTCTGTGCGCCTACTGGAAACGCAACAAGCCACGAACTGGTGCTCGGGCCCTTCGCTCGCAAACGCTGCAGGATTACAAGTTTACTGGCATCTTTTATTAATTCTTTAGCCAGATGATGTCTGTTCAATGCTTGTCACCAGGTAGACGCAAGGGGCTGTGGAAAATATTATTCAGCACCGCAGCTCAAACATCAAGTACTAAACGACCGTTCCTGTAACCCGAAAGCATTCCTCGGACTCTACCTCACTTGAGCCTTTGACAGCATTTTCCATGCAGCTATCCTTCTCCAGGTATCCCACCGCCTCCTGGGAGAGCCAGCCTACAATTACATCCGTGACTTCCTCGGCTATCGCACGGCCACCAACGTGGCTGGGGATTTACGATCAGACCAGTTTCTCCTTGGCTGCAAAGGCACCCCGCAAGGTTCAGTTATCTCTCCCATGCTCTTTAACTTAGTCACGATAGGTGTTGCCGAGTAACTATAACCAGTCGACAATATCAACCTTACCATCTACGTCGACGACATCACCATCTGGGCGCACCGAGGCAATGATGGTCAAGTGGAGTCAGCCCCCAAAGGGCAATTGACACGGTTGAAGCATATCTCCAAAGAACCGGACTGCGCTGTTCGTCAGCTAAAGCGGAGCTTCTTCTCTACAAGCCCATTCAGCGGCGACGCCCTCCCAAACACAAATCTGATCACCGACCCTATGGCGCCATCACCCTACGCTTTCAAGATGGCAGTCCTATCCCAGACGTCCCTCGGTCCTGGGTCCCGGGTACCGGGTCCCAGGTCCCGGGTCCTCCGTCTCACCATCTCTACCAACGGCTCCAACGAATTGGCTCTCAATAAGATCTGTGCCCAATGTCAAAACAAGCCTACACCTTCTTAAACGCATCTCCAACCGACGAAAGGGACTCAAAAAAGAAAGCCTTCTCCATGTCGTGCAGTCTCTTGTCATATGTCACGTTACCTACGTTGCTGCGTACCTCGAATGGTACCGGGATGAGCAAAACATAGAAAGACTGTCATAGACTCCGACTGACTCGGGATGCTCCCGAATAAGCCGCGGTGATTGTGACGCGATCGCTTTCGTAACACCAGGCTTGACAGTGGAAATTTTATTTCGAGTATCACTGCGTCGTAAAGCAAAGGGCACACAGGCTTGCTATGGAGAAGGCGTTCGCTCAGCTCCGTTAAGGAGCCCTTGTGCCGAGAACGAGAGCAAGTGTGACACGGCGGCGCGGCGGGGCCCTCGCTTCATGCGGAACACCTGAGGCACCAACAGGGCTGCACGTGTTCCCTTGCGACCGCTCAGCTACGTCAAGATGCCCCTGTAACGTGTCACCGTCAAGGCAAAGCGAGTCTATATACAATTTGTTGCTGCAGCATGCAGGCGCTGGTTTTTTTGCGCTCAATCGGTAACGTGACGCCTTCGCATCAAAAACTGCAATAGCATTCTTCTTGAGAAACCCCATATAGACGTTACCAAACTGCATGCTCAGGTCCTCAAACACCTTCGTAAGTAAAGTATAGCAGCAATGAGTATTCTCAGTGCTGCGTCTTCAAACACACTACAAAACGTGAAGAACATTCTAAAAAAATAATACCTGATTCGGACTAGTCACTAGAAATGTTGAAATATCTTTCTCCTCCCAAAGAGTAACCTACAGACAAAACGCAATCATCGAGAAAATTTTTATACATGTAAAGTTGAAGACAAGAAATAAGCGAAGATCCAGTCTATTTAGTCATCTGAGGTTCTTGACACGAAAAACATATAACGTCGGCCGTTGCAGTAAACAGTACATCATCAGACCCATTCAGAAGTTAAGTTTGTCGTTTACATTACCTACGCGTCAAGCAATGCTGTCAACTGTCGATGTGCCCCTTGTAGCAAACAATACATAAGGCCTCGAACTGAACAGGAAATATACACAGGACTCGATGACCATAGCGCCGATACAAAACGAAATTTGGCTTTAATGAGCCACTTAGCTAACACAATAGACCACTTTGCATAACACGGTTGAATCATCGACAAAAATTACTTTATTTACTACAAGCAAATTTTCTTTCACCGCGCGAGTGAAATAACCAGTAGTCATCTCTCATGCAAAAGTTTCAAGTTGTACGTGGCTTCGAGGTCATATGGGCAGGCGCAGTGTTAAATAGGTTAAATATATGAAAGCGTTATATATGTACATCAATTGCAAAGACGGAAATTATTGTTCATTCTGCTAACCTAGATTATTCTCCTATGTAAAACGTACAGCTCTTTTTAACCCACGCATTCCCTTTCTACGGTTCTTTCCCCTTCCGACACTGCACTTCCGGTTAATGTTTTCTACGCGCTTTCATTCTTATACGCGTATCGCTCTTTTTTGACCTGTGTACTAAGCAGGCCATTTATACAGAAATCTTCCATAAAGTTTATTCTCTGCTTTGCAGTCTCGGCCACACTCCCTCTGTTTTCGTGCATATATCGTCGGGCAAGTACGTTTGGCAAACATGCAAACTTCATTTTTTCATCCAAAATTGGCATATTTTTTTGCGTAGTCAAAGTGATGGCGTACCAAGTGTTCCAATTATTGCTCAATGCAACTGCTTTGTCTCTGCAAATCAAGAATATTGTGCATGTAAGTGTGTGGGGCTCTTGTGTAAGACTATTCTCCTGATTTCCGCAAACTCTGTTTCCTAAGACACAAACTGAAAAATGCACCTGCTAATGTGAAATTACTGTGTTATTTTACATTTATGAGACCAAAGTTAAAGTATGCATGTATATCATGGGATCCTTACACTAAATCAAATATCGTGCGCCTTGAAAAAATACAAAGAAAGGTAGTTAGGTTTATATTTCATAAATTCGCAAGGTTGGACTCTCCCTCTAAAATTATGTCAGGAAATTCCATTCCCACTCTTAAATCACACCCAAAGCTGCTAAGGCTTGAACTCCTTTCCCTTCTTCTCAACAACAGGCTTGAAATTAAATCATAGACTTACATAACGCCTGCAATAACACAGCACAAGAGGCAGCAGCATCTGGACTCACTAGCACCCTATTATGCTCTGACACATTTAAATTTTCTTTTTTTCGCACAACAATATCAGACTGGAACGACAGTTTACAGACACAGTGTGATTGAAAATTGTATAAATTTGAAGTTGCTTGTTCCTAATTTGTTCTGTTTTGTTTGTATGCGTTCTATTGCCCCTCTGCTTGGACCGAAAGGTTTGCAGTATGTAGTAAATAAATAAAAAAAAATTACAAGTGGATAAGTTAGCAGATCGCACGCCCTGGGAGACCAATGTTGTGCAAACCAGTATGCGGGGAGCCTACCATGTTAACGAAACCAACATGACAGCACCAAGACGGAGGCGGCTCTTTCATGACCTACATTACACGCACGTAATCGCATTCATGTCACGACCTATCATTTATGTTCGTCATACACTGTTATCCCACTATGCCAATTTCGGTAAACACCAAGATAAAGAAACCAACATGAGAGCACCAAAACCTAAGTGGCTAGATAGATAGATTCTGACAAACTATTAGATGCTCTCCAAGAAATGCTTCGAATTTAAAATTAATAACTTAGCCGCCCCATGGAAAGCCTCCTTTTATAATTTAGTTCAGATCGTACAGTATACCGGGTGTCCCAGTTAATTTAGACCAAGATTCAAAAACAGCCCAAAAGCTCTGGAGAAATCGTACAGACTGCATATTAGCGGCATTCATGGTCATTTAGAGCCAGTATTTTTTTTCACCGCGAAGTATTTATCAATAATTGCTTTTAATTAGTGAACTTTTTTATTTATTGCATGAATAGCAAACATATCACATACAATGTTGAAGGGCACCTCATATAACTTCCGAATCAAGAATTTTTTTCGTGCTCACCTTTGCCTCGTTGCTTCTTCGCAGAATTACCAGGAGCGCCGGCAACATCCAAAATACGAAATAGATAGGGGTTAGCGCGCCGCTACTCAAGCGCTCATAAGCGAATAGACACGGGTACACGGCTTTACCAGCGGCAGCAGTCGATAGAGGGTTCCACGCTTGCTAATGGTCGCGACATCATGAGGACACGCCGCTGCCGCATTGATATGTGTAGCGAATCCGTAGGTGGGGAGGGGGGATCTCGAAGCCGGGAAACCATGACGGTGCACTTGGGACTGTAAGTTCGTGCACTCATCTTTTTCTGTAGATAGGCGCGCCAGGAACGTATGTTTCTTTTGTTCCCTTTAACAATAGAAACAAACGTTGAGCTGGTTATGCCCATCTAGAGCGTATTTGCGGATCTGTATGGCCAACATATGTTGTCGATTGCGCAAATTATTTTTGCTTGACGCGTTAGTGCGTACATATTAACGGCAGATCTCTACGGTACCGCGCCGGCGGCCTACTCTTCAAGAAGACAGGCATGCTCTTCAGGAATGATCAGAAGGCTGGAATGATCATGGCTCTGGGGACGCCGCACGGCGAAAAGAGGAAGGCCGCCAAGCTATTCCGTATGTGGCATTGTAGAGGGCGCCGTAGTCTGTCAACTATGATCGGAAGGCACGAAGTCATTTGCGAGACGGGTAGCTTCAAAAGAAAGCAACACAGGACTGCGAGGGTAGTTCAAGGAGCGGAAACGAATGTTTGGCCATTCTTTGCTCCTAACCCTCAAGGTAGTGTCCGCGACTCCAGTGAAGAAGCAAGAACCTCGTCATCAGTGTAAAGGATATTTAAAAAAAGGTCATAAGCACCCGTATCATGTAAAACCTCATCAAAAAGGTTAAGACCGAGATTTTGAAAAGAGACTTGGCATTGCGAATTGGATTTTAACGAAATATTCAGATGAGCCGGACTATCTTACTCACGTGCTGTGAGTGTATCAGGCTTATTTCTCCAGAAACGCGAAAGTTAATCTTCGCAACGCACACTACCGGAGTGATAGGAATCCTCACTTGCCGGCATACACACGACACCAGTAGCAGTGGTCACTTAATGTGTTGTGCGGTATTTTCGAGGGCAACATTATGGCAACACTAACGACGCAACGCTACGTCAAGGACATCCTCGAAGACCCCGTGAACAAGGACTGTTGCACCATTCCACTTGCGCACCTAAGGAACGTCCGGTTACGACATGATGGGGCTCCTGCGCATATTATTAGTCTCGAATGTAGCTCGACAAGCTTTCTCGTGGGCAGTTCATTCGCCCGCCAGGATCTTTAATCTGGTCGACAAGGTCGCCGGACATGACACCGCTGGACATGTCGTTGCGGGGCTACGTGAAACATCGCGTCTATAACGGTGAAACTACCACACGGGACACCCTAAATGCAAAAATAAGCAGAGCCTACCGCGTGATTCCAACGTTGCATGTCAAAGGTGCAACAGCGCAAGTGTTGGAAAGGAGCACGTACTGTGCTGCTTCAAACGGTGACCTGTTTGAGCATGTGCTGTAAGCTGCAGTGGAATGTAAGCGCTCGACATTGGTGTAAAACGTGGTTCTTTAACACACCTTCATGACAGCCCCCTTTCCTTGCATCAAGAGAAATTGCGACAAAGATAGAAACAGGTGATAAAGCGCTATGTTCTGCCTCTTTTCCGGACTTTAAGAGAGAGAAAGCGCAAATGGCTAAGCCAGTTGCACCTTTAGATGTTGCCATATGGGTGGCCGAGACGTCTTACGTGCTTTTGGTTTATATTTTATTGAAATGAACTCCTTCGTAGCTCTTTTTTCTTCTTCCAAGAGCTGCCCTACTTTCTGATTTCGTGCTCGTTGGCGAACAATTTTTCAAACATTGCGTAGATTTATGTAGCTTACCCTGCACTAACCCCGTTGGGCCCGGGGTTATACCCTACTCGGGCCCAATTGGGGTAGTGCAGAGTAGGGTATAACCCCGGGTCGACGCTTGGACAGCATCACGACACGTTAAACCGTCGTTTGCCGGCACTTTATTAAAGTTATCCGTATCCTAATATAGCTTTGTTTTATGATACGCGAAGTTTAAAGCTATCCCGAGCGCCTGATGACCGAGCGCGACATTCATGATCGAGTCGTCCTTCATGACGAAGCCATATACGATGCGTCGGTAAACGAATGCAGCCCTATGTATTTCAAACATAGATTAGAAACGCTTCAGAAGGCGCGCCTATTTCATATTTCGCGCATTACGCAGGCTTTGTTATTTAGTCAAAAATAACTAAGCACACTTCAGCACGAAATAAATTCTTGATTCAGTGGTTATTTCAGTTTCCCTACAACTTTGTATTTGAAATGTTTGCGATTCAATCAATATTCTTTAAAAATCACTAGTTGAAAGCAAATTATTATTAAACGCTTCGTGATGAAAAAAATACTGGCTGTAAGTACACACGACTGTGGCTACTATGCAATCGGTACGATTTCTCTAGAGCTCTTTGGTTTTTTCTTTATCTTTGTCCTTACGTTAACTGTGAGACATGGTATAAACTACATAAAAATGCTGGTAATACCATTTGCTCAAAATAATACCTGTGTCTACAATACTGCCATCTGCATATATGCGCCAAAAACTATGCAACTTCCAGAGCGCTTCTCGTTGAACGTTTTTAACCACGTTAAAGCCTTCGAAAGTGGTATTGTATTGCGCTAAACAAGCCATAAAAAGCTTGTTGTGCTGCGTACACACCCTTTACAGCGAAGGTGGTTCCGAAAGAATTGCACCCGATGTTTCCCTTATTACAACGATATCCGTTATTGTGTCCATACCCTAGTCGATTTCACGTTCACCACTTGCAACCGCATCCGGTGTAGAATATAAGAGTGGTCTTGCCAAGGATGATGACCTAATCACCAGAATTCAAGACCTCCTGCTGCAGACTATCCGTCAGAAGTACCACCTCTCATTCACTCCAACTTTTTTATTTATATCTTGTACAATCATCTTCCCCTCCTACATTCCGGCAGACAAGAATGATGTGCCTCGACGCCGTCACGGCACTAGCTGCTGGGACAGGCTGGTGCCAGACTCTATAGCTCCTGTATGAAGCAGCACCATCCTAACTTATTACAAACCAAACCAGTCGTAAAATTTGTAAGGCAGAAAAGAAAAGCCGAGGAAGAAGTACAATAGTTCTCCCCCTTTATGGGTCAGGAGCACTATCTGCACAATGGGTGACGGATGTGCTCCTACTGACAGGACGTAATTACGGGTGCATATGCTAATGCATACACCAACCGGTAGTCCATGCAGAAATGTAAGCCTTACATCTAAAAAAAATACGCCAATACTGATGTTTCACCATTAACATTTCTTTTGAAACATTCCACTGGTACTCAAATTATTCAACGTGTTTACCATGAAATTCCTTTAACAATTGCGCAGAATTTCTTCGGAATGCTGATAACTTCTACGGAAACTCTACGACAGACGCATGCAAATATGCGAGGGGCGTATCGAACCTGGCGGTAGGGATATGCGGATGAAGCGCTATGATTGACTCACGATTAGCAGCTGCTGCCCATTCCTAGACTAAGCAGGCAAGTGTAAAGAAGGAATAAGGGGAGAATGAATGGATGGATAGGCAAAAAAACCCAAAGCAAACTCATATCACTGCCGAGGATGTCATACACACGAACAAGCGGTAATTGAGGTCCTAGCACTGTATTGAGATGGACAAGAAATGTGACTGGACATGTGCCGCAGAATTGCGTGTGTAGCATACAGTGACTACAATACGTGCCTAAAGATTACTCAACGTTAACCGTAGTGAGAGAACAACCTACGTCTATTTACTTGTTCTAAAAATTTAAGTTACCAAGCAGCTTTCGAATTTATAGCCTACATGGTTAGCATATAACGCCTTGTCAGTGCCGTGAAACATTGGAAAGGCGCAGTAGGGCCCACTAAGTGGGTTGCGATGGAAGTAAAAACATTGTCAGATTATTTCACTCAAAAAAACATAATGGTGCAGGAAGGTGCCTCGTTGACGGGCACCATCAAATGAATGTATTTTAGCGCTAAACTAATTATGTGCTCTACCGTGTCTTTCAGAATGACAGGCGCTCTGGATATAGTGATGTTGAAACGAAAGTTATGCCTCAGAAGAGTATTGCGGTTTCTCGCAAGAACAAAAAGCTTGTCTACATAAAAAAAACTAAACCACAAGTACGAATGGCAAAAAATGTCCGGAGGAAAACCTTCAAAGGCTGCTGTAAAAGCATGAGAAAATACAACACTAAGGTCATGGCAACTTGATTACTTGAATAAAGGCTTACTTCTGGTTTACTTATATCAGTTGCTGTTGCATGTTATCTAGTTATTTCCTTTCCATGTTGTGTAGTTCACATGAAACGTTTTTCCATTCTGCAAATGCAAATATTCCTAGTGGTAAGTTGCCATTCAGAAGTCTTTCGTCGCTGCAATTTCTTGATTTCCCCGCATGGAAGACTTACAACGTAGTAGATTCCTTAACGTCGCTCTCAGGTCATGTTTATGGGGTGAAAAAACTTTTGTTTGGTATAACTTCATTCGATGCTCACGACGCGACCAATGCCTTAAAGTCACTTATAGGTCATTTCAGGGTGTCGAAAAAAAATTATTTACGACTCACGCATGAGAACTCAAATGTCAAGTTCACTCAGATGTCAAAAGCATAAAGCGAACTTGAAATGTCAGGTCTCCTTTAGGTAAGAAGCAGTGTAGGAATATTTTCTTTTTCGTCTGAGTAAGACATCAGTCATGAAAAAGGCTTCAGCAAAACATATGTTTAGCGTTCCAATCACTATGAGAAACGGTAGAGTTACTATACCAACTCTATCTTACTGCTTGGCAAGGAAATGCATATTACGAGTGACGGTTATAGGTTATGGTTAGGTGAATGTGGTTATCAATGTTTTTGAACTCTGGATTGGTCCAAGAGAGGATATAATTTTTCTCTGTTATCCCCTATCTTTTGGGGCTAAGCAATGCGTTAACAGGCAGAGTAACAATGTTGTGTAAGGCAAGCAGTATATACGTGTTGCCATAGAAGTACGACGATCGACTAAAGTAACAACGATTGTATGGCGAAAAATCCGTCAGAGGTTATCAGGGCACGTTCAAATATTGGCGACAACATTATTAATAATCTAGCCATTCGATGAATGTTTAGGACTTTTCCTTCGACGGTGGCTAATAAAGGTGAAAGCAAGAGAAAAACGGAGCGAGATGTCATCTGGCTCTAGCTGTTTTATCAACGCACGGAGCCTCTCGTGCAATATGAATAAGAACACCTAAATTGCTTTAGAGAAGCGGTAGGGGTGCTACATCCTTGTGTCGAATATGAGTGTTCAAATAGTGATTGAGAAAGCCACTTGTTACGCAATTAGGAGCCCGTATCGAATCCACAGTTGCTCAGCAATCGTTTCTTCCGTATATTTGAGTATTTTCTACACGTTGCTCAACACGATAGACATGTCTATGATATGCGGTCTATGTGCCAAGAATGACGGCATACGCATTTCTAAGAAAAAAAAACCATAGAAAAACCGTTTGACATGGAACAATATTGAGTGCGGTGCAATGCCCACAGCTTCAACATAGCGGTAGCCGCTACGAGAAATGGAGTGCGGAGCATGGGCTTATCCCACAGGTTGGGTGATGAGGCTAGCTGTACGTTCTTCTCGGAAGCTGTAGTAGTCTGTTGAGGTGGAACTTGTGTTTGAAATACAGCCATATCCTACAACGTCTCTCAAATTGAAAGAGACAAACTGGAAGAGTTAGAAGAAGTAAGATGTTGTAAGTTGTTCTGTCGCTACGCTTTACGCCGAGTCATTTACTAAGTCATATGTACTCTTGTTCGTGACTCCTTTCTGTAACGCCTTCGGGTGTTAAATGAATTAGAAATAATTAAATATTTAAATAATGTAAATGAAATATCACACGTAAAACATTAGGAATGCCTCGCAATAGGAAGCAGTCGATATATTTATTTGTTTATGTAATTGCATTTATTTGGGCAAGACAAATGAAAGGTTTGCTCGCAAGGTAAGGCAAAGCAGGGCGTAATCCTCTGACTAAGGCCTTTACCTCGCTGGAATAGTAGAACTAGCAGTTTACTAATGAAACAAAATACAACTAAATCAGAAAACATCAAAACTATTTACAGCAAAATTTTAAACACATTGAAATGTATCAAGTGTTTGAAAAATAGCAAGTAACGAAATAAATACAGCACAGCAAAAATAAGAACTTTCTGGTACTGACAAAAGTTATAGATTCAGAATATAACACTTATGACATCACTGTTGACATCAAACAATTTAAAACTCCATTAACATTCGTTAAACATACTGCAATCAGAAAATGGCATGTTTTGTACTACGTGTGTAAATTTGTGATCTCTTCTACAATTTATAGCTTCGTCAACAATGTTAGGGTACCTATTACATAAACACATAGTTTCATATTCGATTGTTTGTGTGCCATATTTTCTTGCTTGGTTTCTTTATTACTATTGAAGTGAGACGTAGACTCTATACTGTGTCTCT
The DNA here is from genome assembly GCF_050947875.1 of Dermacentor variabilis. Taxonomy (NCBI): domain Eukaryota; kingdom Metazoa; phylum Arthropoda; class Arachnida; order Ixodida; family Ixodidae; genus Dermacentor; species Dermacentor variabilis. The sequence continues at coordinate 108,837,634 of NC_134575.1, read as the reverse complement.
ACTCAGGTAACGATTTGGAAATAGTTAAGTGTTGCTGGAGATCTCTTTAAATATCCGTAAGCAGAACTTTGTTTTGTAAGAGTATATAATATTAGGAACTTTGTAGCGCATCATTAATATAGAAGATTCTATGTATTGTTTCGAGAAGTTCAGCAATCAAACAGCTCGCCATTGCAGTGCTGCTATTTTTTCTATACCTGTTTTATTACGATTTACCCATACTAAGTGGCACTAGCTAAGATTCGAGTACACAAACGAATAGTATAGTTGTCTGAGAAGCCTGATAGGCACAAAGCATCGGATGTGTTGTAGGAAGCCAAGTTGTGCAACCTTAATGCGCACATTATTTATGTGCTCTTTCCAGCTTAGGTTTTTATGAAATGTAACACGAAGAAACGAATGGCTTGAGACATGCTGAAATTGCGATCCACAATAAAAAGTTTTTTGTCGTAATCCATTTGCTTATTCTTGGAATAAAAAACTGTAAACTTCGCTTTTTGTTGCATTTAAGTCATGTTTATTTAGATATAGCCTCTCGCTAAGTTCTTGTAACCATTGAGTTGCGGTAACTTCTAGTTCGTGAAGGTCTACGCCGGAAAAAAGACATTACTCTCATCAGCGTATAGCATGATTTCAGCTGCCAGTGGAACGTTTGTTAGCTCACTTATGTAAATAATAAATAATAACGGTACTCAAACGGAGCCTTATGTCTACCCCATATATAGTTACGCTCTTTTCAGAACTGTGCCCTTTCAAGGAAGTATACTAAAATCTAGATTCAAGGTAGCTACGGATATGTTGTAATGCTATGCCTCGAACGCTATATACTTGGAGTTCCTCTAGCAATATGTTATGTTTTATGCTATGAAAAGCCTTGCGAAAGTCTAAGGATATGCCAATGGTAACATTTTTTTCTTGAATGTTATTTGTAATTGTATTTCATACTCTTAATACTGCCATTTCGGTTTATTTATTTTTCTGAAAACCATATTGCTTATCCTAGATAACGCCTTTATCAAGCAAAAATATATTTAGACGCGTATATATGATACGTTCAGCCACTTTGGAAAATACCGGCAATACCGAAATCGGTCTATTATTATTCAAGTCATTGTGTTTCCAACTTTAAAAATTACAGCGACATGAACTATCTTCATTCTTTAGGAAACATTCCACTGGATATTATACTTTTATATTATACTTATATTACATTTTATGACTTACTTTTATAACTATACTTTTATAACTTTTATATTATCCTTATATTATAGTATCACTTATTTTTTGTCATCTAAAATTGCCATATTTGCTACGTTGTCAAAGTGATGCCGTACAAAATGTTCCACTTATTTCTCAATGCAACTGTTTTGTCTCTGCAAATGAAAACTATTGTGCATGTCCGGTGTAAGGCCCTTTAAATAATAAGTGGGCAAGCGGGCTGACCGCACGCCCAAGGAAATCAATGTTACGCGAACCGGTGTGCGAGGAGCCTACCAAGTTAACGAAACGACCACGAGAGCACAAAGACTTAGGCGGCTCTTTCATCACTTACCTGACAAACATGTGACGATATTCATGTCATGACCGATCATTTTGTTCGTCGTACACTTTTACCTCTCTACGTTAATTTTTGTACATACCAAGTTAACGAAACGTCCATGAGAGCACAAAAACCTAGGTGGCCAGACAGATAGATACTGCAAAAGTGGCAAACGTTTTCCAAGAAATGCTTCGAACTTAAAATTAATAACTTATTGTCATCATTGAAAGCCTCTTTTTATAGTTTAGTGTATCTTTCCAAGGTTGCTCGGAGGAGCTTCAGTAGTACCGCTCAAGTGCGCATCTATTTCCGATTTCGCGCATTTCGCGGCATTGTTTTTTTTTTTTCGTGAAAAAAAAATCGGGCACACTTCAGCACGAAATAAATGCTTGGTTCGGAGGTTATTTAAGGTGCCCTACAACTTCGTAAGCGAAATGTTGGCGATTGAAACAATAATAAAGAAATGACTAATTCGCAGCAATTAATAGATAATACTTCGTTATGAAAAAAAATACTGGTTCTAAGCACAAACGACTGCGGCTACTATGCAGTCGGTACGATTTTTCTAGAGCTCTTGGGTTTCTTCCAAATCTTGGTCCAAGTTAACTGGCAGACACGCTATAAACTACATAAAAATGAGCGTAGCACTATAGGGTTAAAATAATACTTATGTCTACAAAACCGCCAGCTGCATGTATACTGCAAAACTACTTACTTAGCAAAACTATGCAACTTCCAGGGCGGTTTTCGCTGAATATTATTAATCCCATTAGAACCTTCGTAAGTGGTATTTTATTCAGCTAACCAAGCCATAAAAAGGTTGTGCTGCGTACACACCCTTTACACCGAATGTTGTTACGAAGGAATTACACTCGATATTTTTCTTACTACAGCGATATCTCTTCTTATGTCCATACCATAGTCGATTTCAAATTCACCGCTTGCACCCGCAACCAGTGCAAGAATTATAGATTGGTCTGGCCGAGAATTATGAACTAATCACCAGAATTGAAGAGCTCGGGCTACAGACTATTCATCAGAGGAACCACCTCTTATCCACTCCAATTTTTTCTTTATTTCTCGTTCAATCTTCTTCCCCTACTACATTCCGACAGACAAGAATAATGTGCCTCGATGCCGTCACAGCACTAGGTACTGGGATAGGCTGGTGCTAGGCTCGTTAGCTTCTTTATGAAGCAGCGCCATCCTACATTTTTACGAACTAAGCCAGTGGTAAAATTTGTCAGGCATAAAAAAAGGCCGAGGAAGAAAAACAATCGTTTCCCCCTTTATGAGTGAGGAGTACTACCTGCACAATGAATGACTGACGTGTTCGCACTGAAAGGAGATAATTACAGGTGCATATACTAATGCATACACCAACCAGTGGTCCTTGCAACAATGTGAGCCTCACGTCTAAAAAACTGAGCCACTTCTGATGCTTCATCATAAACAGCATTTCTTTTGAAACATTCGCCTACTACTCAAATTATTCAGCATGTTTACCGCGAAATTCCTTTAAAAAGTGAATACAATTTATACGGAACATACATAGTTTCTACGGAAATTATACGAAAGACGCATGCAAATATGCGAACGGCGTAAAAAAAATCCAGAGCAAATTCATGTGACTGCCGGGGCTTCCAAACACATGAAGAAGCTGTGATTGAGGTCCTAGCATTGCACTGACATGGACAAGAAAATACAGGACGTTTGCCGCAGAATTGCGCCTCTAACATACAGTGACTACATTACGTGCCTAAAGATGACTCAATGAATACCGTGACGAGAAAAGAGCGTGCGTCTATTTACTTGTTCTAAAAGTTTAAGTTACCAAGCACCTTTATAATTTATAGCCAGTATTATTTGCACATAACAACTTGTCAGTACCGCAATATATTGTAAAAGGGCAGTAGGGCCCACTAAGTGGGTTGGGATTGATTTACACGCATTGTCAGATAATTTTACTAAAGAGAGAAAGATAATGTTCAATTTAGGTGCCTTGTTGAAGGGCACCATCAAATGAATGCATTCTTAGCGCCAAACTTGTGCGCTAGCTTTTCTTTCAGATTGACTGACGGTGTAGGATATGGCGGTGGTTGAAACGCGTTATGCCTCCACATGTTATTGCGGTTTCTCGCAAGAACAGTACGCTTCTCTACATAAAAAACTAAAGCACAGGTATGAATGGCGAGAAATTTCAGGAAGAAAACTTTCATAGGAAGCTGTAAAAGCATAAAAAATACAACACTTCGGTGATGGCAACGTGATTATTTCAATAAATCCTTACTTCTGGGTAATTTATGTCAGTTGCTGTTGCATGTTATTGCAAGCTATTCCCTTTCCAGGTTCAATATTTACCATAAAACGTTTTTCTATGAGCCGTATGCAAAAATTCCCAAAGATAAGTTGTCATTAACTGTTCTTTCGTCGCTGCGTTTTTTTTTATTTCCCCGCATGAAATGTTTACAGCCTGCTAGATTCCTTAAAATCACTCGGAGGTCATGTTTATGGCGTAAAAAAACGTTTGTTTTTTAACTTCATTCGACTCTCACGACGCGGCCAATTTTTTTAAGTAATTTATATGTCATTTAATGGTGTCGAAAAAAATTTGATTTACGAATGACGCATGAGAACTCAAATGTCAAATTTATTAGATGTCAAAAGCATGAAGTGAACTTCACATGTCAGGTCTCCTTTAAATAAGAAGCAATGTAGCAATATTTTCTTTTTCGTCTGAATAGGAGACAAGTCATGAAAGAGCCTTTAGCAAAACATATATTTAGCGTTACATTGACTTTGAGAAACGTTGATACATATTACGAGCGACGGTTATATAGGTTATGATGAGCTGAATGTGGTTATCTGTGTTTTTGTACTCTAGATTTGTCCTAGAGAGGATATAATTTTTTGCTGTTATCCCTTATCTTTTGGGGCTAAGCAATGCGTTAACAGGCGGAAGAACGAGGTTGTGTAAGGCGAGATGTCAATATGTGTTACAATAGAAGTCCGACGACTAAAGCGACACCGATTCTACGGCGACAAGCTCGCGAGACGATATCAGGGCATGTTCAAATATTCGCGACAACATTATTATTAATCTGGCCATTCGATGCATGTTTAGGACTTCCCCATCAATGATGGCAAATAAAGGCGGAAGCGAGAGAAAAACACAGCGAGTTGTCACCTGGGTCTATGTCTTTCATCAGCGCGTAGAGCCTCTCGTGCAACATGAACAAGAGCCCCTAAATTGCTTTAGGGAAGCGGTAGTGGGGCTACATTCTTGTGTCGAAAGTAAGCGTTTAAATAGTGATTGAGCAAGCCACTTGGTACTCAATTAGGTACCCGTATCGAATCCACTGTTGCCAAGGGATCATTTCTTACGATTATTTGGGTATTTTCTCCACGTTGCTCAAGCCGATAAATATGTATATGCTATGCTGTCTATGTAACAACAGTGATGACAGATGCATTTTAAAAAAGCAAAGAAAACAACCGTATGACATTGAACAATATTGAGTGCGGTGCAATGCACACAGCTCCAACATAGCGGTAGCCTCTACGAGAAACGGAGTGCGGAGCATGGGCTCTTCCCACAGGTTGGGTGATGAGGCTTGCTGTACGTTCTTCTGGGAAGCTGTAGTAATCTGTTGAGGTTGAGCTTGCATTTAAAACACCGCCACATCCTACAATGTCTGTCAAATTGAAAGAAAATGTAGCACAGACGATGCATTTAGGCCCTACAAAAGTCGAATTCTTGTGGATGTATCGGATAACGAAGCACGTTCCTGTGACATTACTTTTTTTGCTGAAGTTTGCTGAGAATATGTGCCCTTCTAGCCCTACTGTTCCACTGCAATATTTAGGGGCATTAACACGGTGTTAGGATCTAACGATAGCCGTTATAGATGGTAAAGGTACCGGCTCCAGGAAGCGTTAGAACAAATAACATGTCGTAAGTTGTTCTATCGCTACGCTTTACGCCGAGTCATATGTACTGTTTTTCGACACTTCTTTCTGTAACGCCTTCAGGCGGTAAATAAATTAGAAATAATTTATTATTTTTAATTATATATAAAGAATCACCAGTAAATGTTTAGGCATGCCTCGCAATAGGAAGCACTCAATATGGAAAGATTTATCCGACCTCCGGCACAATGGAACGCAGAATATGTTTGATTATGCTCTTGTTTATGATTTCGGTGGTGGCAGAAAACGTTGACGTAGAACTATTTCTTTATTTTAGAGCTGAAATTTCTCATCCCGCTTTTCCTCTTTCTTCCAAACAATACACCTGATTGTCAGTTCTCATGCGATCTTGTTTTTCCAAGAATAATAAACGTAGTCTTTTTCTGCTGAATAAATGACACATAAGTGACGTTAAAAAAATTTCCACATCCTATGTCTCGCATGACGTTAGAAAAGCAACCTAGGGACGCAGGAATTGTAAATGGCAGCATACGCCAGCAAATGTTCTTTCTCTCCTAAAAACGAATTACATCGTGAAATATACAACACTGTAAGAAACTAGCTAATGACATTTGAGGAACACAGTGCTCAAAATTAGGAATGATGACTTTGAAGGAAAAGTGAGGTTTTTATTAATGATGAGTTGCACGTGTTTTTTTGAATGAAAGCATAATTTGTCCCTTTACACGCAAATGCGGCGGTGGTGTGACCGAGCAATGGTGCCAAGAATAGCTCACTGCGCAAACGGAGAAACACGGCTGGAAGTGCTAGGATTGGCATGAAATTTCTCGGAAAGTTCCCTGTACGAAAAGTAAAGTTCAAAAGGGAATTGGGTACGTTTACGCCTGGGTGGAAATCGAACGCGGGCCCGCAAGGTGCGCAACGAGCACACATTCCTGACGCCCCGGCATCTGTTTTGCCTGAATGAAGGTGTGGCCCAGGGAATGCACCATTGGCCACACGACGGCGCATGAAATACGGAAGAAGAAGAGACGCGTCATGATTGTAAAAAAATGAGTGTATCAAGTAAAAAACATTTTACCAAAGTGAAAATAATGCTTTCGCATTCCACTACTAAGCAGTATTAAGCGCCGTATTCACAAACCAGACTTACCGCGATAAGGCCTCTTATGAAAGGACGAGAAAAGTATAGGTATCAGAAAAGAACAAATGTGGGATTCGAAAACGCGGCTTAACGTGCCATAAGTGTGCCTTAAGAAAGGCGCCCCTAACTCTAATTGCTTTACCTGGTAGCGAGGCTAGGTAATTTTTTTTGCTCCAAATTATTTACTTTGACAGTGTTTAACCTGCCTTTATTACAAGAAAGCAACAATGGCGTGCACGCAGGAACATGTACACAAATAATGCGCAAATGTTTGATGACGCATGATGAAACGCTCACTGTTTCTGGTGAGTCCGCCATTTACGTCTGGCCACGTTGGTGTAACCCCGTCAACCCAGCGCATGTTTTTTAACGACGTCACGAGATTGGTTTTGCCCGCGTTGTTTTTCAATTTCCCACATCCGCCTTGTTTTTCCTTGTTTTTACTTCGTACGCTTTCTTTTTGCTTATTTATAAGTAGCTGTGTATTATATTAAATATTTTTTCATGAGTTTAGTTGTTTAAACAGTTCTAGTGTTCTTTTTTTTTGGTAAACCGCATTGAGAATGGAGCGGCGCAAAACTAACTTTACGGTCGAGGAGCGCACCTTCCTGATGGATCTAATGGAGAGGCACCGCGATGTGCGTGAATGTAAGAGAACTGATGCTGTGTCCCCCCACGCAAAGAACAAGACGTAGGGGAAGTTGGCCGACGAGTTCAACAGTCGCCGAAACATGCGGACACGAACACCTAAGTAGTTGAAAGAATGCTGGGGCAATCTGAAAGAAATGCGGCGGCGTGCGAAATCCGAAGACTTGCTTGAGGTCTTCGAAAGAGGTGAGCGTTCCATTATTCCTCATGTGCCAAAAATGCTGTCTGTTGATTCTCGCTTAAGAATATATATATTTGATGAACTGCACGGGAAGCCAGCGCTACAGCTGATTTTGAACGCACTCTGCAACAGTTTGTGCGCGTGCACACGTAACAGTGGCGAGGACATACTAAATTCATTGCCAGAAATAACGTTGCACTGAACTTGGTTGATTGTAACATGCAGTCAAACGAAGGATGTGCCTTCGCATGTTTGTTTTCCGCGACACACTTGCACAACGGGCAAATTTGCTCATGTATTGGTGTCTTGAAGGCCCCGTTTGCTAGATCAAAGGACATCTTACTATAAAAGAAACGCTGCCTTATTGGTTTGCATAGCGTGCAAATGCACTCCTTCGCCGAACGCTTTCAGCTAGCTTTGGGTGCAGGCTTGTGCGCTGTAATTAAATACCAGGGGCAAGTAACACTTGGGCACAGTTGCAGTTTATTAGCATATTCACGGTTCTATGTGCGTGTGAGTACGGTGACGTGTGTCTATATTTCCCTTGTGCTCAGCTAGCAGGGCTCTAAAATGACTTAAGGCCGCTACATCATTATGCGTGCACATGTTTCTGCCAGTATTTTCGAAGCAGTGGAACTGAAGAGGTGTGATTGAATTTTTAGCGATCGTCAAATTTTGCTAACGCTGATATTTGCCTTTCAAACGTGGTGGCACACCGGCCTTAAGCCACATAAGCGAGGAATTACTGAGGGTCGGTGCGGTGGCAATCAACATGGCCACACGCCTTACAAACGTTTTCGACAGCGACTGCGCTGGACCTGGCACAGAGCCCTCGACAGCTGTAGCAGCACTTCTGGCTTCGTCACAGCCGGGACAAGCATTGATGCACATAGCGAGTATGAGTTAATATGCAATATTATATCTGGACTAATTGTTTAGGAAACTAGATTTGCTAATACAGAAAGGCACCAAATGATGCACTGAAGATGGATAAGTAACAACTCATTCTGTATTACGCATTTAAATCAACAGTATTTCAAGGAACTGCGCAACTGTTTAACGTCAGAATGCTGACAGTACTTTTGCGCATCATGATGATGAGGTTAGAGCGGCGCAGGAATGGTTTTATTTTTGTTTTGTTATAATGGACGCTATAACGAGGAATGATGTAGTCATACGTTCTGTCTCCTAGGCTCCCACAACTGATTTTCGCAACGGTGTTTCTGCATTATTTCACTTTTTGCATGTTAGTGTTGCAAAGGGAATGTGCTTATTTTGCACAGTCTCCGTCCAGAAGAAATGTCGTAATATTATCTTCACTGAGCGCACGAGAGGCATCATGCCTTGTGAAGAAAACTGTAAATTGACCATGCAACATATTTTTTTGTTTCCTGTACTTCATACATGGTTATCTGTGTATGTTCATGGGTGCATATGCTGTATGTTTGTGATCATATATGTATTTCATTTGTTGCCACATGCGTATGGAATAGCAGGTCGACTTGCTATCGGGGAAACCTCTACACCGTTTTCAGAGCGCCTTTTTCTCATGCGATAGTGCCTATAATTTCCTGTTTATGTTGTATCGTCAACAAAGAATATACACAGAAAGCATACCTGTGATGCAAAGAAGTGACAGCATTGATTGTCAGCATAGACACCAGTGGATGCGTTATTTTCACGGCCCATGAAGGAGAGAATGAGTCCTAATACGAAGGTGAGCGGATTGTGCGCAAATGTTTTAATGCAACTGCATTGTTAACACTGTCACCATTTCAATGAAACTGCTTCAGCTGGATCCACCAGCAGGAACATGCTGTATTTTTGTGTGCTGATGGGCTTATATAATGTCAAGTTTGTTAGTATGTCCTAATAGCAAGCACAGTGCAGTATTTCGTGCATCAACATTGGCGAAATGTTTAGCAAGGCAAGAATGTGTGTATAGCTCACAGCGCATTCGCAAATGTGGCTTGTAAAAGGTACAAGCACTATGGAAACGACACCATTATCAACTGTGATTGCAACGACTTTGCATATGCCCACATGCAGCATGATGACTCCTGGCAGTGGGATTTGACTCAAAGTAAGGATGAAGCAGCGGCTTTGCTGTGTCCAGCACCACCAAATACTGAAGCTGCTCATCTAGTGTAGTGCTCATCTAGCGATAGTGTACCAGGGACACCGCCAGAATCACCCCTAGCACCAGTACTGCCAGCTGCAGTCCTGCTAGCTGTTGTGCCACCGATGCCAACAGCCCGACGTGAAAGGTCAACGAATGCAAGCCGCCTATCCTGCCCAAGGGATAGTGCCATGAGAAGCGAACTTGGCGCTCGCCTTATTTCTATTACGAAAGATCCTCAAAGAAAGAGAAAAGAAAACATGCTTCGCATGAAGCTGACTCGTGAGGACCTTCCACTTCGCATGGAACTCACTCTTCAGGGTCGCAATGATAGACTGCAGAAAAGGCAGGCAGACCATGCACAAGTAATGGAAAATCTGAAAGCGAGAAAGGCTCCAAAAGCAAGAACAATGAGGCAGAAACAAAAATATTTTCGTATATGATCGCACATGCCTTGTAGTGTAATATGTAATGTTTCGTGTATATCGAAGTACGTGAGTGTTGTGCAATTCCGCCACCATCAGAATGGATCAGCTACCGCAGCTTGGATAAAACGCGTGACCTCGAGCTCAGCAGCCCGCCGCATTGCTAATAACTACTGCCACTTTGTCTACATTGTAGCTAGAAATAAATTAAATTATGGGGTTTTACGTGCGAAAACCACGATCTGAGTTTGAGGCACGCCATAATTGGGGATTCCGGGAATATAGGCTACCTGGGGTTCTTTAACGTGCTCCTAAACCTAAGTACATGGATGATTTCACATTTCGTACATTGTAGCTCTATACTTTCTCTCTCTCTCTCTGTTTCTTGTCATCCTCACACTGTATTTGCAGCGCCAGAGAAAGAATTGGTTTAAAAATGGCAGTTGTAGATGTCAGTGCCTTTCACAGCCATTCACAAAGAGTAAGTTTCATGTGAAGCTCATGGTCATCACGGGTAAACTTCATGGATTTAGGTCCTCTACTTGCTCATTGCGCCATCCGCTCTGCGCGCAGGCAGACAAGTGCAGACAGCTGCCTAGACGCCTTGAAAAGCACGTGTGGGTGTTTCAACGAGTCTCTTCAGCGTGCCTTGACTTGTCAGACATCTCAAAAAGTTGACACATTTTTGAAGGCATTAGGCCAGCCATCCACTCTCATCCGCCCACCTGCAAAGGCAGATTGAGCAAGTACAGGCGTTTACACAATTCATCTAACTCATATCTGTTTCACACATTGTTTGTTGCATGATTTCGAAAGACGCTTCGACAAGGGGCATTCTGCCGTGGTATGAAAGCGGCATCTGGATGTAGATCATGTAACACATCACGGCAAAATCTTCTACAAGATAGAGCTTGACTTCACATCTATCTCAATGCAACAGAAGCCACCATGTCCAGAAATATGCGAAACAAGAGCGAGTACTGTTTATATCATTCTGTGCAAAGCTTGCTGATAACATTGGTGTTCCGCTATGTGCACGCATGTGCAAACAATCATGTTTTTAATGCCTGTCTCCTAAGAAACACAGGCATGATTTCTTGCACCACCAATTTCAAAGGCTTTGTACACGATAATCACGGCTCACTGCGTTCAAACCGTTGGGCGAGACAACTGCATCACTGAAATGGTCTGTTGTACAATTTTAATGTCATTGAACATGTGAAAAAACAAACAAACGTTACGTAGCTCCCGTTCCTGGCCTTCAATTCGCAACAGCCAAAGCGCATAAGATCACTTTGTGGGGAAGCAGCATATATAAAGTTGTAAATAGTTTTCAATTTGGCAATGGTTATGTGCTATTAATGCATATTGTTGAAAAAGCATACGACCACTAGCAAAACTGTGTTGCTGAGGATAATCAGTTCACAACTGCCAACTCTGTATATTAGTACTCTCATCATTCTGCAGCAAAGAAAACTCCCTTCACGAGCATCTTGAAAGGGCAGCGCAGTAAGACGAAGACAGAAGGCAGGAAGACACAGGACAGCGCTGAACTCACATTTGCCTTTATTCGAACGCATACACAAACTTATGTACACAACCCATAGCCACGTGCCCTCCCATCGATGGCGTCATTACTTCAAGATGTTCAAGATGTTCAACCAGTACCAACTTGCCCAAATGTCGATTTTTCCCTTCACGAGGATCACAGTTGAGGTTTTGGTTTCACGTTTATTTGACCAAGTGAGAGGAAGGGCCCAGCAATGCGCGGGCAGTCAGTGCTGCTCGTGCTGCATATGTATGTGTAATATGCAAAAGTCAATGGCGCTGAGCCACATGCATATTAGATAGCGCGAACCTTTGTGAGAGCATTAAAACTAGGGATTAATTATTCTTGTTTTAATTCTTTTATTTTACCATTTTACATTTTTTTACGAGTTAAGATTCGCCTTAGTGCACCCTTATGAAATTCATGGCGACCTAGGCTGTGTTAAGTGTCCCTGTTTGTTTTCTGTGACGTGATTTCTGAAATAGAAGACTGCCAATTGGACTTCTTGGATTCTATTCATGTTCATAAACAAAATATGCTGGCACCAAGGACAGAGAAAGGATTGCTTGGAATGCGTTCTCGTGTAGTGCACTCCTTTCTTTGTCATTTGCTTTAGCGCTTAACCTCTCTACCTGACCTCCACCACTTCAACCTACCTGCCTGCCTGTTTCTGTTCTTTCAAAAAGGAATATGAAGTGAAATACGAAGTTCATATGCATTTACGAGAACTAAGCTGCAATAATACGTGAACGGGTTCTAAATCCACCAGAGCCTTGAATTGCCATCTGTGGCTTTCCATTCGGCAACGTTGGTGCAGGCTGGTTAACAGTGCGTGCAATGTGGGAGGGCTGTACATTGGGAGGTCATGGGTCACGCAGAATTCTGCTATGGTTGTGAAGCGCCGCACATGCGGTGATGATTATAAGTGAAGTGTTCGTTTAAATTTGTACCTACATCTGAAGGCACGGGAAACTCCTCTTCTAGATCTCAAACACACGTGTCACGCAGTTTCTCGTTTTTGTTTGCGACTTGTGCCTCAAAAAATTGCTGCATTATTTTTCTTTGCCGTGAAAACATAGACAGAAAGAGAGGTGATCAATTGCTCTTGATGTAATGTGAACAGTGTTTTGTCTTTTTTTGTTTGACACGTTTTGCCTTTCAGTGACGAGCTTTGCAAATGAATCGCGAGAATATTCGTGAAAACTTACAAATACGTTTTTCAATTCTGCGTTGGCTCTTGGCTAGTCTTGCATATTCAAATGTGTTGCTTTGCATGCAAAAGCTTTTTAACCATTTTAACATGACAGCGTTAAGGACCTCGTGTCGCAGAAAAGTCGGCGCCGGCGGCGCTGGCCGTGAGCGGAAATTGTGGGCAGGCAATTCATAAATAAAAACAACTTGCAAGATGGGCTGGGTGGGAATCGAACCAGGATCTCCGGACTGTGAGATGAAGACACTACCCCTCAGTCATGAGTTCAATACTTCAAAGCGGGACAAAAGCGCCTATAGGGAATGCGGTGTTGCCTTAGAAACATGGCGTAGAAAGTTATACTGCGCTGTATATCGGTAATTATGAGCATGTAAATTACAGAAGTCGCAGTTAAATGAGTAGCGATGTACGTTTCCGCTACATTTATTCTGCGCTTCGTGCACACGCAGAGCCATCTTGCGGCAAACACAGAAGACGCCCTCCTTGCAATGTACGGCGCTGCCCCGACAGGTGGCGCGCCACTCGCGCGCTTCTCCCCTTCGTCTCGCTTGAGCGCATTGGGGCCGTGCGGGGACCGGTGCGAGGATGCCCCAATGCCATTGCCTTCAATAGGTTTTCTCGCTCTCTCCCCTTCCAACTTGCAGCGTGCGTCCCTCGAACCCTCGTGTTTAGGCGACGCGGTTCCTCTTTCCGCTCACAGCGCGATTCCTAGGTGCAGCGTCCGATGCGCGACGCCTGTCACTTGTTCGCTGCGCTGTAGCGTGTCTGGTGGGAAAGCGTACCCTGCGATGTGTGCCGTGTTGCTGGCGAGGAGTCATGCGTCTTCGTGGTGCTCCCAAGCGAGGTAGAAGACGATCCCATCGATGCGTCAGCCCTATGATTTAGTCCGCCTTCATGGCGCGTCGCGGCCCAGCTGTTCGTGCCGACCACGACGTTTGGCTCGCGTAGACGGTTTCTCCCTCCGAGACATCGAGTTTTTTTTTGTTCGTTCTGCTTGCTCAGCCGCACGTTTCGTCTTTGTGTGACTCAACAGCATGCCGAGCGAATGAGTGGGCGCTGAGAACGGTGTACGATAACGCTACCGTGTTCCACTCTTGAAGTCGAAGCTTAAGCGCCCTCCAAGTTTTCTGCACGAAACTTTTTTCTTGGAAATAATTCAGATACTCTGCAGCACTGCTTCATAGAAATTAACTAGCTTGCTTGTAGTCTAGGCTGCCTTGGTCAGGATCCTTGACTAGATTCATGAGGTATGGCCTGCAGGCGTAGCCCACATACTCTGAGAACAATCCCGCGGAGGACACCAGTCTCGTACACAACTTTAGCACGGCTGCTATCAAAATTTCTGCGGTCATGGGCAGACCCTGGCCAGCTTGCCACTACATCGTAAAATTGTAGGTCAGGGCCCGTGAATCCCTGCAAAACAGCAACTTTCGCTAATAAAGGCGGTAGGGTATCCAAAACGTACTTGCACATAGAGAAAATTCTCTACAAGTAAGCATTTTATGGTGGAATCACATTCTTAACTGGCCGACTGGTTCGCTACTCATAAGTAACTATGAGCGCTGCTGCAAAGTGCCGCAGTAACGCTCATATTGATCGTGCAAAATGCGGGAATACACTTGTTGAAAACAAAGTGGTAAAATAAAAGCGGGTGCTCCAATAATTCTGTTCTCGTAATATTGTACATCTGTGATAGAGTTATGCTGTCGAATCTCGATTACATGATCATGCCCGATACGAATTTTCGGATGGTCCCGGCCCAAGTATATTAGCTTAACAACGTGCTTACTTTCTGATGTTGCGAACCGCGGTGGATGATCTGAAGAGCCGGGCCGTCGTGTGATCTCCTGCAGTACGTGCGAGCGTGAATAATTAAGGATCACCTGTCACCTTTTTACTCTTTTCATAGAAGGCAACAAAAACTGACACCAAGGAAAACATAGGGGAAATTACTTGTGCTTAGTTAATGAAATAAAGAAACGATGAATTATTGGAACAGAAAGTGGATGGAAAAAGAACTAGCCTCAGGTGTGGAACGATCCCACAGCCTTTGCATTTCGCGTGCGATGCTCTACCAATTGAGCGACCGCGGCGCCGTTTCCCCATACACTTTTTCGGGTATTTATGTTTCCTTGTAGAACCCTGGTTGTGTTAGGCAGCGCCACCACTCACAGACCTTGGCGGTGCACGTGGAACATCGTTTCTGCCGCAGGCGCCACGAGGATGTGATTTTTTTGGGTGAAGGCCAACACATGGTACCTGAAGGCATCAATCTTGCCAGATTCGAGACCCTCGTTATGAACTGAACAAGAAAAAGAGGGTTAACGCAGGTGCCGGATTTTTATTAGGTGTATCGTAAGAAGCTAACAAGAACTGTAACCAAGGACAACATTAAATACATGTGTTTATTAAATGACATAAATAAACGATGAATTATTGTAAGTGAAAGTAGATGAAGGAACAATTATCCACAGGTGTGGAACGATCCCACAACCTTCGCATTTCGGATGCGATGCTGTACCAGTTGAGCTACCGCGGCCGCCGTTTCCCCATCCACTTTCTTGGGAGTTTATGTTTCCTTGAGAACCCTCAGTGTGTTAGCCAGCGCCACTACTCACAGACCTTGGCGGCGGACGTGGAACATCCTTTCTGCCACAGGCATCACGAAAACGTGACCTTTCGGGGTGAAGGCAACCGGTCAATAAACCCAGACATGGTACCTGAAGACATCAATGTTGCCGCATTCGAGATGCTCGTCTTGCGCCTGAGGAGCTTTCGGCGTACAAGCGACAGGAGGACGGACGCAGGAACCGGCTAGCCATATGCAGCTTTGCTATAAAACATCGTGATCGAGCTAGTGCCGAAGTAACAAGTCGCGTAGAATGTTAGTTGGAAACACATTTCGATGGGGGCGAAATGCGAAAACACCCGTGTACTTAGATTTAGTTGCACGTTAAAGAACCACAGGAGGTCGAAATTTCCGGAGTCCCCCACTACGGCGTGCCTCATAATCAGAAAGTGGTTTTGGCACGTAAAACCCAATCATTAAAAAAATTTTGTTGGAAACAAGCTGTGATAGCTGTTGACTTAGCGTAGATAAAGTGCACGGGTGGTTTTTTTTCTTGCTACAAGACTTATCACCACAAAAGCGAATTTGCAACGTCAGTGCAAATGTTTAAGGTGCCTTTTGTTTCTTGCCAGTAGCCATGTCTTTCTCTAAATTTACGCCGCTGCTAGATCGGTCTCATATCTTCTTCTATCATACACTCACTGGTGGACAAAATCCTTAAAAGCGCCATGGATGAGTTTCTCAGCGTAGTCCCGCTATCACGTCTTCCATTTCTGTGATATCCGCAAGGTGGGGCACCAGCGCACTGCAGCAGCCGAGCAGCAAACTGGCTCGATGCGGATTTTCATGCGCAACATATTACAAGGCACGGTCCTGTAATTTGGCCAGCCAGGTCACCTGAACTCTCTCCACTTGATTTCTTTGAGGTTATGTGAAAGATCGCGCTTACATCATCGAGACGGAAGTCAGATTAGTTCTAGGCTAGGATAACGGATGTCTGCCGTCGAATTCCAGCGTCACTCATCAAGAAAGCCACTGAAGATGTGACAAAGCGGACTTAGTACTGCGTAGATGCAAAAGGAGACCTCTTCGAACACGTCCTCTAGGAAGCAGGGGTGTTCAACGGTGCTTACGAATTCACAGGTAATAGGAGCCAACTGAAATTGATGTATTTTTGTATGTTCTTTTTGTTGAGGCGTCCCAATTGTCCATCCGGCGCACTTAGAAGCGTTATATTAACGTTCTCGAACGCATGGATTTTGCGTTTCCTCTACACATGAGTTGCTTCCCAGTCAGTTTATTTCGTTTTTATTTTTTCCCACGACCGTGATTTTGCAGCATATATACGCTATCATGGAAAAAATAATCGTAACTGTAAATTGGCTTAAGTCTGAAGCACATTCCTGGCGCGAAATATAGCTGCTCGCGCACTCTGTCGATGCGGTGCGAGCGTAGCCGGGTTTTGGAACATGCTATGTATATAGCATGTTCCAATGCTACAGACATAGCATGTCATAGCATGACATACATGAGGTGACGACGCGAAGGAGCCAAGGTTGACAACGGCTCGGGTGTGCTATTCGGCAGAAAAAGTTGGCGTTCGACTTCCTGGCGGATGAACTGCTTTATCTCCGGCATTAAAGCAGAGGGGTCGGCAGCGTCGAGGCCGAAATGCAAGGGATATAGATCCGCATTGTCCTGCTGAGCAGAGCGTGTTGCAGCAGGCTGCTTGCGCAGCTCGTCGTACTGCTGACAAAGCTCTATGGCCTCGGCAATCGTCCGGGGACTCTTCGCGACGAGCATCTGGAACGCATGGTTGTCGATTTCTTTGTTGACGTGCTTGATCTTGTCAGCTTCGTCCATAGATGCATTGACGCGCTTTCAGAGAGAGAGAGTACGTCTTCACTGTAACTGGTGAAGGTTTCGTCCTGGCGTTGAGCTCGACCGCGTAAGCGACCGCGTTGAGCTCGACCACTCGACCGCGACGACTACGCGGTCGAGCGTTGAGCTCGACCGCGTAGAGGTCTTCGGCACGGCCGAAGACCTCTACCGGAGTTGTAGTGAGAGCCGACCAGGTGGTAAAATCGGATTCATAATTGCTGAACCATAGGTTGCCACGTCAGTCCAGTAAAACATCACATTTATGAGCTTGGCACGGTCGTCCCACTTATTGTAGGCGCTTACTGGATGATAGTCAGTGAGCCATTCTTCCATGTCCTGGTCGTCTGTGCCGCTAAATATAGCCGGATCGCGCTGATGGATGACGCCAGAGCAGACGATGGCCGGGGGCACAAGAGCAGCAGGCTGGGATGGTCTCGGATCATCTGTTTCAATAGCTGGTAGTAGCGTATGACTGCGGAGTTTCAGGTTTTCGAAGAGAAACCCAGCAGCTCTACCAGATGCAACGAGGGTGTTCGCCTAGCAGCACTAGTTCTATGTAAATTTGTAGTGGTAGGCTGAAACAGGGCGGTGCTATAGCGAAACGGGGAAGCAAGCGCCTCTCGTTGTCGTCTTCTCTTTCACCAGCACCATGCCCACTGCCCAGTGCCTTCAGTACAATACGTATATTTTCCCCCTAGTGTTTTCGTGTACGTTCGGGGTACTCTCACCACAAGCCGGCCCTGGATCTTCGCAGCGGGCGTCACATCAGTTCCGCTGTTATGGCCACTGACACTGCCTCCACCGCTGACTCTTCCTCCCTCGCTCAAACATCAGTGGAAGGAGTGCTAACCCAGCTACGCCACCCCGGAATCTTCATCGGCACAGGCAAGGTCGACGTCGAAGACTGGCTGACGTCGTATGAACGCGTCAGTAAGCACAAGTGGGATGCCACAGTTTTGCTGGCCAACGTTATCTTTTACTTGGGAGGAATCGCGAAGGTGTGGTTCGAGACGCATGAAGCCGACATTAGAAGCTGGGACTCCTCCAAAGAAAAGCTACGCGGTCTTTTCGGAAGACCTGTGGGACGTCAAATGTAAGCCAAGCAAGAGCTAGCACCTCGTTCCCAGACATCAACCGAATCGTACGTCGCGTATATTCAAGACGTTCTGGCTTTCTGCCGTAATGCGGACGCGGACATGCTGGAGCGCGATAAGGTTTTACACATATTCAAGACAATCGCGGACGATACATTCAACCTCCTGCATTGCAGGAACTGCTCAACGGTTGAGTCTATCATCAAGGAATGCCGGAATTCTGAGCAAGCGAAGAGCAAAGAGCGGTTGACCGACTTCCGAATATGGCGGCCACTTCCTCCGGCAACGGCCCTCCGGCGTCACATAACGCAGGATGCGAGATTAGGCTAGTTGTTATTGCATTGCTGAAGTGACTAGTGCAAAAATATTCATGGGGAACAAAAGGGCGACAAGGACCAGCACTTGTCCTTGTCGTCATTTTGTGCCCCGTGTCTACTCTTGCGCTAGTCACTCCAGTCACATAACGACCCTCCGGCGTCATATCCGCCTACAATGCCAAGTTTGACAAAGGTCATCCGTCGCAAACTTGAGGCTATGGCTCCAAGTTCTCACTGCCCCCAAGCGCATGACAACATGACCATCTAGCTTATTCAAGCTGTTTTCCGCCAAGAAATTGCAAACATGGACATCCAGTCTGCCGTCCGCCCACATCCCACCCCTAACACTCCTATCATTGCCTCTGCTGCACATCGACAGTCGTTCCCGAATCGATATCGCAACCCCTCTAAGTGGCGAACACCGGATGACAGGCTAATTTGCTTTGCTTGCTCCCGGGTCGGTCACGTCTCCCGCCATTGACGTTGTAGCCGCTGGCACTCCTCGCCTGGACCATATGCTGATCGCCACTTCGACCGAGACGCTCGGCTTCTGTGGCCCCTCTCTGAACCATATCATGCCGGCCTTACCTCTCGGGGACACACCACTAGCCGCTTGCACTCGCCGCAACACCGTCAGTCCCGTTCACCTACACGTCGATGTTCCTCGTCCCCGTCCTATGCGGGCCGCTTCTCGGGAAACTAAGTAATGCAGCCCCCGAAGGTGAGGCTTCATTGACGATACGGGCTGCAAACCCTCTGCTGACCCGGACTGCTCGACCGAACCTTGTTGAAATTTTTGTTGACGATTCAGCCGTTCAAGCCCTCATCGATACTGGCGCTCAGAAGTCGCATATGCGATCAGATCTTTGTAGCCGCCTCCGTAAAGTCCTGACACCTGCCGAATCGCCGGCCGTCCGAGTAGCTAATGGCAGTACAACAGCCATTTTCAGTGTTTCTGTCATGCATAGACCGGCCACGGAGCCAGGCGCCCGGTTCCTTGCAACACATCTAGATGGCGCTCAACTCCGCCACATCGTGGTCTACGCTAGAGGCCGCGTTTCTACCAGAAAGCCCGCCTTCGCGCATAGCATTCGCCGCCAGTGTTTCCCGGTAAATATTACGGTTACATAAGCAGCAGTTGCGTGGAAGCTTAAAAAGCAGTCGGGGATCCATTATGCTATCGCCTTCCACACTTAAAGGCAAAGTTTAAGCATCCTCCAAATTTTTATTCCACTTTTTTTGTAGGTATGTATATTGTACTTTCGTCACCGACGATATGCATTTGTCTTGCTTATCTTGCACGATATACAGTTCACCTTGTGACTGCGGAACCAATAATAAAGGTATAAAAGGGAAGTAGCCTTCGCTACCTACCACTATTTCCTGAACAAATAATGTAGTGAAACAAATAATGTAATGATGGCTACACCCATCATTTGGCCAAGAATGACGTTGCCTTTCAGGCGCCGTAATTGGACCAGAGCGTTCCTGCCAGGGATGGGCCTACGTTTTGTCGGTAGTACTTGGACCCGTATTGGCTATATAGGGCCCTGTTGCTAACAGTACTGGTGTGCTGTTTGTGCGTGAGCTCCAAATCTATGAACGCGAGAAGACATCGTCCATGAACCCGCCAGCCATCTGCACACTCCATATGTTTTCACCACCACAGATTACGTGCAACATGAGGTGCATGGGCCGCCTTTGCACTCCTTCGCGAAGACAGCCATGTGGCTCTACGGCTGCGCTAGAACAGGGGACATGCTCTTGATCACGTGATCTTAGCACTGGCCGTGCGTAGAAAACTGCGCGCATCAAGGCTTTTCAGCGCAGCTTCGCACGCTTTCTCTGACACCCAAAGCACACGTCACGTGTGGTGCGATCTTGTTGCAATTTAATTTTATGCGAGGCATCCCGGTGAGAACCACTGAAAACACCCAGAAAACGGCAAAAGTTCACATGGAGTGTGCGTATAATTGCTGTCGCAATAAAAACAACATTGATTTTTCGTTTTTGTGACATAGTGCGTTAGTCTGTCCCGACGCACAGTGCATGGCCAGCGTCCAAAATCTTTAGATAGGTAAGGTGTCTCCAAACCACACATTTATTCGCCGTTTGATGAACCATGAATTTGGTGTGTGAGTACAACTTTTATAGATATAAAGCAGGCAGCGTTTTAAGCGTTGAACCTGCGTTTGTGGTTCAAATGCATGGATATCTTCGGTTTTCGTGGTACATACCAAGGTACCGCAAGGGCGCTGAAACCTTTAGTGAAAACTTACGTAGGAGAATATATTTGACTCTCTGAACACACATTCTTTACCGCCTAAGTGATTGTCAATGTCCTTTCATGACATGCTGCCTTTTATGGTGCGATGGAGCACGCTAAAACGGTATGGCCAGCGTACGTGATTCAGACCTCCAGCCCTACCATGTGCGACATAGGCCGTTTATTCGTGTATGTTTGTATCACATGGTGTAGAAGGCTTGTCGCGTACGAAGTATAGAAACTGCAATTCTGAGTTTAAACTGCTGCTGGACGCACCTCAGAGTGATTTCTAAAGAAGTTATAAAATTATTGCAATCAACTTGAGATTGCTTCTGAGCCAAAAGCACAATAAGCTCCACATTCTAGGTTAGTGGCAAATATAACAAAACACAGAGCAATACACGCTGACATTCCTCGATCCATGGGCGGAATATTTGGTCTGGTGTGCAGTGGCTGAACATTTAACCCGGACGTCTAGTAAAATCATAGTACGATAGCAGTGCCATTTAAATAAGACACTTTCGGACTCGGAGGATGAACATTGCGCTGCCCATACCCTTACAAGTTTTGTACAAAGGAAAGTAACACTTCATGTCGTCCACGCAGTTGTAGCAGAGGCCAAACGTACAAATAAAAGCTTCTTGTTCTGGACTGGTTTCATGTGTATCCATAGTGAACACACCAGCAGCGGAAGTAAATAAGGGCTTCAGGGCACCCTAATTCTGACAGGCAGTGGAAGGGTCACCGCCTAATGAAACTTGGTGGTGCGCATGAGATTACTTTTAAAACTGTCGGAGAAAAATTATGAATTCAATACTGTTTAGCTCCGGCCACAACTTCACATTGCACGTATCTCCTGTGCCTTTTCGTTTCAAAGCATATCAGAAGAGTAACGCCAATATTGTCTAAAGTTTGCCTCTGCCTGGAACGTCACGGAAACAGGTTCGCGCATATTAAAAAAATTGTTTGCGATTCCGAGCAGTGTTTTCCCTACAGTGTTCTTTTGTTGTAACCAACCCTTGTGGCTGTAATACTTCAGAAAGCCTTCTAGAGAAAGTTCCAGACCCAACGCATATTATGGAATCTGCTTGAAGCGAAACTTGCGTGAAGCGGTAACTTGAAGGCTACGTCATCGCCAGTTTCGTTCCCGCTTCTGTAACGTTAGAGAATCTGGCGTGCACGCATGCGCACTCGCCCAACAGTGCTACGTAATGTCGCAGGTGCGGCGCTGATCTCCCAGGCACAGGTCGCATTGGCCCGATTAATTCTACGTGTGATTCTGGCGTAATGGTTAGAGCCTCGCGTTGCTGCTGTGGGCGACCGAGGTTCGCTGTCACCACCGGGCACGTAATTCGACTTGTCTTAGGTATGAGATAATCGGCATGACAGCAGCAGCGCCCAGTTGCCTTGGTTAGAAAAGTCAGGGAAGGTTGCTAACGAAAGCTTGGCTTCAAAGCGACGACCATGGCAAAATATATTTATTTACGGCTTACGAGAAAAACTACAGTCGCTTGAAGTGTAGTTATACCAAGGCCCTGCTATGTTCTTGCACTTGCTGAAAAATGCAGCTTCGCATTTCGTGTGGTTCTGTCCCAAGCTGGTGAAATCGAGCCAGTATAAACAAGAACCACCTGCAAATACATTGGTATATGTTAAAATAAAAATTCTACAGATACATAAACTATATTAGGAGCAGGTTTCATTAAACCCTTCTTTTTTGCCTCTTTACGTATGGGAATATAAAACTATAAAACTATAAAAGAATATAAAATTCTTAGTAATATAATGTGTGTTTTTTTCCTAGAGCGATAATATAAACTTTCTAAACACACTCACTTAGTGTTGATTATTTGAATCATTCATGATAGTTTAATGTACAGCAAATGTCAGTTAGATCAAAACACACTGCTGCTGTCCACAGGCACTAATAAATACCGAAATCATTTGACTGTTACCTACAAGTAGGTATAGCCAGCAAGTATATAGCCTATAGCAAGTATATAGCATATATATATATACGTATAAGTATATAGCAAGTGTAGCAAGTAAGTATATAGCAAGTATATAGCCTATATAGCCAACATAAAATTGAAGAAGAAAGGACCGCGTATCAGAAATACGTTCTTTACAACTCCGCTTTAGGTGAACGCTAGAAACAATGGAAACGGGAAATGGCAATGTGACCAGTGAACACAAACCATGCTAACACCATTTTCATACACAAGTAAAAACACTCTGACCTCTTGATTGCCAGCGCGTTGCCGCTTCTACAGTAATTCACATGTTGATCGCATTTATGCCAGTACAATTTATAACAGAAATGCTTGTACAGCTACGGAACAGCCCTCTAAATTCTGCAATTACGTGTTTTCTGCTTAAAGGGACGCTAAAGACAAATATTAAGTCAAGCTAATGTGATAGATTAGTGCTAAGGAACCTCTAAAGCATCAATGTTATCGCGAACAAAGCCTTAATAATCGAGAATTTAGGTAAATGCACGACATGATTAGATACTCCGCCGGGACATTCAAGTACTTGCCCGATGACGAAGGCACTTTTCAGTTAAAATCTGTCACTAGTACTCAAACACTCGCTGCACAAACCATCCTTGTACTATAAGACGAAATAAAATGCTGCTTGTCCTGTTATATTTTACCTTTGGACACAGAACTCATTGAAATAATCCTGACAACGATACGGGCAGTCGAAAAGTTTCGTTTTTGCGCGACTCCGCTCCGCCCTCGCTTTCGCGCTTCAGTAGTTATCGCGTAGTGCCGCGCTGGTCTTACTTGCTCGCGCAACTCACACAAATTGCAAGCAGCGGAGAATTCAACTTCCATGTGATGTCGTTGGATGCCCGAACGGTCTACGCCCCTTGACCATAATGTAGCTGCAGCGGCGAATCCGCCGCTCTGCCTTGGCTCGGTGCCGCCGTCTGTCGGGCGCCATTTCACTCATCGATGGCAGCAAAGGGTGGTGATGTCGCATGCAACATCACCACTCCCCGGTTTCGGTTGCGGGAGATTTGAATTTCGAAAAAGGTTTTCGGGCCCTTCAGATCCAATCTTTTTCTAAACTAAGTTATTTCTTGGCACGAAACAAGCGTAGCGAGAATTCTGAAATGATATTTATGCAGTCCGCGTCGACTTACTATTCTCCTTTACTTTCCCTTTTAGCTAAACGCATTGTAGACATTAATCGCAATATTGTTGATCAGCTTTGGAACAGAGACCGCACGGGGGGCCGAGGCATCTTTGAAAATCTGTGCTTCAAGGCAGCTTTGCGCAGAAATTACCTTACAGGAGGTAGTAGCTGAGACGTACATAAAACAAAGACATTAACTAGAAGTTGAGGAATAAATATGAGTTAAAGTGCGAGGCAATATATAAAGGGGGATGTCGTCGATATACTCTAGACATGTAATAATGTACGTTACCTAAAATTAATCGGTGCCTCATCGTAAATAGGCGTTCCACACTGGTACGAGCTCTTTTGATGGTAAGCGCTTTGGAAGTAGACATTCGCACAATCATAGCAAAGTTCGCAAACAGCTTGAATTATATGTCTTCCGGTGAACGTGTACAGTAGCTTTGGCAGTTTAATGGGAATAGTGCTGTACACTGACCAGGGAATAAGGTAATTAGGTTATGAGAAAATACCAAAATCGCAAAACATTTTTTTTTGTAGTTTCGTTAACGTTCAGTGGAGAGCACTTGTACTATTTCTTTCACAAGGACAAACTCACCGCAGAGAATATGAACCGAAGTGAGAATCTATCTAGATCGAAATATTTGTTCGAACAATTAGTTTGGCTACAACTTACTTAGGAAGATGCCTACAAAGAAAAGGTTTCTTTGAGGACCGTCTCCGATTTTACCAACCGCGGCTGCGATTGTTGCCTTGCCGAATAGCACATATGTAAAAAAGATGAATGGCGTGCCTGATATTGGGATCCAACCTCTGCCTCCGAGGACAGCAACGCGCGCTCTAAGATTTAGGCCACAACCGCGAGTATTCTTTTCTCGTGCCAACGCCACCTAGCTCTTTCACAGGACTACCGCGGGGAGTCAGATCGCGTAGCACGGGTGCCCGAGAACACATGCGTGGCACCAGGTTCTTTTACGCCAAAGAGGCAGGAATAATATAGGAAATGCGGTAGCATGTATTTATCCACTTCACTAAGGCTTCTTTTGACATAGAATAAAAGATGTGCGCTGAATATGCATAACGATAAGGTCAAAATTTTTTGCATATTCTTGCAACTGAAAATGTATATTTGAGCTTACATTTGCGACAGCGAAACTGTACAAAATGGCATGACGATTATTATTTCACAACGTGTGCACGAGGGTGCAAACATTCCTTAAAATCTGCAGATGATGCTTTGTGGCTACGCCGTGCTTCTTGCACTGCTCGGACACAAACATCAACCTACTTGGCCTGGCAGAACGCACAAGCGCGCACCAGCCATATACGTCACTGCAAATATGGCTAACCATACAAAAAGCTCCAATCATTTTTCTTTCAGTTATCATGCGCTATACTTCGGATTTGCGGCGTCATCTGCACTTGAATGCTGCATGAGATTGTAACCTAATGAATGTGTATTCTCGCCATCTGATGTTGCAATGTCCGGGGTCCGATAAATAGGAAAAATGCTCAGAGGCGCTGATACACGTGCAAATCTACCATGAAAAAACCTGCGAGTAATTGTGAACATTACGTTTCACGATCCAGATATGCAGCTTCTTTAAAAAGGAACATACGCACTTGAAGATGGATTACATGCCGAGTGGCATACTTTGCGATTACCACATATTCACTTAAGTAGGTTACTGAATAAGCCATTCAATGTAGTTTGAAGATGACGATGCTGCTCGATTGCGCAAGCTAAGCACCACTTCATCATCATCATCATCATCAGCCTGGTTACGCCCACTGCAGGGCAAAGGCCTCTCCCATACTTCTCCAACAACCCCGGTCATGTACTAATTGTGGCCATGCCGTCCCTGCAAACTTCTTAATCTCATCCGCCCACCTAACTTTCTGCATCCCCCTGCTACGCTTCCCTTCCCTTGGGATCCAGTCCGTAACCCTTAATGACCATCGGTTATCTTCCCTCCTCATTACATGTCCTGCCCATGCCCATTTCTTTTTCACCCAATCTGCTCTTTGCTTATCCCTTAACGTTACACCTATCATTCTTCTTTCCATAGCTCGTTGTGTCGTCCTCAATTTGAGTAGAACCCTTTTCGTAAGCCTCCAGGTTTCTGCCCCGTAGGTGGTGCTTATCTAGCACCACTTCGTCAGTGACTAAAGACCTTGTAAATGTGTAAATATTTTTAGTGATCCTCTTCACCACGTAACATTTTCGGTAGATTTGCTGGGTCTCTACTAAACCCATGAATGGAGTGCGTAACGAACGCTCCCTACTTCCGCTCCAATGCCATCATAAGGCTAGAACACCCCTGAGTCATGAATAAACATTGTGACTACAGTCATCTTCCCACAACCGCGAGGTAGAGGTACCTTTCGTGGAATCGATTGCATTGGCATGGGTGACTGGCTACAGACGTACGGGCATATGATGTTGTGTAGCCGATGTGACCCAGCACTCATGTTGCTCAATCTGATTGTCACCTTAAATGCACAACGAACGTCTGTTTTGAAACCCGTGAAGGACTGGCCACAAGGAAAAGCTTGGGGGGCTAATTGTTAGGCCTATGAGACGGCAGCGCAACACGCCAGTATACCTCGCTTCGTGTGTAGAGGCATACATTCGACACGGCCTTACGTACATTGAGGACGTGCTCTCTTTCCGTGCTGGAAGGCAGAGGCCCGAATGTGACAAGTTCACGCATGTCGAATGGCATAGCACATGACGCCTCTCATGGTGGTGGTTGTAAAAGTTACCCCCCTCATTACCTAATCGCGGCACTTTGAGGAAGCCAACGACCGTGGCACTGCGCACCATTTCCTCGCCTTTACCACATTGATGCCCTACACCTGCGAAGACCTCCACCCGTTACCGGCGCCCACTAGTTTCGATGACACATCATCCGCACCGGCAAGAAGCGGCGTCTTTAATCATAACACGATCCCTTGGCACCAACAACTGCCCGCTGACAATGTCACTGATTCATAATGTTTGGCGCCTGGAATTGGCCTAAGTAAAAATCAACATTTGCTAGTCTACCCACCGCTGTAACCCGTAACCAGTCTGTCATATCTGATGCGGTATCAGAACATGGAAGAGTGGCACACTTCAAAAGCAAATATACCATGCTGCACTAGTGGTAGTATTGAAGATATCTGTCTTCATTGCTGCTTTTCGCGCTGCCCAAACCCGAGGCCCTGCCTTTCATCCTAGTATCCAACTTGTGGTACTTCGTGCTCCCCACGTCCAACGCGACTGGCAACACCTGGTGGCACTTCTACGCCCACCCGTTTCCGCCACTCACCTTCGCCATACTGCGGCTTCTCTCGCTCGCCCCCATCTCGTCAAGCACCATCTTATAGCTCCTTCCGAAGCTCCCCTCAGGCAAACTAAAGGGCGCAGTTTCTAGAGCTGGTGATGCTGTATTGACTCGATGCGTAAATTATCTACTGAACCAGTGGACATACAAGAACCGCATCAAATTGGGCATGCATGCTGTAATTGTTGCGGCTCTGACTGACACGGGTGAGCACGTATCTGTGATTTATTCTAAGCTGATCACTCGTCTCTAAGGATGCTATCTTCTGTGCAATCGCCAGCTGGCCGAGTTTCCGACGGTGAAATAGCGGCCGTTGTTCAGGTGTTTCAAGTCGGTGTCGGTTTCGCCGGACCTCATATTTCTGTTTTATGGCGTGAAATATTTCCCTGGTGACCTCTTCTTGGGTCTCGTCTTTTGTTTAGCACATTCGTCAGTGCACTGGCGGTGTGCAACACACTGTAAAAGTTGCTATTGATTTCCCCGATTGTGATCTACACCGGCTCTGTTCCACTTAGGATATTCGCTTCCCTAAGCATGCTGTTACCTGCATATGCGTTTAATTAGTCTCACAAATGCAACACCGGGACCACATTGTGTCTCTCAATTCTGGCGTCCTGCTCGCGCATAACGTCACGTTTTTCCACACCGCCGCTATCCTTACAGGCAACACGTCATGTCTTGCGCTTGTGAACTTTGAGCACTGCGCGCAAGATCTCTCTCGTGGAATAAAGGTTGCGCACATTAGGCTACACCGGGACTACCACAGTTTCTCTTGCGAGAACTATTCGTGTGCAGCTTTTGGTTGGCTTCCTAACCCTTATCAACTTGGATGCCGTAATGAAAATAATTGCACTCGACCTCGGAGCCCAGGATGCTGGAAAAGTCATGTTGATCCCTGGCGTTGTACAGGATATATGCAACCTAGAAGACCATCCTCTCGGACAGACGTCCATTCTTGAGCTTCAACATACCACCGGGTATGTGATCCCTATTGAACTACACATCAGCAACAAATTCACAAAATTCAACCTCACTGACCTTGGGTAACCTTTGTTGTTCTTGTTGATAAACAAAGACAACAGTTGCCAATTTTGCGAAGATTATCAGTGCCTTAACTGGTTTGCGAGAAGCGGAGTCTGTTCAGCACGAGAAAACGATGACGTCCTTGTTTACCTCTTTGGAGCACAATATTTTGGAGCACAGAACTTCGCTCCGGGGACTGCAAATCGCAGACCATCACATCTACCATGAGAACACTGCCACATTTGAGCATATGATTTAGGCATCCTGACATGGCTTCAAGTGGTCCATATGACTGTGCTACATCCACGATGCGATCGTAGTTTCTATGAATATTTAGATCAGTCTTGAATGTCTACCGAAAAACTATGTTTTCCGTCAGGCGGGGCTGCAGCTAGACTCATCCAAATGCGATTTCGGTTGTCATATAGTTTCTGTACAAGGGAAGCGTTTCGATAAGCTTGGTGTTTGACTTTAGCTATATAAAATACGGGTAGTGAAGATTCTCTGGTGCTGACCTGCACCAAGGTTTGCAGCTTCATGGACCCTGCCTCTGCTCCTGACGGTTCGAAATCTTGCGGATGTGGAGCGCTCTCTTAGCTTTTCATGAAAAAAGCTGCCTTATACTTTGGCTTTGAGCAATCACACGTGTTTCCTGACCTGATTATGATGCGCCCTTGCTCTCGCATTCTCGGTCATTTGGCTGCACCAGCTCCAACAAAAGTTGGTAGTGATATCAGTGCTCAGAGAATTGATGATCTCCTTTCCAAAATCACAGGGGTGGGAACCTCTCATTGTCTACCCCTGCCGCCTTCGTTTCCCTGCTGAGCACAAGTATTCAATTAGAAAACGTGTCTCGCTTGCATCTGGACAGTTGGGAACATTCCGCCCCCTATTCGTTTGATTCGTCATTACCAGTCGTCAATGATAACCACGATTTGATCCGGCTTTCGTCGCTCATTCTTCTCGATGACATTTTACCTGGGCTTTGCACCTTCAAGAATAGAACTACGCAGCTGCATAAAAACGGGTGGATACATCAAGATGCGTTCTATTTGTCCTGCCATGCAGGTGGTCCACCTGACAGTTCTGCGACCAACGTACCTATCCACGTTCCCTGCCGGACTTCTTTTCGCAATATCGGAGTGGGACAGCACTGTTACACATTCTTGAAAAGTCATAGATAACGACTTACATAGAAGACACACCACCATTCCCTTTCTACAATTGAACTAAGGAACGGCATACTGTACTCCTCCGACACGCGTCCTCGGGGCCCTGACTGACTATTATTTGTTTGTGCTCGTCTTCATCTGACTTTTCATCTGTGCCAACAGCCACCTGTAATGGCGTGTCCGAGATTTGCGACTACGTTAGGCGGTGCTTCTTTTGGCTTGGTGTTTACCTCGACCTGTCTCCCCCCCCCCATTACGTTGATACCTCTGCTCTTTATCAACTATATAAAATTCCACACTCACATCCGGCTTACTTCAACCCCTTCATCGGAGATATTGTATTAATATTCTTTGTCAGTTTCTTACATCTTTTATAAATGAGTAAACTGCAACAGCAACGAATGAAATCACCATATACGGAATGACAAGAGCGCCTCTGGCAAGCTATGCAACCAGTGTCGCCGCCGTCATTTTAGAGAGCATAGTTATTCACCACGGTGCCCCTCGACAGGTCGTCATCGACCGAGGTCACCAGTTTGCGTTCCAACGTTGTCAGTCGTTTCTTACACTCGTGTGCAACTAGCACGAGCTTTGTGCTACTGACCACCTACAAACGAACGTACTCGCCAAGTGCCTCAGCGTAGCCCTTAATAATAAGCTTCCCATGTATGTTACCGAAAAAGGTATGTTTATCCACTGGGACAATGTCTTGTGGATTCGTCACCTGTGCGCATAATTATTCTGTTCGCGATACCGGTGGGTTCTTTAGTTTCCTTTTCGACGGCAACCTTACGCTGCCATTTGAAACCCTCATGCCCGTTAGCCTGAATCGGATGGACCCTGGAATCCTTACTCAAAGCACAAGAAGCGCACCGCATTGCTCGAAGCGGAATTGCAGACTCGCCTAAAAATTTATGTCGACTATATAAAGAATTCTCTCCAATGCTATTCACAGCGTGCTTACAGGAAGTATTCAGCGATCTGGATTGGGAAGAATTGGGGATAAGAGTTAATGGTAACTCGCAATTCGCTTATGATATTGCCTTGCTTAGTAAATAAGGGGACCAATTGCAATGCATGCTCACTGGCCCGGAGAGGCAATGCAGAAAGGTGGATCTAAAAATTAATCTGCAGAAAGTCTCGGAAGAGAACAGTCGGAAGAGTCTCGGAAGAGAACTTTTAACAGTCTCGGAAGAGAACAGCAATTCACTATAGGTAGCGAGGCACTGGAAGCGCTAAGGGAATACATCGACTTAGGGCAGGTAGTGACCACGGATCCGGATAAAGAGACTGAAATAATCAGAAGAGTAAGAATGGGCTGGGGGGCGTTTGGCAAGCATTCTCAGATTATCAACAGCAGGTTGCCGTTATCCGTCAAGAGAAAAGTGTATAACAGCTGTGTCTTGCCAGTACTCATTTACGAGGTACAAACCTGGAAGCTTACGAAAAGGGTTCTACTTAAATTGAGGACGACGCAACGAGCTATGGAAAGAAGAATGATGGGCGTAACCTTAAGGCTCGTTGGTCTGGCCACCAGAGAAGTGCACGAGCTGTCTGCATATGCTTATTTACCTAAGATTTCCTTGAGTGTGTAGCAATCACTTAGGTGCATTATATCATATTGATTATTTGGTTTCCATGTAATAAAGAAAACGGTTGTGGCCTGATGTTCAGAGCATTGGGCTGCTGCTCATAGGGACCGAGGTTGGAATCCCGCCGCCGGACGCGCTTTAGATAAGTGATTGCAAATATGCTATGCGAGAACCCGAAAAGAGACCGCGCGACCGACCGACAGACCAACCGACCTACTCGTCACCATGGAATGGTAGGCACAGAAACCTTCGCCAAAAAAAAAAACACTTGCCTCTCGTGCACTGGGTTTTCACTAAATACCTGCCGGTGAGTAAAATTCGACAGGAGTTCCAAATATAGCGAATTTAGCAATCAGTAGTTGCAGAATATATCCAATTACCTAACTATTTTCGGATATATTTAAGCATATGAAAGCCCATATTCAAAGGTCACTATGTTTTTCCAGAAAAGCCACAGCTCTGGAATTCAAATTGTCGCATATGTTTGACTTGATCAGACTTACCTATATACCTGTAAATCTGGGGACAACAGTAATAGAATTGGACACATTGAGAGGGTGTCGTGCTCTGCATGTCACCACGCTAACCGCGATACTAGTCTTAAAGCACTCTGCGATTACTATTGAGAGAATGGACATGTAGTTATATGCCGAGTGACCTGCACAACGAACTGCATTATTTTTGATTAGGAAAATTCAATGGAAGGTTCTTTAGCAAACAGCACGAATAACGGGACACAGAAAATAGACACATGACACAGGCGCTGACTTGTTGGAAGAGTAACGCCTGTGTTGTATGCCTCTTTTTTGTGTCCTGTTATTCGCGCGGTTTTCTAAAGAATTTGTTCGTACCAACAAGCCTGGCTAGCCATTATTCTGAAGTTCAATGAAACGGTAGTGGTGAAACAAAGCGAACTGAATAACAAAAAGCAGTGATCAAAGTAAACTTCAAAATCAGCTCCAAGGTTATTGCGGTATTTGATAAGAAAGGTCAGTAGAGAAAAAGGAACAATTACCTCTATTCGCTAAAATTGTCCCAATCACAAAACAAGTAGGTTCGGCTGCCAAAAGCGTGTAGGTGCCACTTTTACTAACATCTTTTGTTTGTCCATCTGTAAGCATAAAATATTTAAGCTCGAGCCAGGTGCAATACAGGCCCAAAATGTTTTTGTGCATGTGCATGTGTGTGTGCGCGTCCGTGTGTGCAGATCTGTACTCGTTTTTGGTAGTGCCCCCTGCTCATTTACATGGGCTAACTCCAAAGCAGTGCAGAAATATTTAGTTAAGCAATATTTATTTATTTATTCATACTGCTAACCCTCACTTGAGGGTCGTTACAGGGAGGGTTAGTAATTCAATTGTGCATAGAACAAACATTGAAGATCATTTGTAAAACATTTGTAGAAAAAAAAACACAGCTACATGCTAGGAACAAATAAAAGCTACACAGTTTGTGCGCAATACTTATCAAGACCAAGCTGAAAATCACTCATAGCATTTTTTATACCACATCATTCGGTAATTCATTCCGCATTTTAATAGCGTAAGGAAAGAAAGAAATGCGGAATAAGTCTGTTCGAGCTATTATTGGTTGCACGAAAGCGGCGAGTCCGGTAAGGTCCATGGTAGAGGCTGTCGCCAGGACCATCTGCACGTTTGCTGGGAGTCGTTGCAAAAACAATACGTGCCAGAGCGCGTCGTCAATGGATCTCGCGTTATTTCCGCACAGCTTCCTCATTCGGCGAAGAAGTTGACTAGGGCGTCGGTCGCCGAATTCTTCAGAGGACAGAAGCTGCTAGACGCGAAAACGCTGTGAAGGTGCTGTGCGCTGTAGCTAGGCTGCCTTGAGATCGTCATAGGCGGCGGTAGACACTTGGGAGCTCAACAAATCTGCTACATCGTCAGTGGCGGCGGGCAAGAGCGCTGCAAAGGCGTAATGAAACTTTGAGGCTGGACAGTGGATACGAGTGACTTGATATTGCGATATGTCGTGAAGAAACCACACCGAAAGATGCTGGTCCCAGTACTGTGGGAGGCGGACAGCGATAGCCGTACAGGAGGGCTCACCGCTTTCCTCGGAAGAGTTTTGGCCTTGAGCTCTCGTGGCTTTGGTCTGGTCCATGGTCGTCTCTACTACTGGAACGTATGGCAGTATCGTGTCCGCGGTCACCAAACTGTGGCGACGAGCGACCACGTAGACCGGTAAAGTCTCGGGCTCTCGCAGGAGAGAAAGAAAATCGACACTCGATCTCTTAGCGTAGCATTCATTTAAATCCCATTCGCAACGCTAGCCCGTGCCGGAGTGTGCCAGCCGCTCGTGCCTCATGTAGACGCGAGCGTCTACGAAACATTCATGCGACGCCTATGCTGCTGCCGCTACAAGAGTATATACCGTCTTGCTATACTGTAGGAAAAAGAAACTAAAAATAAACGTGAGCGCGTTTTATTAAAAGTAAAGCCGTCACAAGAACACGTACGTCGCGGACACCTTCAAGTACACCGCATCGCGGCGCAGCCAGGTAGGCGGCGCACTCCAGGCTACCTCACCGCTCGTGTCTTTTTTGGCGCAGCACTAATAGCACCGCTGGCAAATTATCTGTGCTAAAGTCCGCAAAGTGGCAGAAGGTTCACGAAGGCGACAACTCTCATCCACACCACTCTAGTACGAAACTAAAAAAAAACAATCCAGATTTCATGGGACGAAGCCATTAAGGTTGATGAAGAACTGGAATGTTTTGAATAATGTGACAAATCTATATGGCCAATTTCTCATTTCAGATTTGTGCAAATAACATACGTCCGATCATATTAGGAGGAAAACTCGGCTTTCTGTGTTAATACAAAAATGAAATTGTCCAGAGTGCGTGCAAACAGTCTGTAAATTATCTCTCAATAACAACGGCTGCTCGCAACGCTGAATTGTGACTAACAAATGTCACTCATTGCTACAAATAAACACCAATTTCACGTCCGGACTGGAGCTCGTTAGGTAACACTAACCCCTAAGGAGCGTACGGTGCCACCGTCACACTTGGTACTTATAAAGACGCACTCCAACGACATGATTATTCCTGTTTTGAACAGTGTATCAACGTAAACCTGCAAGCACTAAGGAAGCCGAACAAGAACAGCAATGCGTACGCATCATCCGCCGTATTACCTACACTGCTCCAGGTGCACAAAATGGCGTTGAGATCATTTGCTCTTAGGATACCTTCCTGATCTCAAAATAGCAACCTTGTGGCAACTACCATACAGAATACTTTGGGTGGACTTCCACGAGCATCGATGGTCATGCATGGCTTCCCTATTAGTACCTATTTTGCATACATCTTGCCATATGACACAAAATTATCCCTTGTTGCGGTGCTCGTGCGCAAAATGCGCTGTTTCAAAAAAATTTAAAAAGCCAAAGCGCCATTCAAGATATCCCTGCCTAATTAGCATTGGAACGCGCCGCACGATTCAGTTTACTAAGCAGCTATTTCTCTGAAATGCTACACTTGAAAAGTCCATCTTGAGGCGCTAGAAGAAATCTAGGCAAATTCCTACAACTTCCGAGGTAAATTATAACCCCACGTGCTCACCCTCTAATACCCTAAGTATATTAGGCCATATCTACTAAGAAATAGTGCTACCATAATATTTATCAGTTCTGTCAAAGCAAACATTTACTCACCCCAAGCGTTAAGAATCACTTTTGGTACACTGTACATTGCCTTTACATACCAGTCGAGATCTCTGCAATGTTAACCAGATTTTACCCAGGTGCATATTTCAGGGCTGCAAACTTTTGATTTGGCTGTTAATATTGTACTGCAAGCTTTAAACAAACACAGCTGCATTACAGTGAGGGTGCGAAAAAGAGTTCATCAGAAAATGGATTCAGCAGCAATGAAGTGTGAAGCGCGTATTAACAAAGTAGTGGTCTTTGTTTGACGCTGCAGCGCAATGCTGTGTAATTACACATTTTTTTTTGGGGGGGGGGGGGGTGAAGCAGACAAACGACTTTCAAGGAATGCATGCTCAAGAACATTTTTGTAATTTTTAGTTTTCTTACTTTAGCTTAGCTTCATAAACTGGATACCGGTCCTAAGCAACACTTTTTGGCGGTGCCGGTATCCCGTAAGATTATCACACCAGCCACGTTGCAATGCTTCAGAGTCGCGACTTAGATTTCCTGCCATGGGGTCCGGAATTCCATAGGGGCGGAATGCAAAACCGCTCGTGTTCATTCGACTTTCGCTAAGCCAATAAACGTGAGAAAGCTGGCCTTTTTAGTGCCAGCTGTCTGAACATTCTAAATACAATCCAGGGAAATGAACAAAGAAAAGAAATCAATCTTTCAATAACCCAGAAAGCTGTGCGTAAGCAGCCAGTGTGACCTCAGCCAGAAGCACCGAGAGCCCCGTCTGCTGTTTTGTAGAGCCTCATCATCGCAAATGGACGCTCTCGTAGATCTATTCAAATGTACTATGGTTGTACAAATCTGACCGTAAACATACTAGTAACAAACAAAATAACTAATGGGGTCTACAGCATGGCTCGCATATGCGCGCCGCTACGGTTCAAGCAGTTTGGTCAGTCATAGAGGACAGATGAACCTGCTTTTGCTCATATTGGTGACCCGATATAATGAAACCTTAGTAGGCATGGGACTGAACAATTGGTGCGCTAGAGTAGCTAGTCTGGTACTTAGGTTCATGCGAGACCAGCCTTCCTGGATCTCCGCAGAAAAGTGACCCCAGGCCCGGACAGAAAGCAACCCTACGGTAAAACTAACAGGCACTGAGGTTACTATAGCTATGGTATAGCTACCTGATCATTCAAGCGCTATGGCGCTGGCCGTTGGAATAGTCTTAACTGATGGAAGTGTGACGCCGCAGATTGGTACGCTGGTTACTGCTTTAAAGCACGCTTTTCATAAAGGTTGGTAATATTGTGCATCCGAAGATTGCAAATGTAAGTTAGCTGTAAGCTGCGCGAAAGAAGAAATCCGGCAGAGTTAATCTCCCGATCTATATCAAGGGTAATCGGACTAAAAGTGAAGCAATGTGGTGGCACAACATATTGTCATCGAAACTTGTCATGCATGAGGCGTGTACTGCAGCCGCACTCATCTCTCGCGTATTGTGAGGATAATGATGTTTATTTGCATAGCTTTTGAAATCGGGCGGACACAAATAACCACCTAACCGGCTTGATTTTATAAGGCTTTACTACGTCTATCGCCTTCTAGCCTTTCGCCTATTGCATCTCGATATGAACTTTGCTATTTCAAACTTCTGTCAAAATAGATTAATATTGACGACAGTGGCGATGACTCCTGTTCTATGAATCTCTTCCATACGTTTTTCCGCCAATATACTAAACGTCAGTTGCTTATCTGCACTGCTGACTCGTTATCCCTTCCATATTCTCTGAATTCCAACTCTTCTGGAAGGTGGATGCTCCCTGCAGGTCTCACTGAATGAATATCTTGGTATTCCATTACAAGTGGAATACTAAAAATACACCGCAACAATTATTGGAACCAGCTAACAAAATTAGAATAATAATAAGAACCTTTAGTTTCAAGATATATTCAGTCAAGGAGTCGGAGCGGCTGGTAATAGCGTGCAATTAAGTAGTTAATAAATAGCAATGTGCGCCACACTGATGTGCTTGAGTTAATGCAAAATAACAAGAAAAAAGACGGAAGGCTGCGTTTGTGTGTTGATTATAGGCGCCTCTACAAAATTACCAAGGACGACGTCTACCCGCTACCACGTATTGACGACTCTTTAGGTAGGTTGGGCCCAACTAAGTATTTTTCGTCTCTCGGTCTACAGAGATATTATCGCGAATTGTGGAAAATCAAGAAGACCGCGAAAAAAACTACTTTCGTCACTCCACGTGGTCTTCTTGAATTCAGAGTACTTGTTTTCGGCCTCTGTTTTGCACCGGGAACTGTCCAGCGAAGGGACACCTTGCACGCTGGGCTGAAGTGGCAAAACTGCCTCGTCTACCTCGATGACGTGGTTGTTTTTGCGGCGACATTTGACGAACATCTGAAACCACTGCGCAAGTACTCGAAGATAACGGAAGTGTGACTTCGATTACAAGGAGCATATGTTTCTGGGACGCATGGTCAGTGCGGAGGCCGTTAGCCCCGATCCTGGAAAAACTGCCGCTTTTCAACACCGAGTGACAAGAAAGGT
This sequence comes from Dermacentor variabilis, assembly GCF_050947875.1. NCBI lineage: Eukaryota > Metazoa > Arthropoda > Arachnida > Ixodida > Ixodidae > Dermacentor > Dermacentor variabilis. Next base: position 108,800,299 of record NC_134575.1, on the reverse strand, counting down.
GTCCAGTGCTTCCTGGGCATTTACGGACGTTTTAGCGCAACCTTTTTCAAAATGGCACAACCGCTGACTCGTCTCACGAGCGACGATGTGTCATCCATATGGACCTCAGAGCAACAGACTGCTTTCACCGGGCATCGACAGCACCTGGCGTCTGCACCAGCTATGGCCCACTTTGACGAGGAGGTGGACAGGGAAGTCTATATCGATGCCAGTAACGTTGGACTTGGTGCGGTGCTTGTACAACGGCAGGAAGGCATTGAAATAGTGGTGACCTACGCAATTCGCACACTAACCCATGCAGGGACCATGAACACCACCACGGAGAAAGAGTGTCTTGCCGTCGTGTGGACTCCTGCTAAATTTCTACCTTACCTCTACGACCACTCATTCAACGTTGTGACAGAACACCACTCGTTATGCTGGCTTGCAAACCTATTGAAACTTTCCACGTATTGTTCCACGTAAACTTTCCACGTAATAAGCTGTACGTCCAATCCTGCCCTGATGCCAGCGCCGCAAGTCGCCTACTGTGAATCCTGCTGAATTGCTGAATCTAATTAACCTACCTGCCAAACCTTTTGTCAAGGCTGGCATGAATGTTCTGGGCCCATTTCCACTGTAATCTTCTGGTAACAAGCGGATAATCTTCGCCACGCGCTATTTAACGCAGCATGCTGAGGCAAAAGCGCTGCCTCGAGCCATGGCTTCCGAGGTTGCGCAGTTTTTCATAAAAAGCATCGTGCTGCGGCCTGACGCCTCGTCGCACGTCATCACAGACCGAAGCAAAGCCTTTACAACACAGCTCATGGAAGACATTTTTAAACTCACCTACACGACCCATCCTATGACAACTGCCTGTCATCCGCAAACAAATGGCTTGACCGAACCAATGAAAAAAACGATGACTTACGAGCTGTATATGTACGTAGAGGTACAGCCCAAGACGTGGGACGAGATAATCTCTTATCTAACGTTTACATATAACAATGCTACGCGAGAAACAACACGTTTCACGCTGTTTTACCACATTTACGGCTGTGAAGCCACAAAATTATTGGGAACAGAAATTGCAAATAAACATAACGATTATTTAACATATTTAGAAATAAAGCAATCATAAAATGGCAGCAACTGCATTTCTATGGCCGCACAATCTGCATAAAGCTTTCATTACCACACAAAATTCAGAGGAGGTCTCTCTTTTATTGTTGTGTCCTTAAAAAACTAGCAGAGCATGTTCATCAGTGATGTAAAGTTAAGACCAATAAAGCTTCTGCTAGACATGTTGTTGCCTCCACTTAGTTACGTTTTTTTAATCTTTCTATATCTACTAGAATATTAGCTCGGACCCTCCGTGGTTGCTCAGTCGCTATGTTGTTGGCTGCTGAGGACGAGGTCGCGGGATCGAATCCCGGCCACGGCGGCCGCATTTCGATGGCGGCGAAATGCGAAAGCACCCGTGTGCTTAGATTTAGGTGCACGTTAAAGAACCCCAGGTGGTCAAAATTTCTGGAGTCTTCCACTACGGCGTGCCTCATAATCAGAAAGTGGTTTTGGCACGTAAAACCCCAAATATTATTAATGTTAGCTCGAGGAATGCCGCGCGCAAATGTTACTCTTGTTTTCAGCCATGGTGACAAACACATGTTCTACAATTACCGCAACCAGTTTCATTTGAGCGAGCTACATCAAAAGCATCAAAACATATTTGTATAGAATAACTTAATTCTGTGATAAACACTCAATCTACTAGGTTTGGCTTACATAGTGGAATGTCAACAGCACTGGCTCGCACAACAGGGGTTCGCTTTAACAGATTTGAAAATAGGTACATAACGTTAAACGTCTTTAGTGACCACTTTAAAAATTCGACAGATTGAATAAACGAACTTTATTTACGAAATAGAGCATTACTGCTTTCCTGGTATTGTCGCTTTAATATTGTCATATCTAAAGCCCAAATTGCAACGGGTTATGATTAGATCAGAAGAATCAGTTCTGAAAGAAATAACACAAGGACTACCGCAAGGCAGCATGATTGGGCTGATAATATTTACATTAGCGACATAACGAATGTTTCTAAAAGCCCACTTTATAGTTTACGGAGGTGACACGAGTCCTAAATTCAAATCAGTTTATTAAATAACCTTTCAGCCATCGCTAAAAACTACACTAACGCACTTGGCAGAAGGGGGCACAGCAAACTCTCTAAATGGGAATATTGCAAAAACTGAAGCTATTAATTTTCACCCCGCCACATAGGTACATCAATGAAGTGCTGTGATTACTGCTTGAATAGGCGTCGGAAATCTGAACATATAGAACTGAAATCTTAGAGCATACAGCTCGCATCAACATTTAAATTGTTTGCAGTTGTCTCGAATGAATCCTACTTCGAATGATCATGCGGAGCCTAACGCCACCCGCCATAATAAGGCTTCCGGGAGTGTTCTGCAACCTGCGATATTTAAGATTATGTAATGCTAAATAAATTATGCGTAATGCCCTATTTTGCCTTCACTCAACGTATTGACACGCAGTACGCAGTACTACTGCTAAAGGAATCTTACAAAAGTTGACTATCTCCAGAAGAAGGCTGTGCGCCATACAAAAAGTGCCTATAGGGGGCAGTTGTTTCCCACTTTAAGTATCATGCCTCTAAAACATTTGTGTAATCTACTACATCGCACCGACTGGGCACGGCAGCAACAGTACGATGCGGATTCTTAATCCTTTCGTCTATCTTGTGCAGATGATTTCCACTCCCCTGGTGATACCGACGGCACGGGACCGCTCTGGCCTCATGACGCAGGGCGAGACAGTGCGGCTTGGGAACCAGTCCGGCTCCTTCCGCCCTGCGGCGACGGCGGTCATCGAAACATTCGTCTTCCACCGGAAGTCGACAGGGATGCTACACACTGACGGGACTCCCAGCTTGTACCAGGTGGCGCTTCGGGGCTACTGAAAGCGAGACTGGACCAGCACGCACTTCACTGGGCACGGCAGCAACAGCACAATGCGGATTCTTAATCCTTTCCTTTATCTTGTGCAGGTAAGGCGTTACGGCAAATGTATTCGCTCGAATGATCCGTTCCTTGTTATGCTGCCGTGCCCAAGGCTGCTGTGTCCTATGCTGTGTGATTTGGCAATGCACGCGGCGGAATTACTGCTACTGGCTGGAGACGTCGAAACAAACCCGGCCCAGATCTTGAACAGATCTCCAGACAGCTCGAGGCGATTGCCGGAGACATAAAAAGCATTAAAGACGATCGACGAACATCAATTGAAGCCAAACTGGAAAACATGGCTGCCCTTGACAAAAAAAAACGTTTGACTGCATAAACCTGGTCACCAACTTGGAGAAGATTGTTTCGTCGCTTGAACTAAAACTGGATGATTTGGAAAATTGCTCGAGACAGTGTAATCTATAAGTTGACGGAATTCCAGAAGATGAAGAAGAAGACAACAAATCCCTTGAACAAACTTTTAATGAAAGCATTGCCAAGAACATTCTTGAAATTCAACGTTTCGCCATTGAACGGATTCATAGGTTGGGAAAACCTTCACGCGAGAAAACCAGGCCAGTGATACTAAAACTTCTTGACTTCTGTGAGAAGACTCTTGTGCTAAAAAACTGTCGCGAACTTAAAATTCTGCATACGCGATCAGTGAGGACATCTCTATCCGAGTACGCGACAGAAGGAAGAAACTGTGGGTCAGTGCAAAATCAATGAAAGATTCCGGTGCAAAGGTGCCGTTCGTTTACGATAAAGTCCGAATAAACGGAGAATTGTTTCAGTGGGATGAAGAAAACAACTGCTGGGTACTTGTAAAGGCACTGATAAGTGCAAGTAAAAGCAAAAAAAAAAACAGGAAGGAATTGGACCATACCTACGCCCCCTACCCCCCCCCGGAAAATGAAACAAATAACCTTTGTAAACGTAAATGCGCATAGTATCCTGAATAAGCTTGATGCACTAGAGTCTCTTCTTATCAGCCTAGAGCCCGACTTTATGGCAATTACAGAAACGTGGCTTGCAGATGACATACAGGACAAAGAAGTAGCTCCACCCGACTATGAGATTGTGCGCAGGCAGATTAACGCGAGGGGGAGGAGTGGCTTTACTAATAAATAAAAAAATTTCATTTCACTGTCTTACCAGAAGCCGAGAATGCCGAAGCACTTTTTTGCTAACTCAGTTTTGGTGAGACGACTATCAGTGTTGGTTGTGTATATCGTAGCCCTTCGACTGATGAACGCGCAATGATATGATTATATCAGTATATGGAACTTCATGTACAAAAATCCCGGCTAATCCTTCTTGAGGATTTCAACCTTCCAGACATCGACTGGCCGACCATGTGTGATCGCTCTCCTTGTTCAGAAATTGTTTTTGGTATTATGCTTAGTTTTGACTTGTCATAAGTCGTCAACGAGCCCACACGTGTTCAAGGCAGTGCATCCAAAATTCTTGACCTCAACTTTCTGAGCAATTGCTTTTCGATCAATAAAACTAACTTAGCAGTGCTAGATGGAATATCAGATCACAAATTAACGTTATGCACTACTCCCATTCAGGCCGCAACAAATCCTTCTATTTTCAAAACTAGTTATCCGGACTTTACAAAAGCTGACGACTCAAGCATACTTAATTACTTAATTTTGGAGTATTAGTCATTTGAAGAACTCACTAATTCTTCAGACACTGATACAGGCTCATTATGGGAAAGGTTTAAAGCCATTGTATTCCACTGCATCAATAGCTATATTTTAATAAGAACAAAAACGAATAAATAGAAATAACCCATGGATAACACGTGATGTCATTCATGCGAAGCGCAAAGTGAAGCGACTAAGAAATTTGCTCAAAACGAAAAAAGGTCCTCAACATAGATGTAAACTCAGGTGTGCTGTCAATGAAATGAAAACAGAGATTAGTACAGCGAAAGCACATTTCTTTTCAGTTACGCTTCCTGGAAAGTTTTGGAAAAGTTACATTCCCCTGGAAAGTTTTGGAAGTATCTTAGCCCCAAAAAACAAAGCAACACTCTCAATTCTCAGGAACAAAATTTGTTTTGCTAATTCATTAAATACATACTTCCAGTCTGTGCTCACTGCTGACGATGGTCGCATTCCGGAGGTGAATCACTACAACCAGAGACCGCTAGACATGCCAACGATAACTGAGTCAGGAGTCCTCAACTTATTACTATCAATAGACACAAAAAAGGAAACGCCCGGACAATATTCCCAACACTTTTCTTCAAAGATATGCTGAAGTCAACACGAAATATCTACATCTTATATTTAACAAATCCTTATCAACATGTAGCCTTGCGAAGGAATGGAAAATAGCGAAAGTAATCCCCGTTCATGAAGCAGGAAGCAAAAGTGATGTCGGTAATTACAGACCAATATCGCTAACGTCCACAGTAGGGAAAATATTATGGCATATCATATTAAAGCATATCACGAGCTTTCTAGAGCAAGCAGAAATGTTATCGCATATCCAGCATGGTTTCCAGCGGGGACTTTCAACCATAACCCAATTACTTGAATTAACGCATCACTTAACCCAAAGCATTGATAATCAAAAACTTGTTGACATAATATGATTCGATTTTTCGAAGGCGTTTGATAGAGTAACCCATAAAAACTAATCAGCAAACTGAAAACAACTTTAGGCATCGTTCTATTGTCAATTGGATTTAATATTACTTAACTAACCGGTTTCAGTATGTCGTTGTTAACAATTAAATTCCTTCCATTGCAAAAGTTACATCGGAGGTGCCTCAAGCGTGCGTCCTTGCTCCCACTTTATTCCTTATATTTATTAATGATTTGCCCTCTAACATCCGCGTTAAAATGAGGCTTTTTGCCGACAACTGCATTCTTTATAGCGAAATTAACTCTATGAATCATCATGTTGATTTAAACAGCGCCCTTCATGATGTAGTGAATTGGTGTAAAAAGTGGCAGATGGAACTGAACATTAAAAAAAAACTGCCTTTTTATCTATAAGCCTCAAAAAACATAGGTCAGACTTCGAATACACTATCAATAACATACCACTCACCCGAGTTCATGAGCTTAAATATCTTGGCTTGTTCATTTCACTTGACCTAAGATGAGAATCGCATATTAACAGTATCATACCATCTGCTTTAAAACGGCTGTTCTTCCTCAGAAGATGACTTCGAGCTGCGCCACTGGAAATTGAACTGCTATCATACAACGCATTTATTCGCACAGTTCTCGAATATGGTAACACAATTTGGATTCCTTATACACAACAGCTTATTAACAAACTAGAAGGAGTGCAGCGAAAGGCAATTAGATTCATCTTTAACAAACACAAGACTAGCGATTCAACTACCCAACTGCTAAAACAAGCCTGTATTCCTACTCTGTGAAACCGCGCCAAACTAGCAACACTAAAATTATTGTTCCAATTAATACACAGTGCATTACGAATAAATACTTCGTTGTATAGATAGCAAGCTAAATTCTGCACCACTCGTAAAACCAGAGTAATGCACCAGAGCGCTTCCATCAGTACTGTATTGACACGTGTACTTATATTTATCGTCCGAGCACGTTTCGCCGCCTAACAAATGTTATCGCACAGCGCGGGACGCGCTGTGCGATAACATATGGGCTGGCGGACCGGGGCCGGTCCGTCAGCCCATATCTGGAAAACTAAAAGCAGCAACCGATGGAGGTGCGGTTGCTGTTCGTCGAACTGACGAAGATCCTCCGCCGCCGACGAAGACGGTGAAAAGACTATCTCGACGACATAACAACCACGACACACCGCCGTCCCGACGAAGTCTGGCAGGAAAGAACACGCTGACGAAACACCACCTGACGACGCCACGTACCAACCACAGGTCAACGCGACGCAGCCGTGATCCGACGCCAAGGCCTAACTGTAATGCAAGACAAAGAACCACCGACCTCGACGTGCTTCTCGACGGCCACGCAGTCACCGCCTTAGTAGACACAGGAGCCGATTACTCCGTCATGAGTGGACCCATCGCAGCTCAACTGAAGAAAGTTAAGACTGCATGGGAAGGCCTGTTCATTCAGACCGCTGGAGGACACCTCATCACGCCGACTGGAATCTGCACGGCAAGAATTACCATTCATGACCGGGCTTACCCTGCCACCTTCGTTATCCTGCAACAGTGTTCACGAGACGTCACTCTCAGCATGGACTTCCTGAACCAACAAGGCGCAATCATCGACCTGAAGTCGAAGTCAATAACGCTGTCGGAAGATCAAGCGATACCGTCGAAGAGCCCTCGTAGTCACCACGCTTTGAGTGTGCTCGAAGATCAAGTAAGCATCCCGCCTCGCTCCAGCATTATTTCGGTTGCCTTCTTAACCGTCACTACCACGTGACAGTATTCCCAACGCTCCAATTACCCTGCCACTTTCAACTTTGCCTACACTTTACACATAACCTGGCCCTTACTGGCATCATTGATTGATTGATTGATTGAAAACTTTATTGTTCCACCGAGCTGGGGTGCCCGCCTCTTAACCTACACGTAGGTAGGGGGGGAGGACGAAGCAGTCCCCGCGCGTTGAGGACGGTAAATCTTCACGGCCTCAACGGCTAGGTGGATTACTCGACGCTGGTCGTCTTCAGCCTCGCTCTGGAACAAGGCCATTTAGGCTTCTCTACTATCTATGCTTTCCTTGGCCCCTAGGGAGCCTGCACACTCCCATATAATATGGTCTAGCGCACCTTTTTGCTTACAAATTTTGCAGAGGGCGTCGTTATAGTCCCTCGTCTGTGTTAAGTAGATCCAATGTGGTGCTGTATAATTGTTTCCCAGGAGGCGTCGCCAAATGCGAGCGTCCTCCAGAGACAGAGACCGATGCGGAGGCGGAAAGATTCTTCTTTCGGCTTTGTAGTGATCGACAATTTGCCTGTACGTGATCATGCTATCTTTTATCCCTGGAACTGGCTGCTCTAGAGTTTCCCGGTGGTAGAGTGCTCGGGCGAGCTCGTGAGTGGCTGCGTTGCCTGGGACTTCTTCATGAACCGGTACCCAAATAAAAGTTATGTCCCTCCTGGTAAGGCTTTTGAGTAGAATGTGGAGGGCTTCTTCAGAGATTTTTCCTTTGTTAAATTTTCGGATAGGTAATTTGTTATCGCATAATATTACTCCCGCTTTTGTACCCGCACAAGCGAGCGCTACTGCAACCTCCTCGGCTGTACAGGCGTCCCTCGTGCATGTGGAGCACGCTATCTTAACGCACCCGTCGCCATCAACCACCGTCGATACCGCAGCCCCGTCTCTGCCGCAAGCGGCGTCCATGTATGCTACGTTATGTGCCGGTATATTTTTAAGTTTATTTACTAGAGCCTTAGCCCTGAGAGCTCTCCTCTCTTTGTTGTAGATAGGATGCATATTTTTAGGTAGGGGGGCGATTCGGAAGCGTTTACGCACGTCAAACGGAATGTCTTTCTTGTAAGTCGGGGCACCCCTGTCGCACTGTATTCCTACCCATTCCATGCTTTTTCTCCCTGTTTTAGACTGAGACTGGCCTAATCTTTCCGACTGAGACACTCGTACTGCCTCAGTGAGTTCAACTAGCGTATTGTGAACCCCCATATTGAGGAGGAGGTCTGTCGAGGTCGAGTCTGGGAGCCCTAGGGCTCTCCTTAATGCTCTTCCTAATGATCGCATCTTATTTATCTTTTTCTTCTCGTTTAAACACAAGATACGGTATGGCATACGCTATACGGCTGGTAATGAAGGCTTGCATGAGTCTGAGGAGGCTGTTCTCTTTGAGGCCCCTGCCTTTGAGTGAAATTCTCCTGAAGATCCCCGTCACCTACGTATCCTTCTAGCTTTTTGATTGTCAAGAGGTTGCATCCAGTTCTCTGGATATACATGCCCAGAATTCTTATTTCCTCCACCTTGGGAACCTCATTTCTGTTTACGAAAACAGTGATGGGTCTGCTGCTCCCAGTGTGTCCCCTTTCATGTTTTGGCTCAATGATTAACAGCTCCGATTTCTGTGGCGAGCACGCCAAGCCTCTGCTGGTCGCATACGCTTCCACCACATTCGCCGCTATCTGTAGTTTAAGTTCGATGGCTGCGTCACTCCCACTGTTAACCCAGATGTTGATCTCATCCGCGCACATGCTAAATTTAATCGATTTAATCTTATTGAGTACCGCCGGGAGTCCCCTCATCGCTATGTTGAATAGAAAGAATATGACTGCCGCGGTTGTGATTAACCCCGCGATCTCGAGCAATGTCACTGCAGCAAAACTACAACGGCGGGCACAGACAAGTGCGACGCCTCGACGCAACTGTGCTTGGATGCGGCTTTGAGTCTGCAAACCGTGCATCAGCTTTGTACTGACAAGGCACGTTATTTGTTTTTCAGAAGTAGCGGAAACCTATCGTACCGTACCTCGAAATGAAATTTATCCAGTTTGTCCGCAACCATTGTAGTGTGTAGTAGTAGCTAGGGTGCCTCAGGAGCGCGCGCATGAAGGCATCCAAGTAGTAGCGTTTCCTCGCCTACTCCGCATTTTCTCTATCGCACCCTCCCCCCATGTGTGTCAGTTGCGAGAAGAGTGCCAAGCGTGTTACTCCCTGGTTTCGTTGCGACGTCTGTTCTATCCATTGCTTTTGTTGGGAGTCACGAATAATTACAGTCGTCAAAAAGGTATTGTGGCGACGCCTAGGGAGCTCCATAAGGCATTGCGCACAATAGGCGCGGTGCAGTGGTTCAAACGAATGTCTCGCATCTTCGTTCCTTTCTTCAATGATCCTTCCATATGTATGCACACTTTACACCACCTACAAGGCAGCAGCAGCGAGGGTAGAAAAGTCGAAAGAAGAGGCAAAGAAAGCCTTGCTTTAAAATGTCAATTTTGTGTAACGCGCAGTTGTCTCGGAACAGTGGAAAACGTAGCTGAATGTGGCAGCGTGAAGCTTTATAATGCTTCCTAAATAATTTTTGACAGCAATAGTATCTATTCCGCATGTGTTTCAATTACCACGGAAATTTTCTATTACGTTCCCCACACGTTCGGTGATAATTGTCTTGGTATTAGATGTAGTTAAGCCAAGGAAGTTGGTTAAGTTTAGTGCTGCTCCTAAAACAGAACAGACTCATAGCGCTCCGTAGCACTTTCATACGTAATTAGTTACAAAAAACGTAATTTACACACTTATTTTCAACTTTATGTACCGATTGGCAATACGCATTTCTGGATTTTATCAAATTTAGCGAGGTGTCTTGCTTAGTTGACTGAGAACACAACAGAAACGAAATATAATCTCGTATCAACCCTATATAGAGAGAGCAAATGATAAATGAAAGGTAGGCAGGTTAACCAGGACTGATCCTGCTAGGCTACCCTACTCTGGGAAAAGAGGACGGAAAGACTAAAACAGGAAGAAAAAGTCCACTGCGGATATCGTTCGGTCATTCAGTCCGGATCACAGACGCTGACACAATCCGGTAGCTTTCAAATTTCGCAGCAGCGCTTTTGTGGCCTCTTGTAGCTGCGATATGCGAGGCCACGAACCACAGATCTTGTTCTATCAAGCATATAAATACCATAAACACTGCAACCTTCAATAATGTTCAATAATTATTTCCAAATCGTATGTTCAATTCCGAAACCTACATTTTCAATACAGATTACACTTAACATTGTTCGTTGTTTCAGGACTCTGCAAAAACATTGGTTGTAATATTACCGTGACGAACTGAAATTGAATCACTTTTAAAATATTGAGTTTTACGGGCCGAAGCCACAATTTGATTGTGAGCCACGCCGTAGTGTGAGACTCCAGAATAATTTCTTACCAGATGGGGTAAAAATTAATCTGGAGTCTCCCACTACAGGGGACCACGGGGAAAGGGGCACCGGTCTCTGCCGGTTCCCCTTTCACCCAAGAGGAAATGATGAAGCTCATTAGAGCACAGGACCAGACCTCTCAAATCCTGGCAGTCCAGAGGGTCCACCTGAGGGCCGTCAGGTTTCACCTGATGGTCCCCGAGTGGCGCTAGCCAGGTGACACTGAGTTTACTCGCGTCTGTTGTGGAACAAAGTGAAGCTGTTTCACTCACTCGCTCATCAGCTAGGGTCCTTTGACGTGCACTTAAATCTAAGCACCATAGTGTTTCTGCACAACACCCTCATCGATGTGCGGCCGCCGTTGCCGGGATTCAATCCCCCGACCTCGTGCTTAAAGCGCAATACCAAATCCACTAAGCAACCACGGCGGGTAAATCAGTAACGTTATACAAAGAGTGTAAGTAAACTACGCTGAGTAAACGTATATCATTCGTCTATTACAAAATAATTCCTACATGTGTGCGGCCCGCGAATTTATAGACCGGCCGTTCTTACATATGGCTTTGATTCTACTGGATTGGAACACCTACAGAGAGATACACTCATAGCATGCAATGAAATTGCATAACATTACTACATAGAAAAGAGGGTGTTTGCACCTCCTCACTATAGGTTAAACAGAGCACAAGCAGTTGCACTTAGGCAATTACAAGCACAGTCCTATTATTCATCCGGACAAATGAACGTATGGTATCATATTGCAGACATGAAAATCATATGCCAAGCATGCAAAAAGGAGATATGCACGCTTGAACATATGCTCTGGGAGTGTGAGTAGCTCGGCTCTGGCATTGCCCGGAATCGGTTTTCAGGAATGATTAGATCCACGATCATACTCCTCAAGTCCTGGTAGTCCAGTATGCCCGTAACAGGGCTAGGAGGCTTGACCTCCCGGTCCCATCATGGGACTAGCCAGGCAGGTGCCAACACCTTGTTCAGGACCTGAATAAAGTTTCTTCCTCCTCCTCCACTTAAAGTCCGTCCATCGCGTACTTCACTGAAGAGGCTGAGGAAAGGCAACTACAGGTATTGTAAAACGCGTAAAAATTGGCTGAAGACAAGTATTCATTAACTATTTTCAAAACACATACAGTGCAGACTTTAGCCTTATAGTACACGTCGCCCATAAACGGGCTCCCATTAACAGAATGTGTGAAATCTGTGCAGTTCTTGTTCCTTTCAACCAAGCAGAGAAACTTTTGAAGTATTTTACTCATTGCGTCAAATTTTTACCACTATTTGAAACACCTAAACATTTCATTGCATAGTGCTTACTTCCTTGCCACATTTGTGTAACATATAAACCTGCACACTTGTGTAGTTTCTGTTTGCTAGAATTTAGTAAAAACTGGCATATTACGTTTTCAAGTGATTGTAGTTAGAATAACAACTGTGTTTTAAAGTGCATCACTCTTTTGAATAGTGAGTAGCACCATATAATTGTTTGGTTTTTCGCTTACATAGAATATCTAAATCAGTTCACTCTGAACAATTTTGGTGTTCTGTTGTATTTGGCCCAGTTGCAATGAATTGCAACCAAGCGAACAACTGCATAGTTAAAAAGGTAACTTATTTTTTCCTTTACGTGTTCTTTTTAAATGCTACTCACGATTTACGAGAAGGTATCATTGTGCATGTGGCCTCAGACTATACAACATTAGTTATAAGTTGAATGAAAGCAAACTGTGTTGAGAAAAACTGCCTGAGGAACGCGATTTCTCCTACCTTGTTTTAATCTTGCCTTCATTTTGCTTAGGATTTCGCTTTTCAGGTGGCTGAAAGAAAACATAACCATTATTTTCTGTGCGTGTCAGATATGTGCCGCGCATTAAATTAAGAATAAACGTTTCGTAAAAGCCATCGTAGGTTGTGGCCGCCAACTTTGGGGTGTAAAGGTTTTCATTTATTTATTTATTTATTTATTTATTTATTTATTTATTTATTTAGTTATTTATTTATTTATTGTCATACTCTCAAGGTCCGGTGGCATTACAGAGGGGAGTGGTGTTTATTACAAACAAATTCGTTAACAATATTCTTGAAATTTGTCGCGTCAGAAATGGCAGTGATGGAGGCAGGGAGGCGGTTCCAGTCATTCGTTGTTCTCGGTAAAAAGGAATCAAAATAAACGTTGGTGCTATAAGTTGGAACTTGAACCTTAAAATGATGGTCCGTGACGTGACAATATGTATTTGGATCCCGCACTTCGCATTTTGGTGTGGTTTGAGTTTTTAACGTAACTTATATTTTCGTTTTTTTTTTACCTTTGCTAATTTCTAACCAACCCATGTAAAGTACAATTCAGAATATACCAACAGGTAAAAAATAGAGAATGAATATTCGCATAAGCAAGTCAACAAATACTACAGGACCAACGTCTCGGAAGAACACAATACGCTCGCCCACACAAAGCTCTCAATAAACTCCAGGCAAGGGACTGTCGCCGCCTGCAAACTAACACATGCACACACTTGTCTCGTCTACACGCAATCTTCTCAGGCAGATATATTCACGCGCAGTAAGTTTGCACGTGATGACACGGGACCCTTAAGGTGAGAACGACGAAGTTCGTGGTTGCGCGCGCGCTCTCCGTGGACCAGCCATCGCTAAAGGCAGACGTTTGTTTTGGCAATCTGTCGGTGGTAAACTGCTTTAGTTGTAATAGCTGGGTGACATTTCTGGTGGAGGTGCTGGGTACGGTCGATGTTAAGATCTCCGCAGCATACCCCAGACCTAAGCTCGGCTGAACTATTCACCAGGCTTAGGTCTGGGGTATGCTGTGCGCGTACGTGCCAGCCGACGTCCCCAGGGACTCCAGCCACAGCACGGTCTGCTACCCAAACGAACTAGAATGACGAATCAACCACCTCCTGCCACTCCTGCAGCATCGCACGTTGTCGTCAATCCCATCCGGACGCCGAATTTATTCCACGGAAATGCTTCAGAGGACGCCGACGACTGGCTTGACCATTTTGACCGGGTTGCCAACCTCAACGACTGGAACCACGAGCGTAAGCTACGCTACGTGTACTTCTTTCTTTACGATTCCGCGAGAACATGGTTTGAGAACCACGAGGGGACACTGACGTCATGGGGAGAATTTCGTAGGCAGTTCCTCAATGCCTTCGCCAGGGCGCACAGGAAGGAGAGGGCGGAGTTAACGTTGGAGGCAAGAATTCAAGGCCCCAATAAGCGAGTGACGGCGTACGTAGAAGACATGCATCGGCTTTTCAGACGTGCGGACCCTTCTATGACTGAAACAAAGAAGGTGCGCCATCTCATGCGAGGCGTCGAAGAGGAAATCTTTGCTGGCCTACTTCGAAATCCGCCGACGACACTTGCAGAGTTCCATGACGAAGCCACTACTATGGAGAAGGCCCTTCAACAGCGGGCCAGGCAAAACAACCGCGACACCATGATTTCAAGGGAGCTCTCTGACGTTACCCTCGGTAACGACGTTGGTACCTTGTGAGAACTCATCAGGGCTGTCGTCAAGGAGGAACTGCAGAAGCTGCAGACGACCACTGCCCCTGTGGGACAACTTTCCATTGCGGAAATGGTGCGCGCCGAGGTCCGACAGGCCGTCCATATTCCTGGACAGTACGAGGCACCACAGCAGGGACCACACGCCGAAATGACTTAAGCTGAAGCAGTACGCCGTCCGCAACCCTCAAGTTCGTGCAGCACGGTACACCCCACTCAACAAATGGACGTTAGCTTCGGGCTGCCTCGCAGCCCACCGCACATTGCCGAAGCAAGGACTAGGAAGAGCGACGTCTGGCGCACCACAGACTACAAGCCCCTTTGTTTTCATTGTGGCGAAGCCGGGCACATCTACAGAATGTGCCCTTATCGTCATGTGGGGCTCCATGGATTCTCGCCGAATGCACCTCGTCCACGACCTGGTGACGGGCCGCCGGAAATAAAATTTCGTCGCGAATCGTCGCAATGTTGATGAGCGATGGCAGGAGCCCCGTTCGTCGTCTCCTGCTCGTTACAGGTCACCATCACCAAGCCCAGCCTTTATTCGCGGCGCTCTGAGACGCCGCTCGCCTAGCCCGGCGGGTCGGGATAACTGAGTTCAGCGACCTCCGGAGGTGAGGCCGCTGACGACGACCGTACGCAAGATCCTCTACTACGACGACAACGACGAAAACAGAACGACACACACGTACAGACGGAGTCAAAGACCTTACGAGAGGTAGTAACGTCGAAGATTGCCGTCACCATAGACGACGAAGAAATACCGGTGTTAATCGACACTGGAGTGGACACCTCAGTTATGATCATGCTTGCATGCTCTTCATCTTTTCAGCTGAAGAAAGCATGCTTGCATGCTTTCTTCAGCTTGCATGCAAGCTGAAGAAAGTTTCTACCGAGTGGACTGGGTCACAGATTCGCACTGCAGGAGGCCATCTGCTAACCCCGGTAGGAAGATGCACAGCGCGAGTGAGCATTCGTGGGTTCACATGCCTCGGAGATTTGGTTATCCTCCCAAGCTGTTCGAGGGACCTAATTCTTGGAATGGACTTTCTGCAGGATACTGGAGCTGCGATTAATTTACAAAAGTCGCGGGTAACGTTTTCGACGGCGCAGGCCTTAGCAGGGAGCAGCACTGACGACACGTATGTCAACGCCTTGAGGATTGTTGGATCCCTCGTCATCAGCCGCGTCACGCACGCAGTCGCGTATCAAGTCAGGCGCGAAAGCGAGACAGAGCGCATGGACACTCTTATAAGAACGGCGTACAAAACGGCCTTACACCTACCGTCAAGCTCAAGCACAAAGAAATTACTGACGCTAGGTGTATACAACACCTTTCAGGAGCTAGCAAGCGCCACGCTCATAGCGTAGAGCCAGCGCCTCAACAAGACTCAACAGGGAAGACGCCTTCTTCAACGGCTAGGGTACCCGCTGACACCTCAGTACTCCAAAGAAGAAACACAACTCTTGCCTAACCACATTAGAGAGAACATTGTAGTAGACTCTATCCCCAAGAACATGCACCCCACCAACAGTGAAGAGAGAAGAGCAGCGCGTTCCCGCATGTTGCACAAACGCTGTTTCAGAGACCCTGACACATACTACACGGACGCTAGCCCGTGTCCCTCGTTGCAATGTTGCGGGCCCAAATACACACTCGCCGTTGTCAATCAGGGGAACCTGGTAGCCCCTGCCTCCATTCGCGCCACATGCAGTGCAGCAGCAGAAGCAGCAGCGATCGCTCTCGCACTTCGCGACGCCGAGAGCAAGGGAAGGTCTGCCCGTATCCCTACGGACTCACAAGCCGCGTGTCGTTTATACATGAATGGAACCCTCTCTATACAAGCCATTCGAATCATAGGTCGCTCACTAGAATGGACCCACGGTATCGTCTGGTGCCCCGGGCACGAAGGCCTGCGGGGAAACGAAGAGGCGGACTGCGCAGCTCGAGGTCTCACTAGCCGAGCGGCAGACCACACCGTTCTTCAGCCCCCGACAGACCGACGATCGACCCACGAGTTATTAACGACAAGTCAACAAATACTACAGGACCAACGTCTCGGATGAACACAGTACGCTCGCCCACACAAAGCTCTCAATAAACTCCAGGCAGCGGACTGGCGCCGCCTGCGAACTAACACATACCCACACTTGTCTCGTCTACACGCAGTCTCCCAAGACATATATTCAAGCGAAATAAGTTTGCGCGTGATGACACGGGACCCTTAAGGCGAGAACGACGAAATTCGTAGTTGCGCATGCGCTTTCCGTGGACCAGCCATCGCTAAAGGCAGACTTTTTTTTGCCAATCTGTCGGTGATAAACTGTTTTACTTGTAATAGCTGGGTGACAATATGTGCTACCGGGGCTTAGCGGATAGAAGAGAACTAGGAGTCGGATTCCTGATTAATAAGAATATAGCTGGTAACATACAGGAATTCTATAGCATTAACGAGAGGGTGGCAGGTCTTGTTGTGAAACTTAATAAGAGGTACAAATTGAAGATAGTACAGGTCTACGCCCCTACATCCAGTCATGATGACCAGGAAGTCGAAAGCTTCTATGAAGACGTGGAATCGGCGGTGGGGACAGTGAAAACTAAATACACTATACTAATGGGCGACTTTAATGCCAAGGTAGGCAAGAAGCAGGCTGGAGACAAGGCAGTGGGGGAATATGGCATAGGCACTAGGAATAGCAGGGGAGAGTTATTAGTAGAGTTTGCGGAACAGAATAATATGAGGATAATGAATACCTTCTTCCGCAAGCGGGATAGCCGAAAGTGGACGTGGAGGAGCCCGAACGGCGAGACTAGAAATGAAATAGACTTCATACTCTGCGCTAACCCTGGCATCATACAAGATGTGGACGTGCTCGGCAAGGTGCGCTGCAGTGACCACAGGATGGTAAGAACTCGAATTAGCCTAGACCTGAGGAGGGAACGGAAGAAACTGGTACATAAGAAGCCGATCAATGAGTTAGCGGTAAGAGGGAAAATAGAGGAATTCCAGATCAAGCTACAGAACAGGTATTCAGCTTTAACTCAGGAAGAGGACCTTAGTGTTGAAGCAATGAACGACAATCTTGTGGGCATCATTAAGGAGTGTGCAATGGAAGTCGGTGGTAACTCCGTTAGGCAGGATACCAGCAAACTATCGCAGGAGACGAAAGATCTGATCAAGAAACGCCAATGTATGAAAGCATCTAACCCTACAGCTAGAATAGAACTGGCAGAACTTTCGAAGTTAATCAACAAGCGTAAGACAGCTGACATAAGGAAGTATAATATGGATAGAATTGAACATGCTCTCAGGAGCGGAGGAAGCCTAAAAACAGTGAAGAAGAAACTAGGAATTGGCAAGGATCAGATGTATGCGTTAAGAGACAAAGCCGGCAATATCATTACTAATATGGATGAGATAGTTCAAGTGGCAGAGGAGTTCTATAGAGATTTATACAGTACCAGTGGCACCCACGACGATAATGGAAGAGAAAATAGTCTAGAGGAATTCGAAATCCCGAAGGTAACGCCGGAAGAAGTAAAGAAAGCCTTAGGAGATATGCAAAGGGGGAAGGCAGCTGGGGAGGATCAGGTAACAGCAGATTTGTTGAAGGATGGTGGAGAGATTGTTCTAGAGAAACTGGCCACCCTGTATACGCAATGCCTCATGACCTCGAGCGTACCGGAATCTTGGAAGAACGCTAACATAATCCTAATCCATAAGAAAGGGGACGCCAAAGACTTGAGAAATTATAGACCGATCAGCTTACTGTCCGTTGCCTACAAAGTATTTACTAAGGTAATTGCAAATAGAATCAGGAACACCTTAGACTTCTGTCAACCAAAGGACCAGGCAGGATTCCGTAAAGGCTACTCTACAATAGACCATATTCACACTATCAATCAAGTGATAGAGAAATGTGCAGAATATAACCAACCCTTATATATAGCTTTCATTGATTACGAGAAAGCGTTTGATTCAGTCGAAACCTCAGCAGTCATGGAGGCATTACGGAATCAGGGTGTAGATGAGCCATATGTAAAAATACTGGAAGATATCTATAGCGGCTCCACAGCCACTGTAGTCCTCCATAAAACAAGCAACAAAATCTCAATAAAGAAAGGCGTCAGGCAGGGAGATACGATATCTCCAATGCTATTCACAGCGTGTTTACAGGAGGTATTCAGAGACCTGGATTGGGAAGAATTGGGGATAAAAGTTAATGGAGAATACCTTAGTAACTTGCGATTCGCTGATGATATTGCCTTGCTTAGTAACTCAGGGGACCAATTGCAATGCATGCTCACTGACCTGG
This sequence comes from Dermacentor variabilis, assembly GCF_050947875.1. Lineage (NCBI taxonomy): Eukaryota > Metazoa > Arthropoda > Arachnida > Ixodida > Ixodidae > Dermacentor > Dermacentor variabilis. The sequence continues at coordinate 108,781,598 of NC_134575.1, read as the reverse complement.
AGAGGCAAAGCAGAAGAGTGGGTCTAAAAATTAATATGCAGAAAACTAAAGTAATGCTTAACAGTCTCGGGAGAGAGCAGCAATTTACAATAGGCAGCGAGGCACTGGAAGTCGTAAGGGAATACATCTACTTAGGGCAGGTAGTGTCGGCGGATCCGGATCATGAGACGGAAATAATCAGAAGAATAAGAATGGGCTGGAGTGCGTTTGGCAGGCATTCCCAAATCATGAACAGCAGGTTGCCGTTATCCCTCAAGAGAAAAGTATATAATAGCTGTGTCTTACCAGTACTCACCTACGGGGCAGAAACCTGGAGGCTTACGAAAAGGGTTCTACTCAAATTGAGGACGACACAACGAGCTATGGAAAGAAGAATGATAGGTGTAACGTTAAGGGATAAGAAAAGAGCAGATTGGGTGAGGGAACAAACGCGAGTTAATGACATCTTAGTTGAAATCGAGAAAAAGAAATGGGCATGGGCAGGACATGTAATGAGGAGGGAAGATAACCGATGGTCATTAAGGGTTACGGACTGGATCCCAAGGGAAGGGAAGCGTAGCAGGGGGCGGCAGAAAGTTAGGTGGGCGGATGAGATTAAGAAGTTTGCAGGGACGGCATGGCCACAATTAGTACATGACCGGGGTTGTTGGAGAAGTATGGGAGAGGCCTTTGCCCTGAAGTGGGCGTAACCAGGCTGATGATGATGATGATGAATATGTCGCGGACATGCGCCTGGTGTAGCAACCACACAGCGACATTCGCGCACCCAACACACAAATGCACCGACCGTCCGGGCGACGCAATTTCGCCATGAGTTACAACACACACACTCACTACGAGGTCTTGGGAGGCGAAACTTTCCGAACTGGACCTGGGAAGCCAACTGGCGACCCTCCACCAGGCCCGGCGAGCCGCGATCGCCAGTGGAGCCCTGTCAGACGGAACCACCCAGGAATAAACCGCGCAACGGTTCCTCCAATAATAAAGTTCCTCCTCCTCCTCCTCGTCCTCAGCAGTCACGGAGGCATAACGGAATCAGGGTGTAGACGAGCCGTATGTAAAAAATACCGACAGACATATACAGCGGCGCCACAGCCACCGTAGTCCTCCATAAAGGAACCAACAAAATCCCAATAAAGAAAGGGCGTCAGGCGGGAAGATACGATCTTTCCAATGCTATTCACAGCGTGCTTACAGGAGGTATTCAGAGACCTGGATTGGGAAGAATTGGCGATAAGGTTTAGCCCTGAATACTTTAGTAACTTCTGATTCACTGATGATACTGCCTTGCTTGGTAACTCAGGAGACCAATTACAATGCATGCTCGCTGACCTGGACAGGCAAAGCAGAAGCGTGGGTCTAAATATTAGTCTGTAGAAAATTAAAGTAATGTTTAACAGTCTTGGAAGAAAACAGAAGTTTGCTATAGGCAGCGAGGCACTGGAAGTGGTAAGGGAATATATCTACTTAAGGCAGGTAGTGACCGCGGATCCGGATCATGTGACTGAAATAATCGAAAGAATAAGAATGGGCTGGGTTGTGTTTGGCAGGCATTCTCAGATCACTAACAGCAGGTTGTCATTATAACTCAAAGAAAAGTGCACAACAGCTGTGTCTTACCAGTACTCACCTACGGGGAAGAAACCTGGAGGCTTGCTAAAAGGGTTTTACCTAAACTGAGCACGACGCAACGGGCTACGGAAAGAAGAACGATGGCTGTAACGTTAAGGGATAAGAAGAGAGCAGATTGCGGGAGGGAGCAAACGCGAGTTGATGATATCTCAGTTGAAATCAAGAAAAATTAATAAGCATGGGCAGGGCATGTAATGAGGAGGGAACATAACCGATGTTCATTAAGGGTTACGGACCGGATTCTATGAGAATGGAAGCGTAGCAGAAAGTTAGGTGAACGGATGTCATTAAGACGTTTGCAGGGACAACATGGCCACAATTAGCACATGACCGGGTAGTTGGATGAGTACTGGAGAGGCCTTTGCCCTGTAGTGGGCGTGTAGGCAGGCTGCTGCTGATGATGATGACGAATTATTTTTTTCCCCACGCAGCCCCGCGCCCAAGCGAATGAAAGCCTGTTCGCGTACAAACGGTTAAGCGCACCAAAGACGACCGCGGACTGCTTATACGATCAAAGTACGCCTTAGGAGTTATGCTAAAGTATGCAAACAAACGGAAACATGTCTAGTAAGCAGCACGAATTTTGCTTCATATGAGAGGCTTTTCTTTCGAGGAACGCATATGGGTTTCCTTTGTAGTAGCTGTTACGATTGGGCGGGTGTCTCATTTTCCATTCTACTTCTATCCACCTTGTCAGTTTCCGCAGAACTATGACTTGAAAACCCTTGCCTTTGCTTCCAGCGGCTGCCCGGCAAAGGCGGTGATCGCGTGTTCGAGTCCCCTACCTGACAAATATTTCTTCAACTGCGAGGCTTTTCTTTCCAGGAACCCCTACGTGTTTTCATGGTAGCAATATTTACATTTGTTTTGATGTCTCTATTTCTCTTTGTAAATGCTGAGTGAACTCTGCAATAAGTTCTCCCTCGTAATTTGATGAATCTGATCCTCGATGAACTTTTTGGCCTCCCAGTGTTGTGGCTCGCAATCACTCGCAGCGTGCCTTTTTCCGCGCTATCGATATCGTGCTGCAGAAAATACGGTGTCGACGTCCCACGTTTCGCGACCTCTGGCAACCGTCTTTGAGCTAAAAAATCATTCCGAAGCAGGCATACCCAACCACGCAGGTCCTCTGTGTAGCGCAAAGGCATAACTTACCTAATCGCATTTCGGTCTGACAACAGCATTTGTGCATACGCCACATATGTTTCATTGACACTTCAATTCTGTATGTGTCACGGGGTGAGCTGTTTGGAGCGTCATATTTATCATTACAAGTACTCATACACCGTGATCATCAGTAAATCTGCATGTAGTGCCAGCCAGAAGCAAGACGCTTTTGATATGGACCGGGATGGTCTCTGTAGCCACCTCTGCACTTTCCACTTTCGAACTTTCAAATAAATATAGGGACGCCATCAGGCTTCGGCGGTCACATTCGCATCGCTTTCCTACACCTGGTAACCAATGTTCGCGGAAAATAGGTTCATTGAAGAGTACCATATAATAAGAATTACATAGCCAGTGACCCAAGTTGATGGAACAGTGGTCCATTTAAGAGCGGCACACACTGCGGCACATACACTGTAGCACAAATTGGTGGGAAATATGTTCACTAAAGAGTGGCTGATATCACTGGTTTTTATGTGTGTAGTTCGCGACACGGAAGCGGCGGCTGGAGACTGTGATGTCCGCAGTGCGCGACATGGTGCGGTGGTTGGAAAGGACAAGAAGCAGACAAGTAGTGCACGCGCCGAGGAGAATTCCGTGCTGGATGGAAAACGACAACGTCCAGAAACGTCCTGCCCGTGATCGCGCGGCGCAAGAAAAGAAACTAAAAAAAATGAACCCAATCAGAACAACCCACGGAGCGTCAAGCAGCCAATGAGCAAACGACCAATTGGCCAGAGCGGCAGTAAAGCGAGGCGCGTTTGCAGTAGAAGGGGAGCGCAGAGAGAGTTCCAGGAAGCGACGCCAGGAGAAGATCGGCTCCCGGTCCGGGAGTGAAAGACAGGCCGTCGGGTTCAAGACCCGGCTCACCAGGACTTCTCCCGACCGGGGCCTCCTGCCAACCCCTCCTATGCCTCGCCACTCTGCCCGATAATGAACTGCTGCCCGAGGACGGCGAGCGTCGGCGCCCGCGGGCAGAACGAGAGCAGTCGGGCTACGGGCCCGAGTTCTACGCCAACCTGCCTGGCCAGAACGCCGCCGCCATCTGCTCGTGCCGCCAAGCCACCTGCCTTCCCTCTCCAAGCCAGAGCTTCCGCGCTCTGGTCGCCCGGTCAACGGTCCAAAACCCCGATCTTTGGTGAGACCGACACCACTTCCCTCGTCATCCGGTCTCCGCTTCTCCACGTCGAGACTACCATCCGCCCTCACAGTTGCGGTCCGCCCGAACTCGCGTACTGTGAATGCCGTCCTAGCCCTAAGCGTGTTTCTTGCCAGCAGTAATTGTTGAAACTTGGAGGCTGTTCGCTAAAGTGCGATCCTGAGTGTAAGTGCGATAACTGTGATCTTCATTAGACGTTGTTATGAGCACATAGAAAAAAGAAAAAACGAAGGCGATGACACCCTAATATTGTATACGTTCTGACCATATGTATTAGTAAAATGCGGGGCACCATAGAAATCAAAATCGGAAGAACATCAAAGAGACGACAGAAGAATAACACACCTAAAAACGAACACACTGTTCCGCAGTGGAGAAATTTTCCTTTTAGGCATCGCACGCCATATTAAGATGGATATAATGACAATTCCTCCTCTGCGTTCTCCAATCACTAGCGACAGCTAATGCACTAAAATCCTTGCAATGATGCTAAGAAAGTAATTATTTCCATATGAGCATGGTTATCGACAAAACTCAGCTATAAAGCACGCGGCTTCTGAGTTATTTAGCTCTCTGACTGGGATTGTTACGGCTCATGAACTTACCATGTTAGAGGCGGTTTGAGGTGGCGCGATTTTTGCCAGGGGACACAGATAATTCCTCCGCTCTACGACAGCTGTGGAAATCGCATCTTCCCGTAACCTGATTCCACCAAACTGGCTGTGTAGTCGCATAGCAGTAGCGATTGGCGCGATTTGGGTAAAGAAGGCAGGAAACGTGGTCAAAATAAAGGCTGTTCAGCCCAGCCGACGTCTCTTTGAAGATGTATTGTTGCTGCCTGTTCGCAGCTGTCTAGAAAGCAACTCTAAAATATCAATGGTCCTAAATATGCTATAAAGCACAGCACCTCTTCTAGTTTAAAATAGAGGTTTGACTGGCATTTCTGTCGTTTTCTTGTAAGAATACCGGCGTGAATACTCTAAGATCTGCTGGGTCGTTTCGGCATAGTTCTTACTTAAATTGCGACGTCAACTCACTATGCCACGAAAGTGGTGGCGGCAATTTCTTCGCACCAGTCGGTTCATGTGAAACCGCCCTTGCTCGTTGCCATTCCCTTTACCAAATTTGCAGGAAATGTCGGTCATCCAGGAGTAGGAGTATATTTCAGCAAAGAAAAAGGAGGGGAGGTTGGTCTGAAGAACGTGTCTCTAGCCTGCTACTCCTCACTGGGCTAAGGGAGAGTGGGAGTTGCAGTAAACGGTAGGTGGCAGATGATTATGATATGGTGCGATGAGGTACTATATACACGTTGTCTAATACTCGGATGCGGGCTTTAGACACACTACACGAAGGCGAAATCTTGTCCACACAAAACATGACTGCGTGAACGCATTTCGCCCTTTCGGCACGTCTCACAGGTCCTAGACACGATCGTCAAAACCAGTCTCACACAGAGAGTTCAAGAGTTACTTTATGGTGCGTTTGGCATGGCCAACTCTTTGCCACGTGGATAAAATCTTTTCTTCCGGAAAAGCGCGAGAGTCGAAGCAGTGAACAATATAAATAAGTGCCCTTCGCTCAAACGCATATTAAGGGCACATGAAATGTGTGGCTTCTATTGTCTCGGAAATTAATTTTAAAAATTGCATCATAGGATTTACGTGCCAAAACCGCGATCTGATTATGAGGCACGCCGTATTGGGTGTCGGACTCCGGAAATTTAGGCCTTTTGGGGTTTGTTCACGAGTGCCTAAGTCTAAGCGCACGGTTAAGGATTTTGCCCTCATCGAAATGCGGCCGCTGCGGCCCAATTTCGATCCCGCGACCTCGTGCTTAGCAGCTCAATATCATAGCCACTAAGCAACCACGGTGAATTGTCTCGAGAGTGTGACAGACACTACGCTCATGGTCCCGTTTCTTTCCTTCTTTCAAATTCCCAAACTTTGCGAAGAAATGCATCGGCGTTTCAGTTACTTGTGTGCTTCAGGCCATGAAACGACGTTTTGTTAAGAAATTACCTGGAATGCCAATGCATTTCTCCGCAAAGTTCTGGAATTTGCATTCCCATACTGGTGACATCTTGAAAATTCGTTCCAAGTAGATCCGCCTTGCGAACTCCACGGCTAGAATTTTAAAATTACAATTTGGACCATAATGCAATTCGTTAAAAACTTAATTAGAGAATTTTTTTATTTAGTCCATTTTGCACATCAATTTCGTCTCCAAGTTCTGTCCGCCGCTTCGAGTAGACCAGCACATGAAGTTGAGTTGTTATATGTGCCACTGGCTGCTTTTAAAGATTTTTCAAAGTGTTCGATGAAAAACTTTGTGTGTCATATGACCATGTATATGTATATAACCATGATGTGTAAATGAGTGGGCTAGGTGGCAGCAGTGCCGGCAAGATGCTCACCCGAATATTTTTCTTCGTGCAGCTTCTCGACTGCCTCGCTGTTCCCGTTGAGTGCTGTGCTGCTTCCGTTGGGCTGCAGCACTTCTTCGTGTCCAGCTGGCCTCTGCTCACAAGGTCGGCACGTGCAGTGCACTGACGATGCGCGTCTGAACTGCCCTGTCACCCTGTGTGATAGCTCTGGCCGGTTCATCGGCGTATCTGGCGACCCCATGCACGCCTTTGCCTACGCCTCGCTGGATCAGCCGGCTATCAGCGGTCTCCGCGCTGCTATTGCGTCATCTACCGAGGATATAAAAGCGTTGCCCCAAGCGCCCTTCTTCAGTATGCTAGGCGACAGCAGTGCCGGCAGGACGCTCACCCAAATATTTTTCTTCGTGCAGGTATGTTACCTCAAAGGCGCTCATTGTATTAGATCCGACGATAGGTTTCTACTGCTGTTCTTATGCCCACGTGATGTTGTTTCCTGTTCTTCACAAATGATGTGTTGTTTGAGATGTCTTCTGTTGATCGGTGACGTGGAAGTTAATCCCGGCCCTCCAAAGAAATATCCTGGTCTTCAACCTTCCCCCAAAACACAAATGGCTTCGAGTAGCCTTATGAGAACCGCGGCAGCCGCTGCTTCCACGTCATACGCGACGCTACGGCTGTTGATGCTAATGACACTATGATTGCCAAAATTCTATCTGAACTGTTAGATGGGCAGAAGCGATTAGCTGGTGACATAGCCGACATTAAGTCATTCCAGAAAACTGTCAATGAGCGTTTCGAACGTTTCGATTCTCGTGTGACTGCGCTTGCGTCTTCACCACTGGAAAAGTACGACATCTTACGTGCTCAACTTGGTTACTCGACTGTTGCTGTGGCGCAGATGAGTAAGAAAAATGATGACCTGAAAAATAGATCTCTTCGCAATAACTTAATATTATATGGCTTCCCAGAAGACCAAAATGAAGATGGGGAGGGCTTATTAAACAAGGTGTCAAATGTCATTTCAAAAAAATTCTTGATCCAATGTCCAAGAATCGAACGCTGTCATAGGCTTGGTATGGTACACGAGGACCGTCCAGTCCTGTTATTCTGAGAATTTTGGACTACTCCGAGAAAATAACCATACTTAAGAACGCACACAAATTTAAAGACACTGACTACCATGCAACCGAAGACTTCTCCATTAAAATTTGTGCACTCCGAAAAAACTTTGGGAAGCGTCCCAGGTATACCCCAACAATGGTTCTGAGGTGAAGCTTCGCTTCAATTACATTCTCATTGCTAAATCTCGGTACGTCTGGAATGCTGATAAGGATGCCCTTGAGAAAGACCGCAGGCAGTCCCCCAAATGCACAGCCCGACATTCTATTACGTCGTCTGTTTGACGTCCTAAGCACAGGCATGAAAAGCTCTCGATTACGAATGTTAACGCTAGGAGCATTATAAACGAATTTCCTGACTTCATGTCTCTTGTGCGTTCACACTCCCCACATATCGTGGGCATTACGGAAACGTGGCTTCACAATGGCGTCGATGATTCAGAATTCACTCCCCCAGGCTACGTGGCGATATGAGCGGATCGACAGGATAGCAAAGGTGGAGGGGTCACTCTTATCGTTCGATCTGACATTAAGTTCTCCGTTATGAAGGCGCTTGCAGAAATTGACTCTGTCTGGTTTAAAATTTTGCTTAATGCACAGTCCATTGTAATCGGCGTTCTCTATCGACCGCCAGGTTCATCTGTCGATGTATTGCGCATCCTTAATGTTTATTTTAACATACAAACATTCAAACTGTCTAATCGTATTTTGATGGGCGATTTCTACGCTCAGGGTATCCATTGGCCATCATTTACGTTTTCTGGTCGAAATACATCCATCTGTCAAGAATTGCTGAACATTTCCTTGTTCTTCGATCTAAAGCAAATTGTTAACGAAGCAACAAGAGGTGACTCGCTGCTTCACTTGGTCTTTCTCGGTTCATATATTTATCGGTGTGGTTTTGCATGTGATATTATCGATGGAATTTCGCACCACAGAGCTGTTTTCGCGCCGCTGTCGACTTTCACCCCGTGTCCTGATTTCGCTCGCGCTGACGATATTGCTATCACCGATTTTTTTCCTTCTTTTGATGCGTTTCACACGATTAGTCACATGGGTTACACCAACGAACTGGTCAACAACTTTGAAACTATTGTCAGTGAGTGCATGCAACGTTTTGTTCCGCTAAAAACAAAGAAAAAGAGCCTCACATACCCTGGATGACACGTGATATCCTTCACGTATCACGCGGCGTTGGACGCCTCCAGCGCGTGAAGCGTTTATCAGACCCTGATAATGCTATCCAGTTTCGTAGGGCAAACGAAGAACGGCGAGTAATTAGGAAATCGACAAATGATTGTTTTTTCAATGTCCAGTTAGGAAAGCTTCTAAAATCTAATGCTCGCAAATTTTGGCGCTCTGTCTTGCCAACAGTCTACATCGGCATCTCTAATCGTCAATGATGAAACAACTAATGATCCATTAATAATAGCTCATGCTTTTAATGCGCACTTTAAATCTGTGTTTTCATCAAATACCTATAAAGTTCCAACCTTTGACCATCAAGTGGCAACCCCGATTACTGATACCATGATTATTGAGCATGGTCACTGAAGCTAATACTACAGTTAGACACTAAAAAATTTATCGGTCCCTATGGTATATGTGGTATAGCGTCTCCCCCTGCGCGATCTCCGTGTTATCACACATTTATGTTTCGTAGTAGTCTAGCTAGATGGCGCACCCCCTTCGGTCATGTGACGAGCTTGGACCAATCAGGAGGTGCCTTCTGGCGTGCGTAGTCTTCATGGAATAAACGGCCGCTAGCCGGCTCAGTCCTTTGTCCGGTTTTCATCAGGAGCAGTTGGCTCCGCGTCTCCCTCTCTGCGTTGGGCACTCGCCGCGCGTTCGTCGGACGCCGGGCCCCCGCTTGCCTGCCGCTGCGGACACATCCTATGGCAACGAGGATGGGATTCCCGCTGCAGTTCCGACCGAAGCCCCGGGAAACCAACGAGCTTCGTAAGTGAAGCGTCCCTTCCTTTGTCTGCACGGCATGCAAACGCCGCCGACGCACTTGGCGTCGCGAGGCTTCCGAGCCTAGGCCTTCTCGACTCCTTTGTTCTTCCTTGCCCCATTCCTGCTGCGAGCTCCGGCTTGTCTTCTGCACTGTCTCCTGCACGCTACCTGGCATGGCTTCCTTTACGGCGAACCTTCCCGTTTTTTCTAAAGTGCCCGGGCCACCGTCAAATTCCATGGTTTAGATGGAAAAAAATTTTTCAGGCGTACCTCGAAGCCGCCGGCGGTGGCGACTGGACGGACGCGCGACGAGCGTCCGTGCTCGTCAGCGTTCTCGGGCGTGAGGGACAACGAAAATACTTTGCAGACGAGGAGCAGGAAGCAGCAATGCCGTGAACCGGCGCAGCGTCACCGTCAAGCGAAGCAGCAAGGCAGTTAACCGGCGCAGCGTCAGCGTCAAGCGAAGCGGCAAGGCAGTTGACCGGCGCAGCGTCAACGTCAAGCAATACGGTCCCGCCAGCGTTAGAGTTCCAGAAACTCTTGCAGCAGCTTGACCGGCTCTTCGCCGCGTCAACAAATGTTCTGGCGGAGAGGCACGAATTCACCAGTCGAAGGCAGTTCGAGGGAGAAGGATTCCTGGAATTCGTCACCGCACTGAAGGAGAAAGCGGTACAGTGCAACTTCGGCACAACTTACAATGAACGCTTCCGAGACCAAATTATACATGGGGTAGCGAACGCCAGCGTTCGCGAGAAGTTGGCCGAGATGGCCGCCATCTTCCGGGAGGCCGCCCAGATGATCGACATTTTCCACGAGGCTCCTCCGGGACCCGCAATGAAGCACAGGATGCGAAGAAAGACCCTAATGTCGAGCGTAGTTCATGCGATCGGTGTGGCAGCACGAAACACATTGCAACGAACAGGAATTGTCCAATCTTCAAAGTTGCGCAGACTACCCCTGGCTCTCCGTGACCAGGTCACAAATGAACTGCGACGGCTCGAGGACTGCGACGTCATCGAGCGCGTCGAGGCTTCAGAGTGGGTGTCTCCACTCGTTGTGGTGCGCAAAAAGGATAGAGCCATCCCGCTCAGTGTTGATCTACGGGAACCAAATAAAGCAATTGTCATTGATGGGTATCCTTTGCCGCACGTAGAAGAGTTATTACAGATGTTTCATGGTGCCACATATTTTTCTAAGCTGGATCTAGCATCTGCTTATCATCGGCTGTTGCTGGAAGAAGATAGCAGAGATCTCACTACATTCATAACTCATGAAGGCTTATTTAGGTTCAAGCGTGTCTGTTTTGGCTTGGCATCCGCGCCAGCAGTGTTTCAGAAAATGATATCACAAATCTTGCAGAGTTGTAAGAATGTTGTCTGCTCCCTTGATGACATCTTGGTATGGGGTCAGACAAAACCTGAGCATGATGCTAACTTAAGAGAAGTCTCGCTTTGCATTTCAGGCAGTGGTATGAAACTGAATGAAAACTGTGTCTTCTCTGTGAGAGAACTGACTTTTCTGGGCTATAAAATTTCAGCTGAACGAATTTCGCCTACGGAGAGCAAGGTAAAAGCAATTCTGAATGCGCCTGCTCCTACAGATATTAAGTCATTGCAATCCTTCTTAGGATTAGCTGGCTACAATGCCAAGTTCATTGATCATTATGCAGAACCTGTAGAACCGCTTCGCCTCATGCTCAGGCAAAGGCAAAATTGCTTGGTCTGATGATGCACAACGTAGCTTCAATCAGTTGAAAGCTCGTCTTACATGTTCCCCTGTCATTAGGATTTTCAACCCTGAATTGCCTGTGGCAGTCACGACTGATGCATCTGATGTTGGTGTTGGTGCTGTGTTACAACAACCGTATGGTTCTAAGCTAGAAACTATAGCATTTGCATCTAGAACTTTGTCGGTTGTTGAACGAAAGTATTCTGTAGGAGAGCGTGAAGCGCTAGCATGTCTGTTCGCGTGTGAAACATGGCATGTTTACCTCTGGGGTAGATGGTTCACTCTTCGAACTGACCATCAAGGAGTAGTTACATTACTGTCCGCTGGCAACTCAGGTCGTCGACCTCTTCGCATTTCAAGATGGTCAGGCAGGCTCCTGTATTACAACTTTCAGATTGAATATTGCAAAGGATCAGAAAATTTAGCAGCTGATGCCTTGTCTAGACTTCCAGTAGAGGATTCTCAGAATGTAATTCAATAAGAAGAAATATTATCATTAGTTTCATCGGTCGTTGAGAAGGAAACAGTGCAACTTGCGACGAGTACAGATGAAACTCTTCAGAAGGTCAGTAAATGCTTAGCAGATGGTTGGCCTTCTAAGAAAAACATAGACAATGCTTTAATACCTTACGTCCATGTAAATGAAGAATTATCATTTGTAGATGGATAACTCATGCGTGGTGATCGTGTGGTAATACCCAGTGTTCTAATACCTACATTTCTCCAGCTGGCACATGAAAATAATCAGGGCATAGTACGTACCAAGCAGCTTCTTCGTGAACGCTATTGGTGGCCCCAGATGGATAGCACTGTCGAACAGCATGTAAAGCATTGTCACGTATGTAAGCTGGCAGACAAGTCTGCAAAGCCTCATGTAGCTCCATTGCAGCCAGTCGAATGGCCGAGCGGGCCTTGGCAGAAATTGGGAATGGACATCATTGGCCCATTAAACACGTCCTACCCTAGGTATCTAGTCACTCTAGTGGCCAGAAGTACTTGGTACTAATTCCATCTCCACAGATGATGTCATTAAGCTTCTTGACTGGGCTTTCAGCCGTGAAGGGTTGCCAGACTCTATAGTTACGGACAATGGTCCGCAGTTTGTCTCAAAACAATTCCAAGATTACCTAAAGGAAAAGGGAATCGCTCATTTTTTCTCCTCCAACTATTATCCTCAGGGAAATGCTCAAATAGAAAGGTTCAAACGAGTCATTAAGGAACATCTGCAGGTAGCTAGGCTTGAAGGTTGAGATGCTTCGAAAAGCATTTCAGAATTCTTGGGTTCCTATAGGATTACGCCACATGCTACAACGGGTCTCTCCCCAGCTTTCCTACTTCATGGTCGTCAACCTCGTTCAAAGATAGATATTAGCAATTTTAGGTTGCATAAGCACATTGCGGTTCAGGACAGTTTTCTTCCTCAAGTTCGCGAGAGAGTCTCGCAGAAACAGCGACAAACTAAACAGTAAGTAGACAAACATAGAGGTGATCAGGCAACTCGTGTCAAGGTGGGAAACACCGTCAAAGTAAAACTTGCCAAGGAAGGATTTTTCAAGTACAGTAAAACTCGCACTGTGAAAGCCCAGGTAGGACCATCCACTTTTGTACTCAGGGATGGAAAAACGTGGAATGTGTCTAAGTTAACCACAGTAGCAGATAATTCAAAACATAGTACATTGTCCACAACTGATAAAGATTTTTTTTGTACTCATATTCAAACCTGGATAGTCATTCCGATGACTCTTGTGTCGTGAAATCGTCCTTTCATAGTCATAAGGTTCAGTTAGGTAGTTCCTCTGACTGTATCACATCCGAGTCTACACAGTCAGCAATCGTCTCTGATTCCGTGGGGGAATCGCTAGCCTCCCAGGACTTGTTGGGACGTCGAGAGGAGCTTCCTGGGCAACCCTCTCCAGCTTTGAGCGACAACCACATTCAATTTTCTAACCAGGGGGAGGGAAATAACAGTGGGACGACTGGGTCTTCGAAGTCGACCGATACGCGTCGCAACCCCCAAAGTTCTTCTGAGGTACGCACACGTCCTCATCGTGACAGAAAACGGCCTCCGTGGCTCGATGATTATGTTTCTTGAATGTAGAGCGTATTGCAGTCTTCGAAATGCCACAGCTAGGGGCCTCGCTGGGACATTAAGGAGACAGTTCACATGTTTCGTTAACACAGGTATAAAATGTGTTTCTTGTTGCGGTGCAATGAGTCTTGTGCCCGTGTTCCTTGTCGGATTTTGTTTTGAGTGAATGCCTGTGTTTTGGTGCCCCAAGTCTGGTGCGCGTGTGTGTGAACTTGGGCGGGGACGGACTGAATTTGTTTGTGGACTTAAGTGAGTGCCTTGTGTGCGACTGGTGCGCGTGTGTGTGAACGTGGGGGGGGATCGAACTGAACTTGTCCTTGGACTTAAATGCACGCCTTGTGTGTGCGTTTCACTGTATGCTTACTTTTTTCCAGGGGGGGATGATGTGGTATAGTGTCTCCCCCTGCGCGATCTCCGTGTTATCATACATTTATGTTTCGTAGTAGTCTAGCTAGATGGCGCACCCCCCTTCGGTCATGTGACGAGCTTGGACCAATCGGGAGGTGCCTTCTGGCGTGTGTAGTCTTCGTGGAATAAACGGCCGCTAGCCGGCTCAGTGTCCGGTTTTCATCAGGAGCAGTTGGCTCCGCGTCTCCCTCGGTGCGTCGGGCGCTCGCCGCGCGTTCGTCGGCAGCCGGGCCCCCGCTTGCCTGCCGCTGCCGACACAACAGTATACCCAATTCTTTTCTTGTTCTTTATTCATTGTAGTCTGCTCGCTACCTAGCCATCATCTTTCAAAAGTCATTCAATACCGGCATTGTCTCATCAACCCACCGTGGTTGCTCAGTGGCTATGGTGTTGGGCTGCTGAGCACGAGGTCGCGGGATCGAATCCCGGCCACGGCGGCCGCATTTCGGTGGGGGCGAAATGCGAAAACACCCGTGTGCTTAGATTTAAGTGCACGTTAAAGAACCCCAGGTGGTCAAAATTTCCGGAGTCCTCCACTACGGCGTGCCTCATAATCAGAAAGTGGTTTTGGCACGTAAAACCCCAAATATTATTATTGTCTCATCATCATTGGAAGCGGGCCAAAGGACATCCATTACTCAAATCTGGTAATAAACAGCTCCTATCTAATTATAGGCCCATTTCATTAACAACATATTCATATAAGATGCTGGGGCACATAATTCACAAACATATAATGAAATTGATGAAATCTAATAACATACTTTCTAACTTTCAGTACGCTTTTAGGAAAGGTTTCAGCACCTTAACACAACTAGTTGAATTCTCACACGACATTTTCTGCGCCCTTAATATCGGCACCTAGGTCGACACTTTATAGATTTTTTCAAGGCTTTCCATACTTTCGATTTTAATCTCTTAATAAAGCTTAACATGATCTTGAAAAATTCTCACTTGGTTATCTGTATTACCGGTTTCTTTCCTCATTGGTCACAATTCCTATGGTATAATTCAACTAATTCTTCTTCTGTTGACTGGTCATCTGGTGTACCCCAAGGGTCGGTTCTTGGTCCTTTAGCATTTATACTATACATTAATGACTTAGCTCGAAACGTCACTACACACATAAGCCTTTATGAGGGCGACTGTGTTTTTTATGGCGTGATTAACACACCAGAATATCATGTTGAACTGAATTCCTCATTTGGCAGCTTCATGGGACATTTGGCAAATGAAAATAAATTTTGCTAAAACTGTGATAATGTCATTTTCTAATAGTACCTCTCCTTCATTGGTCAGTTACCCTTTCAACAACTTATCTTTGCACAGGGTCTCGGAGTACAAGTATCTTGGCGTCAGATTTACCACTAACATGTCCTGGTTAAAACACAATAATTTGATTTGCCCTAAAGTAATCCGGAAGCTGGGGTATTTGAGGCACAATTTTAACAATTCTGCAAAGGAAACTAAGTTACTAATGCATAAAACTTTCATTCGTCCAATCCTAGTTTATGCTTCTCCTGTCTGGGACCCTCATAAGCAGTGCGACATTAACTCCACTGAGAGCGTACAACGAAAATCTACTAGGTTTATATATCGTCGCTATGATCACTATTTTTCACCCTCTCGTGCCTTACCTTCTTTGAAGGTAAGCCCTTTATCCATACGCCGTCACAGTGAGTCATTGAAGTTTCTGCATGGCATCGTCAATTTTTCTTATCCTGTCTCACATCCCATATATATTCCTTCAGGCATTCCTCGGTCAAGTAGGAGTCACCATAGCTTTAATATTAAGCCTTACATTGCTCGATCTAATAAATTTAAATACAGCTTTTCACACATACTATTGAATTCTGGAACTGTTCTCGGAACAATTAGGTCACCGCCATTAAACGATTTCCTGTTAAATGTTAACTACACCAGATTTTATGTATTTTCTTCTTGTTACAGTGTATTGACTCATTCTCGTTTTTGTACTGACGCTCAGTGTTGTTATTTTGAGTTTCATTTGTGTCATCTGCCTTATGTCTTGTGAATTTTTCATGTTATTGTTTACTTGATTTTTGTATGGCTTCTTTTTGTCTAACACCATAAAGGGGCTGCAGTATGTATAAATAAATAAATCTAGCAGTTGTTTCTCCCTACGACGGTTGAACTAGCATCAAGTAACTTCGTTAACGCGTAATGCGGTTGTGACATCTTGAGAATAACTTGTGTTCGTGTGTACAACTATTGAAGACGGCCTGCAGAAAGGCCTCTGTGACTTCCTTATACTGGATGACATCTCAGAACTTTCCAGCAAAGGTTGCGTTGATTTGCCTGCCCCCGTGGAAGTGAGCTCGCAGCCAGCCTCATGATAACTTTTGTAGTGTCCCCACTGCGAGTTCTTGAGTTATCTTGCTACCCAAAGTACATTTGTAGACATTTTAGTTTCTGCAAACTTTTTCTGACCATGGTGCATCGCAACCTCTAGTGGTTGAACTTTTATGATGATATTCTTGATTCTTATTTGCTTGCATTGATGTGCTTTAGTGAAAACTGCTGAGTTCATTTGAGAGTTGAACTTGTAATCTTTGTGAAACTGTTTTATTGAAATAGGTTCTGCATTTATGAGATTATTAAATGATTAAGCATCCTGTAGAACATAGTTCTGTAACTTCATTCCTGTTAGCGCAAAAAAGTGTTCATCTCCTGGCTCATTGTAGTTCACGCTTTATTTTGCCATAGCAGGGAATTATGTGCACAATGCTTAGCTGCACTCCAGACTTCTTTAACAGGCTTTGAAATGCGGTGGCTCTATTCCTGGCCTCTCTCCTGGTACTTCAGCTTTTGCATGACAAAAATGTTTCGTCGCCTTATTTGACCGCTGAAATGGGTGTCCAAGAGCCACACAGTTCATTTTCATCTATGCTGCACAAGCCAACACAAAACCAGGACACGCTTACCTTGGTAATGGCATGTAAAATCCAGCAGGCCTGCTGCGCTGCTAAGGTACGTTCTGAGGAACATCCCCATTATGTCAATCTATAATAAGTATCGACGCCCTTTGGATATCCTAAATCCAGAACCAAATGTCCCAAAAACTTCCTCTGGACAATTGGTAACACGAAATGTCCCAGAAGCTTCCTAAATACGGGAAAAATATCCTTAGGACGTACTCGAGATTATGCAGTAAAGATAATCTATATTTAATCATCTCTTGGGATGGTCCATATATATCGTTCTGACGTATGCTGGACCTTTCTACGAACGACAATTCACGTGCATGGGACGATCCCATGGACTTCCACGAATGATCTAGGAGATTTTAATGTATGCCCTAACGACGTTTCAATGTCCTGCTCCACACAACTGTTCGACATCTGTAGGACTTTGGTGGTCCAATGGGTTTTGATGGAGTTATGGAGCAATGTGTGGATGTGATACCTCAAAAAGTTAACTTATATAAACTTCCTGTCAGTGTGTGCATTTTTTGCCTCCGCGTCAACCTGCTCATTTTCAGCTATTTCAAGATCGCTAGGAATCCCCTGCAGCACGATGATGTGCCCGGATTGAGATGCCTGAGAAAGTAGAGCCGTGATGACGTAAACCAGATGACTATATGCGGTTCTGTGATTCATATATTTCCCATGAGTTTCAGCACCCGTTTTGGGTCACAGAACATTGTCCATTTCTCGAGGCTTTGTTTGCAGTATACGCAAGACTGCTTCTCGAACGCTGTCTAACGGACCTGCTGTTAAAGATGTCCTGTGTCCTCTCTTGAAGCGTTGCGTGATCCTCAGTCCAGGTAAAATGTAAGCTGCCGTGGAAGAAGTCTGTGCTACATAAGCATCTGCACAAACATGTTCGGTATATCTGTACATGTAAGCAATGTAGGATAACGCGAAATGATTGAGACCAGGAAACGGCATTTGCGACTTCGTTATTCCGGGAATTAAAAGTCTCACCGTTGCCCTTCCTATCGTCCACAGTGGAACTTGTGGCGTGGCATGTGGTGCGACATCCGACGGCAGTAGACGTTGTTGCGATAACGCGGCTTTTCAGCAGGCGGTGTGAAGCTGTATGCTTCTGAAGTTTTTCAATGGAAGAGTTCCGTGCCTAGTCAGTAGCCTTAGATGCACTCGCACTGGCTCATGTTGCAGATAAACTCAAGCTAGGCACACGCTAGCATCTGAAATAGTGCCCAATGTAGAAGCACATCGTGGTAGTCATAGGCAAATTCCTATTGTGCGAGCCTGAGTACTTTCAAGTGTGTGTACGGCAGATGTACTAATTTGAGAAAGTGCACGAGCACTCTAGAAGAGGTATCCAACAAAAAGTACCTGGTAGAGCTGCAGTAGAGATGATCTGGGTGGCCCCCACATATTTCGGGGGATGTGTCAAATGACGTGAGCAAAGTTGTCCAGCTTCTTTTCATAATGCAGAGACGTGCTTGTACCTAGATTTGTCATAGTCGTTGGTGACTCTGAGGAACCTGTAGTGGGTTACCATAGGTATAATCTTCCCATAAATCATAACGGTGTAGCAGGCCAATAATTTGCGTGTAAATTAAATGGCTATACTCTTTGTCGGTGAGAGCTGTAGTCCACAACTATTTAAGAATGTCGACTTTATTAACACTGCAAGCTGTAGTTTCGCCTGTACTCGCAAGCGCGTTAAGGTCATGGTCCGCAAGCACATGGCATCGAAATAAACAGAGACCGAGAGTGTGCCTAGGAGTTCTTTTAAGAGTCCTACAAGAAAAATATTAAATAAAATTGGGGTCAGTACATCTTCTCGGGGCATCCCACGATAGACGGGATAGTTCTTTGTATCGGCGTGTAAAGCTGTAGTGGAGTAATGTACTACAGGAGCTAGCTGATATCCTTAATAATTTAACACTTTGTGAGCTGTCGCATATTATCCGGCAATCTGTTGCCATGCCGATAAATATTCTTGCTTCAACCTAAGGTTTTCTCATAGGAAATATTTGCTCGATTGTGAGGGTTCGCTGTCAGCTTCCGGGGTTTATTATGTCGTCGAGATCTCGAAAAGGTGTTCTTTCGCTTCCATTGTCGCTGAAATACTTTAACGCGCTTGAACACAAATAAATAAACGACACGCATCAGGAGAGGAAAAGAGGTGGAATGTTACATTAAGGTCACTCACCTGAACACTGGTTTCAATATAGGTCAAATTATGACGCTTTCCCTCACCTCGCAGAGTAGCAAACTTTACAGATGACCAGCATATATCTTTTCGTAGTTTTGCATAGCCGTTCACATCGAACAATAAGATGAGTCTGTTCTTCCCATTCAGTAACTGCGCATTGAAGTCAATAGATATTTTCACAAAACGTGCAATAACAAATGCGTATTCGCTAGATTAAAAGCCAACATCATTACGTAATCATCCATTTATGGCTTTGTATGCTATGCGTCTGCCATCAACCTAAAGTATGACGGGCTCTGCTTATCATATAACAGGAATTTAGCTAATAGCCCTCTATGCGCCTAGGCATAGTGAGCATCTATGGTAGTGCTTTGAGCCCAATTAGGCGGGCAGCACTGTCTGTGACCCGTTCAGGCGAAACTTGACGCTCTTTAATGTAATTATGTTACAATAATTCGAACTCAATATGACATATTAGAGTTAAAAGTGGTCACATCAATTCGCTGTTCTGTTTGGCGTTCCTGAGTTTCCTTGCCTTGCTCTTTCTCTATCTTACAGGTGAAGTTTGCTAAAAAAATCAGTGCTCCTAAATTCTAGACCAAATAAAACGTCAGCACATGGAACAACGCCACTATAAAAGAAATGCGACTACCGAGTAAAAGAAGTTCACTAAGCAACGCAACCAATAGTCATAACTGTTTTTAACTGTTTTATACCGCTGTTACAATTTAAATTTAGAAATGACAAGACAAAGCGAAATAAAATTGTGCGGGAAGTAATTTCTACATTGCAATTAGGAATAACAGTTTATTTCCCCATTGCTTTTTCTGCCTTCAGTATCTGTTTAATACATATGTGTGTAACTACCTCAGAATCAACTCCCTTAGTTTGCCTTGTTCGTTTACACCATTTCATAAGGAAGGTCTCTATTTTGACAGCCTTGGTACGGTTAGGTAGCGTAGCAGGATTTATTCGCAGTTGCTTCCTTGTATGTTCGCATGGTATGAACGCTTGCGGATCGCAAAATACTTCACGTCCTTTATCATTGATGACCGTGAGGAGCGCCGACTGCTCTGTCAGGGCTAACCACATACGAATTCACAAGTACAAAAGAAAGCTGATGGCAGGACGGCAACTTCATTATCTTCATAGCAAAACACCGCATGCACTGCAGTAAAAGAACAGTGAAATAGTCTAACCGCCTATCAAACCACAGTGCTACAACGCAAGTATCGACACTAAGAGTTTATTGCGCCGACACGTGCCCAGCAAAACAAAAACAGTAAACACAATTATAGGGGAGACCGGACTCGTCCATCGCCGGAACTTCGTCTACGTGTCAGTTGCGTCGGTTATTTGTACATGACTGGTCGAAGGTAACAGCTTAACCTCTGTTATTCTCATAACTTCTGCAACGTGCAACACTATTCTCCTGGATCATAAGCTCTGGGAACACAAGGTTCAGTGACTACGTAGGCCACACATTATTAGAATCAACGACAGCATTAGATTAAGTTCCGATGCATGCAGGCTCACCTTGCTCAATTAGCAGTAACTTTGTGTTTCTAGACCGTGAAATGTAGTCCCCGGAAAAAAAGCTAAAGAAATACGCGTGTCAGTATTTTAGAAGACACGCGTATTTATGTCGCACGCCAAAAGCAGACGAACTGCTGCCGTTTCAGAAGCGTCAGGCTTATTGAAGCTGTACGTCACAGCTTTTCGCTTCGAAAATCGCAACAAACTTATTTGAAAATAAGAAAAGCATGCTTTAGGTGCCCCTGTCGCCATTGTTGCGAATAGCTCATCTAGGAGCGACGCATGCGTAGCTGAACAGCAAAATATGACAAGGCCACGGCAAGGCCTTCAGTATAGTTATAATTCAAGTTCGCCAATCTTTAATTACTGTCTCTCTCACTGAACATACTAACCGCTCACAGAATGTAATTCTAGGGCTCGACTGATTTCAGGACTACCCAGGGGCTATAATAAATTTTCGATACCTGCGCTTAACGCCAGAGAAATGCCTGTAGAAGCAGATATCCTTGTGTTGTCTCACAGTTAACGTTAGTTTTCTGCCACAAACTAGTCTTTTCGCTGTTTTCGCGTGTGAATCTGACCAGACAGACTTCGGAATGGCCAAGTATAGCAATTCCGTGTTACTAGGCCGCCAACATTGCGCTTTTACAGGCACTGGTGACCTTATCGACGGGTATATGGCTATCACAGTGACAAACTTTGGCGAATAGTTCCTACCTAAGCGAAAGACAGTAGTGCATAACTTATGGTACATTGTCCATAACGACAAAGGGTCCAGGATGCTCACGGCAGAGCGTGCATAAACAATTACAGCAGTGCATACAGGACGCTAGAGCGTCCAGCGCCCCCACCCCCCGTCCTAGTGCTTCTCTTTCCGGCTTTTTCGTTCCCTCTATTTACCGATAATTCCTAAAAAGCACGATAGCTTTACTTCGAACAACTGAATTAGCTAGTAAAATTGATTGTTGAACAAGTTCATACGCGTCCATACTGAATATTTGTGTTCTGGCTTAGTGCGCTTGCGCCCTTATTAAAGCGAAACTTTCTTTGCCATTTCCATCGAATTTCTCACTGCTGCTGTTGCTGTGGGCTTCTGCGGCTGCTGCTGTCGGGCACGCCGCTGACGCCGGCCATGTCAGGACGTAGTTGAGACGCATGTCACTAAGGCCGGCCGTGTCGGGACGTGGTCGAGGCAAGGCCATGTCACAAAAACATAAAATGCGTACGCTGTCAGGTGTTTTGTTTCATGACAATTGTTTATGAGCTGTCCTTCTCAAAATTCGGATGAATAACTTTGTAAAGAATGTAATGCAAGGTATGTGTCACATGCAGGGCCTGCGCGGTTGCGGTTAGGATGATTTGGTCATCAAGCGACGCCTGCGCCATTGACACCGGGTTTTCTGCGACACGAGGACCTTAACGCTATCGGGTTAGTACATCACAGGAGTATGGAACAAAGGGAGGAAGAGGAGAGAAGTTCCTGTCAAGATTTACGCCGCGTCGCATCTTCGCAATGCCCTCTGGGCGCATAACTAGGCGTTACACCCACATAAACGCTGTGCAGGAGCTGCCGAGCTTGTCTCCGTACTCACCCGCAACAGCAACGACAGTGGAGAGAGGAGGCAGAGAGAATGTTAGCGAGGGAAAACAGAGAGAGAAGGGATGCAGTTTTGTGAGATACAACGCTACAACCCAGAATGGCGCCGAAGCGTGCCGATGAGGTGAAGGCTCGCATAAAGCGTCGAGCGTAGCAAGCACAAACACAAGCGGAGCAAGCAAGGTAACATTTCACATCCCGTCACGACTGTCGTATGCCGTCAATATATCACCGCCGAATCACGTCAATGAACGAAAACAGCAGAAAAGCTTCATTTATACCCATTTCCACAGTGCGTGGGATGGATGTAAATTCACTGAGTCACGCTTCTGTGCCTCCCTGCCAGTACTTTCAGAGAAAAGCAAGGTACACTGCGGCCACCAGCAATGCAGATGTGAAAGCTGAGCTGGCATTTGCGCAGAACCAGATGCGCAACGTTCCTTGATAACGTGAAGGTAGGCCGAAACAACAAAAAAGAGATGTGGAATAGACACCGCAAACGCCAGCTGGCCACTGTAAGTATGTTCAAGGAAACAATAATTTGAACACCAAGCAAAACTGCGCAGGCGCGACTACTCAGAAATGCCTAACGCGCATTCGTTCAGCGACTTTTTGCGGAACGCGCGGCTATCCCGAACCACCAGGCGATTACTGAGCCGACTTGAGGCCTGTCTGGCAGCATATATATTGTGTTTCAGAGAAGAAAAATATTATTCATACCGTGTTATTGGAAGGGCCACAGAAGAACGTTATTGATTCTTTGACTAATTCACAAAATTCACCCGTTTCGTTGATTAAAGAAAAGAATGTCATTAGTTTTATGCTTGAGGTAGCTAAGAAAGGCAACTTGCACTAAACATATATGGAGCCGAAAATAAATGTCGACTAGCCCACCGCGTCTCCGTGCGTAAGGTGCACTGCAAGACTGCTGTCGCATAATACTAGTGTGCTCCTTGCAAAGAACACTTTGCGTCTTACGCGGTGGAGTGAACACAAACATTCTTTATTGTTGCAAACCAGTGGGACAGGAAAGAAATGTTGTTGGCGTTCTCTTTGTCAATAGGTTTGCACTTGCATACAAGCGGACGTTGAATTCGCTACCGCAAAGCATAATAGATCCAGCATTGTGTTATCTAGCGTCGCGGTGATCAACATATTCAGAACACGCACTAAAGTATGCAACAACCAATTTTAAAAGCTATTAAAATGACTAAATATATACAACGTGACCAAAATTATCTACGCTCAGCAATGTAGCAAATACATTTGTTAGCACTCTTAGAGTGTCGGAAGCTGGCATTATCACATGCTGGGGTTCTTTTGTGTGGCATGGGCTAATATCCTTGCTTGGTCCAAACAACTTTTTCAAGAAGTGTTTGTGAAACAAGAGAACCTGTTTGTAATTTTTGTTTGGATTCTCTGTAAGTTTTGTTTGTGCCTATTCTCTTCGCCGGAGATGAACTCTCGAAAGTGTGAAAATTCAAAACAAATAAAATTGAGGCACCTGCATTGCTTCCTGTAATGATTAGCATCAAAATTAACACAAGGTGGACAGAACTGGAGGCACACACAATCACTAAACATATACACACAAGCACTGTCAATGCGCGTTCTTGTATGCCTCGACTTAATCCAATATCATGTCATCATTCCGCGCCAATCACCAGAAAGCTTGCCGTACCTAATAAAGGCTGAAACTCAGCTCTTGTTATTCAGCACATAACATGGTATCTGTGTAACAAAACCAAGTTTACAATTTTAATATCTTATAAATTATGTTGCATTTTGAAAACATAAGGTTGACTTTGAGACGGTAAAGCTCAATAGACGTGCTAGTAAGTCCACAGACGCGCCAAGATATTCGTTTCGATGGTAATTTTTTCCATATCTCACCTTTAGAGCTGTCTCCATATCGCGCCTCTGTTGTTCAGTGACGGTTCCTTCAGGTGCTTCAAAAGAGAGCACAAAAGACATGGAAGTGTTAAATAGAAAGCCGTGCCTAATGAGGCATTTAGACGTTGATAGGTATGTGCACGCGCACTTCTAAGTATGCTTGCGTAACGTATTACATTTCTATAAATATATTTAAATATCGGCTTAAAAATTTAATTGTCTCCTCAAGCATATTTTTGGCGATATCGCTACTTTGCCAAGGATAGTATTGCACGGAGTGAACACTTTAAAGGAAACGTTAAAATACACTGCGGAATACGGTGAGCTAAGCTCTACCAGTGTCCTTCGATGCATTGTACCTCGTCACGAAACTTCAGTGTAAGGCTATGGGAGTGCTTCACATAGCGCCCGCAGTGGACGCACCACGACACTGGCGCAAGCAGAAAATGTAGAGGAGCAGATGCCGAATGGACGCCTCAGACGTTCTGTGGGTCTGCCTGCATAGGCTCGTGAATATTGTCGACGCAGGTTGCAAACCGCCGCCCTATTGATGCGCACTGCTCAGAAACGTTAACGCGAACAATTTGGAAATAACTGCAACGCCTTGTTTTATTCCCAGGTTCCCCTACGTTAGCAACAGCGGCTTAATTCATAACCCTTTCAGTCACGGTGCCTCCATACGGAAGTGCCACATTCTTCGCTGCCTCTTCCATCAATAAGCGAACGAGTCACGCGGCACGCTGCTGCCACTAATATTGGAGACATAAATAAACGTAATGAATGTCATCGGATATGAAGCGGCGAAATACTACTGAAGAGAGAGATGTTTTGAAGACGGAACGAATTCACGTTTTACGTATGCTATAGTTTGTCGCTGTTCAAATATCTTTTTTTACTGCAGCTTCAATCATTCTGAACAGGTAGAAGCCCCTGCATTATGTAAAGAAAGAGCTACTTCTTTAAAGAAAAACAGTTACTCAATATGCAGGGTTCTCTTACTGAATTGTTTTGACCCTGTTTTCATTCGCGTCCCCTTATGGGTGACACCGTGACTTACTCGCTCTTTCATTACCACGCCGGCGACCTGCAGGCACCACCCAAAAATTTAAAACTATCGACACGTTTTGGACTTGTTGAGCCCTCTAGTTCATTATTGAAGAATTACATTTAGTTTTTTAGAATTCCTTTTATATCGAATGTCCGTGATATTAAAATATGGCACAAAGATCACCTTGCGCATTGTTTCATAATGATGATGGTAGACGGTCACGTTTCTGGACCATAGCGAGCGACATCGGTCTGAAAATCATGTCGCGTCTTGGAGTGATTGTCCGGATATCAGTGACTCTTAGTTTGATGTCACATCAATAGGATTTCGTTCGGGCGAAGCTGACCCACAGATGCAGCATGGACTGTTATGTATTTGAGAATTTTGTCTGCGCCGGCAGTGTAACATTGTTTCTTTTAATGCCATTCCTCAACTGCTCATTTTAAGTCAACGTCCTTGCTTTAAACGTGATACGATTGTGCGGAGTACGAGCCGAAGGACCACTGGCGTCAGCAAATCCAGTCGCCGTTCCATTAGCGGTGCAAGTACGAGAAGTGTGGCAGAAGCTAGGGTCCGCCGCCTGAAACGCGATGTTTTCCTCAGCATCGCACCGTTTCTTCCAATATCACAACCCCTGAACCAGTTGATGCAGCACTCGCACAACACTGAATAAATAATTGGCATTATTTCTGTAAACTGATGAGACGAAGCGTTGTGGTAGTTCATTTGTGCTGTCAAAGTCTGAGAAAAGAACATCATTTTTTTCACCTGTGCCATAACATTCATGTCAAGACACTAAAGCGAGCAAAGGTAACTACGTTGTTTTTATTCTTCTACTTGGACTTTCATTCGCGAGGACACATTGAGCCTCTTCAATTTGCTTGTTCTCACTACCGGCGTGCTGCCAGAGTCAGCCAGAGCACATGCGTTTTTCTGGTGTTCCCCCTACCACTTCAGTGCGCGCTCGTTTTTCTCTGGCCAAGTGTATTTTCGCCTGGCAGTTTCGGACGTCTTCCAGCTATCAGGCAAGTAAAAGAAACAATGGTCACTTGTCACCATCACTATGGAGACTCCACGGATTGCAGCGCGTTCGCTTAGCGCAACCTCTCCGGAAAGTCTTGTCTCGCCGGAGTAGGATACTGAGCAGTATGCGTAAGGTTATTTGTGGACCAAGCGTTTCGTGTTTTCATGGATACTTCATCGGTAGATGCCCAAAGTAGACATTAGATTGTGGTCAACATGCTTTCCTACGCATTCTTTTTTTTTTCACTTTGGTGCTCCCGCCCCACAAAAGCAAAACAAAAGACATTGTCGCCGCGCAGCGAATTGTCGCATGGTGAAAGTTCTATTTTCTTACTTCTCCTTTTACGGAAAGTAATGCGCCAAGCGACGCTTCAGTTGCCGGATACCCTTATTATGTTATTGCGATAGCAATTATATGGACACTTCAGGCACATTCCTGCCACCGCCACCTCCCCCATGCTCCGTATAAATTCCAAGGGCGATAACATTGTTACCGCGCGCCGCTTGCTGTATGTGCGAGTGTAAGCATAAGGGGGGTTGGAGTGGCATGGTTGAGCCGATGATGGTGGCTTAGTCTTGTGGGCGCAAGGGAGAAAAGGTGGGGAGAAAGCGCATTCGTGACCATACCTTCCGTGGCGTGCGATTATCAGTGGGAGTGGAAGGATGAGGAAGGAAGCCTTGGGATTCTGTGATTTGTGAATCTGCGATTTGACAACATGTTTACTTGTCTTGTTGGTCGCATTATATAAAGCAACTTTTTCCTAGATACGTATATCTATTGGAGACTTATACGTAGATTCAATTTTTTGTTGCGAGGTTTTGTGTATGAGTGCAGTGAACTTTGTTTCCAGTGACACTCCTTCGTGCTTTATCAAGCTGTATATTCGCATTTGTATATTCAATTGTAACTTCGCATTTCTAATGAAAGAGGGCGAGTCAAATGAATGTGAGATAAGCCGCCCCGTGCAATAATGGTTCGATTCATTATCTGCCAGGCATGCGCGTAGCACACAGGCATCTCTCATTTACAAAAGTGCTACACAGGTGTGAGGATAAATGTTCTTGAGTACTGTCATACACTGAGTTGAACATGGTTACGTGACGTAATGGACGCTGCAAAAGTTGAACAGCGCGGTGTCGTGAGGTTTTTTACAGCTGACCTGAGTGACGGAGCGATAGACCAGCTCGTCAAGTACCTAAACACGCTGTGGCAAGAAGGGAACGTTCCGGCGGAGTGGAAGCACGCCGTCGTCGTAATGATCCCCAAGCCCGGAAAGAAAATCCAGATTGAGAACCTGAGGCCCATCTCGCTGACGTCGTGCCTAGGAAAACTCTACGAGAAAATCGTCACCAAGCGCATCCAGCGGCACCTAGAAAACGGAAGATACTATCCAAACTCGATGTTTGGGTTCAGGGCCAACCTCTCGACACAAGACGTTCTGCTGCAGCTCGAGAAGGAAGTCCTGACTACAATGCCGAGAAAGGGCGAAAACGTCGTCATGGCCCTCGACGTCAAAGGGGCCTTTGATAACGTCAGCCACGAGGCCATCATGGAGGGCCTCAACAATACAAACAGCGGCAGGAAGACCCACGACTACGTCATGGACTTCCTCTCGGGCAGAACGGCGTCGGTCGGCCTGGGCGAGCTGAGGAGCGGTATCTTTGCAACGCCTAGCAGAGGTACGCCCCAAGGCTCGGTAATCTCGCCCGTACTGTTTAACGTGGCGATGCTGGGCCTAGCGAAGAGACTCGAAAAGATCCAGGGAATCCGGCACGCGATGTATGCGGACGACATCACGGTCTGGAGCACCTGCGGAACCTTGGAAGAAAAGCGAGCGGCGCTGCAACATGCGGCCAAGTGCGTCGAAGACTACGTGAAGGAGAGGGGCCTCAGGTGCTCCACCGAAAAGTCCGAACTGCTAAGAGTCGGCAGACATCCCACCAAGGCGAAACTGGAGGTCAGCCTCGAAGGACAACTCATCCCCGAACGCAACATGATACGCGTCCTCGGCATGTGGCTGCAAGGCAGCAGAAAGTGCAACCACACCATCGGCCTCCTCAAGAAGTCGACCGAGAACGTGAGCAGAATGATAAGCAGGGTCTCCCTGAAGAGGCACGGCATGAGAGAAGAAGACACTCTCAAGCTCGTCAACAGCCTGATCGTCAGCAGAGTCATGTACTCGCTACCCTACCAAGTGAGGACTAAAACGACCAACGAAGAGATTGAAGTCGTCCTGAGGAAAGCCTACAAGACGGCGCTGCACCTGCCGAGAAACACCTCCAACGAAAAGCTGATGCAACTAGGGGTGAGCAACACCTTCGTCGAAATGGCGGAAGCACAGCGGAAAGCGCAAATGAAAAGACTAACGGGGACCTACACGGGGCGAAACCTGATCGGTAAGCTGGGCTTCGAAATAGGAGACGTCGACCGGTACGAGGATGTACCGGCGGGAATTAGGAAAACCTTTAACGTAAAGCCTATACCGAAGAACATGGATCCCAGGCTCCACGAAGGCAGAAGGAAAGCTAGGGCCGAATACATAGAAAAGACAGTGGCTAGAGAAGAGAACACTCTTTTCACGGACGCGAGCATAAGTGTAATAGGAAGCGAGGCAAAGGCCATCGCGGTAGTAATGAACAAGGAGGAAAAGCTTGTCTCGTGCGTCTCGGCCGAGATATGGAGCGTAGCTGAAGCTGAGGAAATCGCCGTGGCGCTGGCGGCGATGCAAGGATATAGGGAGAATAAATCGCTAAATATTCTCACAGACTCGAAAGAGACCTGTCGCAACTACATGAGGGGCAGAATATGCAAAACTGCCCTTAAGATCCTCAGAGGGGGTAACCCCTCGGAGGAGGCGAAAATCAAACACAATCTGATCTGGATACCTGGACACGAGGGCATAAGGGGTAACGAGGCGGCGGACGGTCTAGCTCGCGCTAATAGATTCCGGGCTGGGCCGCAGCAGGAGTACCGCGCTAGTTACGCCGGGATCCTCAGTGACAGTTATTCGGAATTACTGCAACACTACAGGGGGACTAGATTCAAGTACCCACCGCCCCATAAAGCACTGACGAAGGAGGAAGCAACGAGCTGGCGTAGGCTCCAGACAAACACCTTCCCCAACCTTTTCATATTCAACAAGATGTTCCCAACGCAGTATAGGGACACCTGCCCCTGGTGCGGGGCTACACCCACACTCTATCACATAACTTGGGAGTGCGAACGAAACAACGCATTCCGCGATCATAAACCCCCGAGTGCGGAGCATTGGGAGAGCCGGCTCGTCAGCTGCGAGCTCGCCGTCCAAAGAAGGATGGTGGAGCACGCTAGGGACGCGGCCAAACTCAGTGGAGCCCTGGACTGAGGGACCACCCGTGCTGAAGAGGCTTCCCTTCGACGAGAAGACAGCGTGAAGAAGAGAAGACCTCGATCCGCGAGAATTCCATTTTATGATTCAATAAATGTTTCTCTCTCTCTCTCTCTCTCTCTCTCTCTCTCTCTCTACAGCTGAAGGCGTTTGCGAAAAAGAAATTAGTCACCGTATGGCTTCCGTGTACGTTGAATGTTGCAATTCATTCGCCACTGTGAAGCGTTCGTACAAACGGTTCAAAGAAGGGCGTGAAAGTTGCAAAGACGATCCAAGACAGGGATAAAGCCACCATATAATACTCCACAACACTATTGCAAAGGTTGGTGAGCTGATTAGACAAGCACAGACGATAAGCATCGATGAACTGGCAGGGTGTGTGAATATCGGTCACGGTTCGGTTCACACCATAATTAATGAACATCTAGGTTATAGGCTCTTGTGTGCGCAATGGTTGCCCAAGATATTGAAGCACCGCCACAAGAGGGAGAGGTTCGGCGCTGCCTTGACTCCTATGTCCGCTATCACAATCAGGGTGAGGACTTCTTTACTGCAATTGTGACTGGGGACGAATCATGGTGTCGCTACTACGAGCCTGAAACACGACGGCAAAGCTTACAGGGAATTAAACATTTGAATTCACCACCGCCAAAGAAAGCAAAGGTTGTCATTTCCGTCGGAAAGGTGTTGACTTTTCTTTCGATTGGCAGGGGCCATTACTGATCCAGTTAACTAAACATGGAGAGAATATCAATTGTTTCCGTTATTTTGAAATGCCGGAACGCCTGCGTGTCGCAATCAAGAACAAATGACGTAGGAAATTGACGAATCAGGTCAACTTGCTCCACGACAATTCCCGTCCCTGTGTCGTTGTTGAGGCTAGCACAAAACTGCCAAAGTTCAAGTAGGAAACGCTGCAACATCCGCCATACAGCCCAGACCTGTCGCCTTGAGACTTGCACATTTTGGAACAATTGAAGAAACAGGTCAAGGGAACCTGATTCGTTTCGGACAATGACGTGAAAGAGGCAGTTACAGACTTTTTGAAGCAGCAACCGAAGGAGTTTTATGAGACGCGAACCACGCGACTCGTTAGTCAATGGGACAATTGTCTCAACGCTCATAGAGGCTACTTTTAAATAAAGTACCCCCTTTTTCATATATTTGCATTGGCTCATTTTCACTTGCCTCGCCCTCATATATATCGCAGAACTCCTGCTTTTTATATGTGCTCTCTGCTGAGGCTATAATTTCGATGCAATTACTCACAATACACGACCGGTGACAGCTGCTCTTGCGTAATTCATTGGAATAAAGGACAGCCTCATTGAGCTTTTTCACTGGCCGTTACATATGTATAAAGATGTAAACGAGGTTCATGAATGACAAAATTTTATTAACATATTTGTCCTCTACTTCTTCGTTTCACGGCCTTTACATTTTTCCTATCAGCGGCATGCACTGCTTTGCTGGTTTCGAACTGGTGTAGTTCTAAGGTTAATTTAATATTTTCTTTGCTTATCAAATAGACAAAAAACAAGGAAGCATTGATATCAGTGATGTTCAGCGCCATTCTTGGAGCGTAAGGCTATATCCTTTTATAAAAATATAAATATTTTACTTGTTTCAACAGTGCGTAGCGTTCAAGAATTTGTTTGCAGAATCTTTGGCAATGGAAATGCAGTTATTATTCATGTATTTCATTCCCCGACAAATTCTATAAAGAGAAGGCCGAGCTGCAACGTGAGCCCCCCCTCCCCCCCGAACAAAATTTCTGGCTACGCCACTGGTCCACACTGTCACGTTTTGCGTATACTAATGAAATACCGTGTCTGGAATACCGACGAATTGCCACGCGAAAAGATATAGGGCAAATTTTAAGCACTATGGTAGACCCTTCTCCAAAACAGTGCTCGGTTATTTTCGTGCCTACTGGGAAACAGGAGGTGCGGTGTTCGAACAAAGAAACGGCGAAGTCATGGTCGCACGGCAAAAGTGGGAGTCAGGGCATAATGCGAAAGATCACCTATTGGCTAACGTCGTAGGTTTTACGAACATCGGTGGTGAGCACAGTCCGTACATTGCTTCATCTTCCCCTTTCTGCAAGCACCACGGAAGATGAATTTATGCTATCATAAATGCCTTGGACATTGTACAAGAAATTCTTTTAATCTAAAAGCAAAATATTAGCATAGGTGTCTTGTTTTATAAAACAAACGTAAATCGAGGAAATGCGAAGAATTTTGGCAACACGCACGTGAGAATTAGGCCTAAGACTTCTGTTTTGAATATCTTCGTTAGGCTCAGATAGTTAAATATGGCACAGTCCCACCGAAAGAGAACGAAATAATCCTCGGCGAAATGAAAAATTCTCACAAAGTCACGTGCTTCACACTCACGCAACCTGTGTACAACGCTCTAAAGAATATTACTTGGTAGCACTCTAAACCCAATATACGTTCCATACCTCAGTATCCAGAGGTAATCTTTCCACGACACAAAAGCAGATCGTAAAATAAAGCTCAGGAGCTCCACAAAGGCTTCAGCCGTCACTATGAATTATCAGCATCAGCCTGGCTACGCCCACTTCAGGGCAAATGCCTCTCCCATACTTCTCCAACTACCCCGGACATGTGCTAGTTATGGCCATGTTGCCCCTGCAAACTTCTTAATCTCATCCGTCGACCTAACTTCCTGCCGCCCCCTGCTACGCTTCCATTCTCTAGGAACGCAGTCCGTAACCCTTAATGACCAGCGGTTACCTTCCCTCCTCATTACATGCCCTGCCCATGCCCCCCAATTCTTTTTCTTGATTTCAACTAAGATGTCATTAACTCGCGTTTGTTTCCTCACCCATTCCGCTCCCTTCTTATCCCTGAAGGTTACCCCCACCATTCTTCGTTCCATAGCTTGCCGCGGCGGGCTCAATTTAAGTAGAACCCTGTTCGTAAGCCTCCTGGTTTCTGCACCGTAGGTGTGTACTGGTAAGACACAGCTGTTTTACCCTTTTCTCTTGAGGTATAATGGGAACCTGCTGGTTATGATCTGAGAATGCCTGCCAAACGCACGCCAGCCATTCCTATTCTTCTGATTATTTCAGTCTCATGATCCGGATCTGCTGTCTTTACCTGCCCTAAGTAGATGTATTCCCTTACCACTTCCAGTGCATCGCTACCTATCGTAAACTGCTGTTCTTTTCCGAGTCTGCTAAACATTACTTTAGTTTTCTGCAGAATAATTTTTAGACTCGCCCTTCTGCTTTGCCTGTCCACGTCAGTGAGCATGCATTGCAATTCGTCCCCTAAGTTACTACGGACTACGGTGCCTGTGGAGCTGCTATAGATATCTTTAAATATTTCCGTAAATATCGACAAAGTCAACCTACTCATTTTGTTCAGTGATGTTCTCCTTTGCAAATTTTATCAACTGTTCATGAGTGGGAAAGAATAGAATAAATATTTTACGTCACGACTGATAACGCTACAAAAGTCAATAGCTAAGCGACCAGAAGTGGAGTCTCTAAAAGGATCTTTAACATCTACAGGATTTAGGAGCATGCACAACATAGGCTTAAGGCCGATAAGCGGAAGAGTAGCAGTTTTATCAAGACCTTCTTTGGCTTCTGTATTAGTGCCACCTCAGCATGCTTTCATTATTCACAGAGGTCGTTGGTCGTCCAAATTGCACGTCCAAATTGCAACCAAGTCAAGCATCAACTGCAGCACAGAGATATCGATGTCCTTGAACACTTCCTAAAAGATCGCATCTGCGCCTTGCGCTATGTTTTGCCTGGTCAAAAACTGCCTGAAGCTCGGCAGTTGTCAACAACACTTGCATGCTTTCAATGTCTGATTACCTGGGAGTCGTGCCAACTTATGCAGGAAGAATATACGCAATGTCGAGTAGTGGTGGGGCTTCATCGTATTCAGGTAAAAAATGTTTGGCCACTTCTGGTGCAAACAGATTTGGCATGTAGCTATAAGAAAGGAATGCACTGGCTGTTGGATCCGAGCTGCGACCGCCAAATTCCATGTTGGGTAACGTTCGCAAAATGAGGCGAATCATAACCACCACATCATGTTGCCACTTGTTATACCGTGACAGCTGGGGAACTTCCGTATGGGGATAAGAAGTCGCAACATATTCTCTAGTCGCTGGCTTGGTGGTCCTGGCGCTGTGGTACAGCACCGATTGAAAATGGATGGGGAAGCATACGCCGTAAATCCGGGGATGTGTGAAAGAAAGCTTGTCTCCTGAGAGAGGGGGGGGGGCAGATAGCAAGGGAAGAGTTGTCCGAAAGCAAGGCAATGGCGAAGCTCCGTTACTTTATGGGCTTGTACTCAGCCCGCATGCAATAGCGCAGCGTTCCCTTCGAAGGAATAATAATGGTAGCGATTAAATATTTATCAATAGTGTATTTGATAGATCATGCAGTTTCCGGACCACAGTGTTGGCCACCCCAGCTGGAGTTAGTTTGTCCCGTGTCGATACACAACTGGCGGGTGGTTCAGATACAGTGCGCGCCAACTCTGTTTCACAGGTCGTATGGCGCATCGAAAGTGAATGGCGCTTCTCTAGACGAACCGCGTGACTTCCTTCTTGAGATTATATATCTGCTGATCCAGCTTCGCCATGTGGTATGCCGGTATAAGAGCCATTTCAGGCAAAGTTGTATCCCGCTCAGTGCGTGTTTTTCCCCTATTGACGATGTCGCAATACCCCGAACCATCGTAGTGAATCTGTCGAGGGATGGTAACAATGGTATGTCTTCTTGGGAAGTGCGGCAGAAATGCGAATCGACTGCTTGTCAAAACGACACTGTCGTTTCGATGCAGTGCCATGAAACTCTGGTAGCACTTGCGGTTTCGGAGGGCTTTGATAGCCTTATTTTTGTCTGGACAAACATCGAACGTGATATCATGATTATTTGTGTGGCAGAGTCAGTATTTGTATCTGCGTGTATATGGAAACTCTATAGAACTAACTGTGGAATATGGACTTGAGGCTCGCATGTGGCGAGGATTGAAACACCGATAGCAGTCTAGCACCCTTCTCCTATACACACGGAACTGCTAGTTGCATTGACAGTAGATATTACAGCTCAGCGAAGTCCGAGGACTCTGGATAGTGACAAGGACCGTGTGTACGTGACCAATGTAACCATGAGGCTTTGTGTAGAACAGAGCAAAAAGGAAACAAGGTTTTGCGGTGACTCTTCAGGCTAACACCAGTTACTAGATTCTGATGAAAGCCCGAGCAGATTGTCAGAGGGTTTGCACTTGTACAGTAGAATCGGCTGTGACCCACTGGGCAACGAATACCCTCCGGACATTCCGATTAAACCCGAACGTCCAAGTACCGGTCAGGACGCCCAGTGGCTAAGATGTGGACAATAATTTCGTGATGTCCTATTTAAGGCATCCTTTAGACATTCACACGATTGAATATCTGGGATCTAAACAGAATCCCATAACTTTAATCCCATGGATGTCCGAAGAATGTTTTCAACGGAATGTCCCATACCGGCTATATGTGGGACCAACACACACAATCGGACACGTACTACGTAATCAGATCGGGGAATGTTAAGTCTCTTCCACGGCTGACTTCAGTGCACGCTCTTTCGAAAAGACATCTCAGCCAGCAATGTGAAGCTGCTGCACTGCGAGTCACACTTCCGATGCAGGCGATAAATGGAAAAGTTGCAATGAACGACCGAAACTGCACAAGCATATCGGGTGGAAACGTAGGCAGAGCGCCGGAACAGCTGCGCATTACCACCAACCGCAAGGCGTAACCGAACCAATCTTGTCCTACACTCTCCGAACATGTCGAGAAGGCCGAGTGCGGCAGCCTCTGCAACGGCTTTAACCCGTCCCGTAGAACGGAGCAGTGACTGCCTTTACCCAGTCGAATCGCCACATCATGTTGCATGGACGCGCACGCTTTGTGCTGATTTGCCCGAAGTTGGTCACATGACATAACACCGCTGCCTTACTGGATCTCTTCGCCCTTCCCTGTAAGCTCGGAATGCCTGAAAGCCTGAAGGTTGGTGGGTTGATGCGTTCCGTGCTCTCACACGCGCAGTTCGCGCGATTTCTCTGAACGTGGTGGTTCTGTCATGCGCTCATGATTTCAAGCGTGAACTTTTGTCAGTTCCAGGTGAACGTTTTCTTCGTGCGCTTTGGAGCTCCGTTTCTGCTGCGCCTGTACGTCTTACGCCTATCAAGAGGTAAGTGACAGTTGAAGTCATTGTTTTTCTATTAGCAGTGCTGCAAGCATTGCGACTAAAGTGTCGTGTGTGCGCGTAATCGAATGAAGGGCATTGTACATAGCCACGGTTTGCGGCGACGGTAGCATCAATCGGCGATTGATCATTCATTGTGCTGCGTTTGTTCGCATTGTACTGGTTTCCTGCAAACTTCCGCTTACTTTGTCCTATATTTCTGCGCAGCGCTAAGATCCGCCTATAAAAAATTTCTGAATTCGAAACTTTAAAACCGCTAACTTCTAAGTAGCCCACAAGATGGGTCCGTGAGAGTTATCGTTCTCTTTCCTGTACAGTAACGAATAATGAGAAAATGAATAATAATAACAACTTCCCGACGCACACTGTGTGGAATAGCCTTGTTTGTGCTTCGTTTGCGTTTTCTTTGCGTAACCGCGATTGCGAAAGCTATAAATCGCACAAATGAAACAGTTGAAATAGCTTAAATTTTCTACGCAATTGTATCGCGGTCGGTGCATTCGCTGCAAGTTATGGCACGCTTCGGCCTCCGCGGCCCCAAACCGCGGGCAGCCCTGATTCTACCTTTGATTTTCCGCGCTGCCCCTTAGGTGACCTGGAGATCTTGCGCCGCCTCTTTTTTAATGATATCAGGTGGTATCCTGAGACCTCCATTTGACGGTTACATGTGGCCTCCTAGAGCAGTACCTGTAAAAAATCCTGTGTATTGACGCAATGAAAAAAGTGGCCCGTGACCTATACAACACCAGTCAGAACCTTGCCCACGTTGTCGTAATAACGAAACATCTGGGCGACTTGTTAGACTTATGCGTATTTAAACGTGAACAGATGCATGCTAGTATGATGCTAAGGTCAACTTCACGTCACAGCTCTGTAAGGACGAAACGTGCGCGCTCATTAGCTCGTTCGCACGTGGTCTCATTTTTATTATTACGAGAATTGTGAGTTGACTCTTATCGCGCGCTCGCAGTGAGCAAACGTGTAGCTTAACCTTCGTCTACCATTGATATTTTGTGTGCTTAACGATCGCGATAGCAATCGTAAAAATTGCGTAAGAGTGGATTAACTGAATTTTCCTTACTTATTTATTTCAATACTCTGAATGTCACGTGGGGCGTTACAAAGAGGGGTGGGATTCTATACAATAAGTGGAAATCATTCTTTCGAAGGATGATCTAACAGCTTGTCGCTAACCTTGGCAGGAATGAATAAGCGTGCAGTTTGTACATGAACTTTGGACGTTGAATACAGATGTAGACATCTGTATCCCAATCGGAGCACTTGCTGCACGTGATGATGGCTAATTGGCCAGCCGCACAGCTGAACTTTACCACGCTTGGTAAAGTGGTAAAGTTGTAAGTAAGAGAGGTATATACATATATATATATATATATATATATATATATATATATATATATATATATATATATATATATATATATATATATATGGTATGATGGTTATACGATCAAGCTCAGGTCTCAGCTTCCTGTAACGATCGACACATTTACGCTATTTATACTATACCTCGTTCGCACGGGGTCGTATTGTTTCATATTAGTAATGGGGAACGTTTGTAGATCTTCGTTCACTGCTAAATTTGTGTCACGCCCCCCCCCCCCCCATGACTGAATAACCATGTCACTTGAGCTTCATCTGCCCCGTCAGTTTTATTTTTTGGCGTAACGGCTACTACGAGAGCGATCGTAAAACGGCGTACGATTGAAATAACTACACAACTGTGGGCGTATGTATCGTGATCGCAGCACTTTTTGCACGTGATGGTTTGCCAGCCGCGCAACTGAATTTCCCCACTCGTTTCTGTCAAGCAATTCCCTACATGCTCGTTTCTGGGAATAAAGAATGCGCGACTTCTTGTTAACTGGTGCTTATTTACACTTTCTCGGGTGCATCCTAGTATGTTGGTGGCGTCAAGCTTAAGTCTCAGCTCTCTGTAATGATGGAAACGTTTACGCTTATTAGACTATTGCTCCGAATTAGCACGTCGTCGCATTTTTATTAATGGAGTCCCCACCACGGTGCCCGCATTTCGAGGAGGGCGATGTGCGAAAACACCCGTGTACTTTATATTTAGGTGCACGTTAAGAACCCCAGGTGGTCCAAATTAGTCCGGAGTCCCCTACTATGGTGCACTTCATAATCAGATCGTGGTTTTTGCTGGTAAAACCCAATAATTCACTTTTTTAGTAACGAAGAACATTTTTATTTTTTGCTGTTAATTAAATTTCTGTCAGGTGACTTACCATGTCGCTTAAGCGTCGATCGTCTACCGTTTGAGCTTTCTTTGCGTAACCGCGTTTGTAAGAGCAATCGCACAACCGCGGAAGTTCCGAATAACGGAACTATATTGTAGGCGTTTGTCTTTCAATGGCGGCACCTAGCACACAGGGCGGTTGACCAACCGTGCTGCTTCAGTTTTCTTCTCCCGTATGCTATCATCATTTGGGCCAGCGTATGTGCTGACATGTGTGCGCGACGCGCTGGACAAGATTGCGAGGCTGTTTTATCCCCATATTGCCATTGTATATTTACTGAAGTTATATAGTCGACATTCGCCTAATTTTTTTTTTTTTTTTTGCGACGGAAGTTGTAGGGACACTCCTGGTGAAATTGCGCTGACGCGGGCGTGCCCCGCGGTGGGTTGTGGCTTCGTGGGCGCTGTTCCCGCGCAGCTTAGTGTCGAAGGTTGCGTAAACTTGGCTCTGGAAATGCACTGTTGCTGGAAGCAGCAAGAAGTGATCGCTTGTCGCTGCTGCCCCGGCCGCTTCATCATGTCAGCGTTCACACAGCGTGTTTACCCTCAGTGAGATGTGTTTATGTTTGTCTTTGCGCACGAGACGAAGTTTCCTAGTTTAACAAGAAAGCGAACGTTTACTGTAACTTACATTTGCGATAACATGTACAGCTGCCTAATTATAGCTATCTTGTAATTGGCTGCCACAATCACTGCTTTTCTTTATGGACGAAACTGCGACATTTCTTACTGTTATCAGCTCACTTGACATAGCTATGGTGACGTAGAGATAGGATAATTCCTTCTGTCTTTGAACAGAGTCGAAATCATTACAACTTTTCTGATAACTTTTAGCTCAACGAGTTTGTATTAACCCACAAGGAAAGCAAAGTTGTTGTCAGAACCTGCAGGTGGCTGTTAAAAGTGGAGATTGTTAACATGCACATGGTGGATCTTCGCAAAGATTTCTAACACGTTTTACTGCACACTTTACAGCCGTGCTGTGTTACTGCCATCGGCTTGATGTCACTTTAGGTTGACATCATTCTTCGTTGATGATCAGCACAGAAACAAGGACACAGAAATCTGCTAAGTTTCCTAGCACCTCTGATCTTAACAGTGTATTTTCATGTCTGCTACCACTAGAAGGGATCCTGTATGATGAATAGTAAATTGTGTAGCTTACCCGTGATCTCCTCTGTTCTGAATTTGCAACCATGGATGAAAGGCTGCACCTAGCGTGTGGTAACATACTTATGGGCTGATGTACCTGTGAACCCTGGGTTAATTTTTGTCTCTGTGACTGTTAAAGCAAGTCCACAGAAACGCCCCACTAGATTTCTTAGTACATGTGAACTGCAATGTAGTTGTCTACGACTGCTAAGCCAGCCTGCAGTGAGACTTAGTAGAATGTTGTGTCGCCAAGATACCTATGATCTTTTCAGAAGTATTTGTATCTGCTGCCATGGAAGAACAGCCATGCTCTGTCTCTGGTAACTCCCATCGAGGCTGTCTGATACCCGTGAATTTTTAGGATGAAATTGTGTTTGCGTGTGCCCGCTGAAGCAAGCCCGCAGAAAACCTCTGTTAGCTTTTGGTACGAGTGAACTCGTACAATGCATTTTTCTATCTATCACTGCTGAAATGGGCGTGCTGCAAGCCTTTAGTTAATTGTGTAGTCGCAAAGGTACACAGCCAGGTATAACAGCTGTGTCTTACCAGTACTCACGTACGGGGCAGAAGCCTGGAGGCTTACGAAAAGGGTTCTACTTAAATTGAGGACGACGCAACGAGCTATGGTAAGAAGGAGGATAGGTATAACGTTAAGGGATAAGAAAAGAGCAGATTGCGTGAGGGAACAAACGCGAGTTCATGACACCTTAGTTGAAATCAAGAAAAAGAAATGGGCGTGGGCAGGACATATAATGCGGAGGGAAGATAACCGATGGTCATTAAGTGTTACGGACAGGATTCCAAGGGAAGGGAAGCGTAGCAGGGGGAGGCAGAAAGTTAGGTGGGCGGATGAGGTTAAGAAGTTTGCAAGGACAACATGGCCACAATTATTACATGACCGGGGTAGTTGGAGAAGTATGGGAGAGGCTTTTGCCCTGCAGTGGGCGTAACCAGGCTGATGATGATTATGAAAGGTACATGTGACGGCTTCAGCAATGTTTGGCTGCGACCACGGAATGGTCGCATTCAGCTTCTGTTTATTTTCTTCGTGCCTTTCAACACTTACGGTGAATTTTTGCTTGTGACCACTGAAGTACAGCAGGGATCTTGTAACCTCTATTACCTGTGAAATCAGTTTGATTTTGTGCGAAAGCAAGTATATTGTAACTGCTTTTGTATCTGTGCCCCAGTAATGTTGGTGTTTGTAACTGCTCAAGCGATCCTTTAGTAATTTTATTAATGATCAGTGTATCTATCAAATATTTAGTACATTTACTGTGTGCGACCACTGAAGCAACCCGGCGAAAAGTCTGGAGTAGCTTCCTTCATGGCTATGACACCTGTGAACTTCCGAGCAAATATTGCATGTGCCTGCGACCGTTGAAGTGAGCCAGCCCAACGTTGCCAACCTACTAACTTCCTTTGCACCCCGTCACCCTTACAGAATGCTTTTAAAGTTGTTTTACTGACTGAGGCGCATCTGGAAATTATGAGCTCAACTGAATTGATCTCGTCACTACACCAAAGTGTCAATGTTTGCTCTAGTGACCTTTGCCAGAGCTTGTTATAGACGCATAGCGCATTTACTCTATAAATGGAGGATCATACAGCAGCTTTTTGTGCCTATATGTCACCACTAGTATCAAGCTAGTATCAAGCAATCTTGTTAATGCCTAATGTAGTTGCGACATGTTTAGAATAACTCGTGTTTGTGTGCGCAACTACTGAATATGGCCTAGGGAAATGCTCTGGCAACCTAAAGTGGCTACACATTTACACAGTCCAGGAAATTTTGCACTGATGCGTCTGCGACCGCGGAAGTGAGCCCACAGCAGGCCTCCTGATAACTTCCGTAGTGGCCCCACTGCGAATGCTTAAATTTTTTTTCTACCCAAAGTGCACATATAAAGGGTTTAATTCATGTGCACTTTTACTAACCGAGGTGCGTCATAAATAACTAAATGGCTGAGCTTGTATGATGAAATTATTGAGTTTGATTTCTTTGCATTGATGGACTTTACAGAAAACTACTGAGTGCATTTAAAAGTTGAACTCGCGACCTTCCTGCAACTGTTTTATTGAAATAAATGCTGCATTTCAATGAGATAGCCAAATGATGCAGCAGCCTGCAGAAGTAAGTTCTGTAGCTTCGTTCCTGTTAGCGGATAAAAGTTTAGCTTGCATGTATATATGTTTTAAATTAATGCATTTTTATCAAGTTGTATGTAATGCACTAGCCTAGCGTAGAAAGAATTATGAGCACAATGCTTAGCTGCAGTGTAGCCTTCTTTTAACGTGCGCCGAGATGTGGTGGGCTGTATTCGTGGCCTGTCTCCTGGTACTTCACCTTTTGCATGACAACAATGTTTGATCGGCTTATTGGACCGCTGTGATGGATCTTCAACTACCATACAGATCCTCTTTCATCGTTCCCCACAAGCCAGCACAAAACATGTTGAAGTTTTCTTTGTTAATGGTATGTAAAATGTATCAGGCTTGCTGCACTCCTAGTGCACATTCTAAGGAATGTCCCACTTATGGTTATTTATAATCAATATGGGCGTCCTGTGGATATCCTAAATCCACAACCAACTGTCAAACGTACTTTGACGATTGGTTACACAAGATGGCCCAGACTCGTCCTACGTTCTGACAAAAGTGTCCCTAGGACGTACTCGGGATTATTTAAAAAAATAATCCATCTCTAAACATCTCTTGGATGCCCGAATATCCCATTATGACGTTCGCGGGACGTTTCTATGAACGCCAATCCACGTGCATGGGACGATCCCATGGACACCCAAGAATTATTCGCAGGCTTGTTAGATACGTCCTAGGGACATTCGAATGTCCCGTTTGGTATCTCTGCTGGACATCTGTACGATGTTGATAGTCCAATGGGGAGTGGCAGCACTTGCGAGCGAGAGAGGCTGTCTGCATACGCTAGTAAACACTCCTACACGGAAATTCTGTGCTGGGATGGTGAACCGAGAAGGCTTTAAAAACTGGTTTTGAGAGAAGCACCAAAGGCTGACTGAAGGAGAGTACTTGATAGCTTCGATATATCTAATGATTTCCTTCGTTTCACCACTACCTCAACAAGGAGCCGCGCAATACAGACGCTCTCAATGAGGGGCATTCTTGCTTGCTAACTGCTGTTTCCATATCAGAGGAACCACCTTCGTCCATCTGTGGTTCATCCGTTGGCTTCGCTTGTTCATTCGCACCGGAGGTAGATGGTGATGGTAATTTCGTCATTGCCTCCGCTATAGGCACCGGAACAGTTACGTGTGAAAAACATGGTCGCGTTGCCACCACCAGTCGCAAATGGGGAGCCGCTGGCTCTGCCATGGCGAGCGCCTCTTGCAGATCTGTGCGAGTAACACCAGTGGTGGTCAGTGCAGGCCATCAAAGATGTCCAGGAGACAAAAGCCAAGGTGTAACACCACGTCTCCGTCCAAGGATTCTGCCTCAACACTATGTCAGTGTTGAGACGTA
Source organism: Dermacentor variabilis (assembly GCF_050947875.1). Taxonomy (NCBI): domain Eukaryota; kingdom Metazoa; phylum Arthropoda; class Arachnida; order Ixodida; family Ixodidae; genus Dermacentor; species Dermacentor variabilis. Next base: position 108,739,170 of record NC_134575.1, on the reverse strand, counting down.
GTTATGTTAACGCTTAGCGAAGGGCGGGGCCGCAGTCGTAATACATACATGCAGGCGATGCTGCAACAGTCGGGTTGGCGGTGACTTGCGAAGCGTCGCTATCAGCTGAGATTCACGTAGCGACCGGAACAACTCCGCTCTTATTACCAGCTGAGGAGAAAGTTGTGTAACCCTTCTACAATACTGAAAAAGTCACTCTTATACAGAGAATCTTGCTCCGCAAGAAAAGGCCCATGAGTTGAAGAGATGCATCTTGAAAGAGCGTAGGTTCGGGCATGTTGGTATTCCATAACTTTTACGTTTTTAACGCACGAAAAGGGACAGGAGACAGAGGTACGACGCGAACGCAGCGCTGTGTCTGCGTCGATTTATTTATTACAGATTCCAATTCTTCTTAGGGAGTTATTTCGAAAAAAATTTACCGTAATTTTTCTGGGGTGACCGTAAAGTCAGAAAAAAAAATATTTTCCGCTGGTATACATATGTACTCATCTTTCGCGAATAACAACAATTAAAAAGAAATAAACTTTTAGGAATTGAAAATTTTATGCATTTTTATACTTGAAGGCTTTGAAAATGCGCAAACGAGAATATTTCGCAAGACTCAAATGTTCCTACTCTTACACTAATATCACCCGCCGTGGTTGCTCAGTGGCTACGGTGTTAGGCTGCTGAGCACGAGGTCGCGGGATCGAATCCCGGCCACGGCGGCCGCATTTTGATGGGGGCGAAATGCGAAAACAGCCGTGTACTTAAATTTACGTGCACGTTAAAGAACTCCAGGTGGCCGAATTTTCCGGAGTCCCCCACTACGGCGTGTCTCATAATCAGAAAGTGGTTTTGGCCCTTAAAACCCCATAACTTAATTTTTTTACACTAATATCGTACATCCATAGCGTAATCGAACTGCGTAGGTGCGCGCACTCAAGAAGACTGAGTGGCCGTGGGCTCGTAAAAAGAAGGCAAAACGTGTGACAAACTTCCTCGAATCATCTTATCGCCAACCAGAGGCAATTAGTTTGCCCAAGAGTAAAATGAATGGGAACATGGAGGCCACAGCTAACAATTCGCGAAACGAAAAAAAAAGCAACGGAAACGCATGCACGGCGACATCCTTCCTGTGCGCACACCTTGAGCACTAAACGAGCGAGAAACAAGCGGTCGCCCTTTGAGCGATCAGTAACAAGATAGCCATCAGAGTTGCAAGCGCGAAAAGCCGAAACCGGCCGCGGAACAAAACCCTAGCCGCCGTGCGCCCGCCCGCGCGCTCGCCAATGCTCGAGCTGTAGTATATAGACGCGCGGGAGCGAACTGGCGCTAAAACAAGCCGTGCTACGAAAAGTGGGAGAGGGAGGTGCACGAAAGAAATTCCCTGTATTCCCACATAGTGACAGCACATGACAGAAAAGAAAAAGTTAGGAAATTGGCGCGTATTTAAATATACGGATGGCGCCGTAAATATACGGCTACGACCATTTTGGAGTTGGTTCGCGGCGCCGTATATTTACGTCATTGACCCTCAAAGGGTTAATAATAAATACCGACTACATTGAGGTGGGGAGAAGGTTTCTCCTTATTTTGTCTTTTAAATGTGAAGATATTATCTCGAAATTAACGACAATAGAGCTCTGCAAAAAGCGTTATCAATTTCACCTTATCCACCTCCCTATTCTAGAACGTTGCTGCACTCAGCACACCACCTCCACTCGTATGATAATAATTATGGTTATTGTCATTCCCTTGACGCTGGGCGGTGTCAAATAGTCACTTAGACTGCTTGGCTTATTAAGGCATGCTTTCTAATCAGGCATACTGAAAAAAAAACTCACGCACGGACAAAACTGGTCAAATCAATTCATTGACTCCCCACTGTCAACCCGCATTCTTGGTAAGCTCAACGTGCCCTTCAGCTGAAGGGTGACGCTGTGCTCAATTCGGTTGAGTGAAGGAGCAGTTTCGAGTCGAGGGTGGTATGACAATGCGAGTGTTAATATTTGTCTCTATTTCCCTTTAAACGCCAATGCCGATTCAGACTATCGCCAAGTCGACTTGGTGCGATATCGTTGTCTAGGCTTTCTTTAAGCCCAAGCTTGCATCGCAAGATGGGCAACATGAGGAAGACTTTCAGGTTATTTCACCGTCAATGTGAGTTCCGAGATGACACTTGTCTTCTGCAAATTTGTATGACAGCAGTTTAAATTGTGTGGCAAATAATATCAGACAGTCTCAAACAATATAGTTGCATCGCATATTGTTGGCGGAGCTTCAGCTACATTGGTGCACAAAAATGTTCGACTTGAATTGTAACTCACTTGCCAGATTTTGATCTTGCCTGTGACCTTCTCTGTGAGGTCCACTTTTTCCCTGCATTGCTGGACGAACTAAAGGAAAGGCGCGGTTACACAAGCGCAGAAATGCACGAGGTAGGAAATAGGCGAGTGGCATCATTCCCCAGCCGCTGAGCAAATGTACAAGGGAGGTATTCTTGTGGCTTGCCGATTGGCGCCACTAACGAGACATAAAAGGCGCTGCCGATTCAGTTACGTCAGCATTCACCGTGGAAATGACCGCGCTCTCTCTGTGTTACGTTTCGCCTACGACGCGCGGTATAGCCGGCGCGGATGCAGCGGACGCCGGGGCTTCGTTCAAAGCGGCGGACATTTTGGCCCGTTCGGCGCCGCCGCTACGCCTCCCCTCCAAGCGCGTCCAGGCATGTTCCAATGCCACGTGTCTTCAAGTGTGCGTGTGTGTGTGTGCATGTTGGTGCCCACGCTTGTCAAAGCGCGGCAGCCGGGGAGAGGAGCTCCCCCAACTGTGAAGCGAGGAGGTCTGAGCGGCGCCGGCCCGGCGGATGCGTCACCTACTCGTCTCAACGTGCCCGAGCGGCGCGTCACGTGCGCGTCTATCGAGGCGTTCCTTCTTGCCCTCAACTGCGAGAGTATAAAAGCAGCTGCCCCCGGACGCCAAGAGAGAGGCTCCGATTTCTTCAGTTGAGTTACGTGCTCTCCCGTCTCTCCACTTCGGTCGACCTGACCGCCCGCTCTTTTGCCATGCTAGAATAAACAAGTTGTTCTGTTACCAGTCGACTCATGCTTTGCCGGGACCTTCGGATGCTTCCAGTTGTGCCCCTGGCCGCCAGGCCAACGCTACCCTTGGGGCTTGCGACCCAGGTGCAACAACGGGTGTCAGCGCTGAGATTACAACAACTGTCTGCCAGCGGTGAGATCGCGACAACGGAGGCCAGCAGCGAAGATATGCAGTTGACTGTATGCTGAGCAGCACAACGACCATCCGGGAGCAGTGCAACGAGCCCTGTGTGATGACTGGTTGCCTGCAGCGGAACGACTGCGCTGAATTCTGGGCTGCGAGGTTTGGTGAGTGCGGGACTTTCTTCTTCTGAGTTTTGCCAGGCTTTTGTTAGTGTCAGAAACAGAGCTGGTAATTGTGGTTGTCGTTGCTGCCGGGTTAGTTTGCGGCAAGACAATAGTAGGCAGTAGAGAAAGCAGCATTCAGAGCAGCCATGGATTTGAAGTCGTTGCGCAAACCGAAATTGCTGGAGATTGCAAGAGAGTTGGGTCTGGATGTCTCGGACAAACTCAGAAAACCAGAACTGCTAAGGGCTATTCTTGAGTTAGAAGCTGAGGATAACGAGCTGTCGGAATGCCTTGAGACCATTGAGGAGAGGGAGACGGCAAAAAGACAGGAGCGCGAACTTAAAGAACAGAAAGAGAAACAGGAGCGCGAACTTAAAGAACAGAAAGAGCGAGAGCAACAAGAGAAAGAAAAAGAGCGCGACCGTCAACACGCTTTGGAAATGAAGCGTCTCGAGATAGAGATGGAAAACGCTCGTAATGGAAGTCAGGCACACGGTGCAGGAGAACGAGTATTGTTCAAAATGACTGACCTGATGCGGCCGTTTAAGCTTGGAGAGGACATTGGTTTGTTCCTGGTTAACTTCGAGCGAACGTGCGAGAAGCAGGGGTTCTCTCGGGAAACGTGGCCACAGCGCTTGCTCACTTTGTTACCCGGCGAGGCGGCCGACGTAGTCGCTCGCTTGAAGAGAGAGGAGGCAGAGGATTTCGACAAAGTGAAATCGAGTCTGCTAAAGAAGTACAGGCTGTCAGCGGAGGCGTTCCGTCGGAAGTTTCGGGAAAATGAGAAAGGCAAAAGTGAGTCATACACAGAGTTTGCCTACAGGCTTATGTCACACATGCAGGAGTGGCTCAAAGAAGAGAAAGCGTTTGGTGACCACGAGAAAGTTCTGCAGTGTTTCGGGCTGGAACAGTTTTATAGTCGGTTACCTGAGAACGTGCGGTACTGGGTCTTGGATAGGCCAGGCGTTAGTACGGTGGCTAAAGCCGCCGAGCTAGCCGAGGAGTTTGTGACGCGTCGGGCTCGCGGAGCTAAGGACGGTCAAAAGGGTGAATTTGGCTCCAAGTTTGAGAGGCCGAAGTTCACACCCATGAGAGCAAGGGGCGACACACGTAGTGCGGATGTGAGTGAAAGCAGTCCGACCACACGTAAGGAGACGGCGGCAACCGAAGCCGAACGCAGAAAGCGGTTCGAGACGAGGCAAGCGCGCGTTTGTTATACGTGCCAGAAGCCGGGTCACTTTTCGGCGCAGTGTCCGGAAACAAAAACAAAAGTCGTGTTTTTGTCATTATGCAGCACTGACGAGAACATGAAGCTTCTCGAGCCTTACATGCGAGACCTCCTCGTGAACGGGAAAGAGTGCCGAGTGCTTCGCGATTCCGCAGCTACGATGGATGTAGTTCACCCCTCTTACGTAGAACCCGATATGTTCACGGGCGAGTACGCATGGATCAAGCAAGCCGTAGAAGCTCATAGCGTGTGTCTGCCCGTAGCAAAAGTGCTTATTGAAGGACCTTTCGGAACACTCGAGACGGAGGCCGCAGTGTCAACTATGCTGCCCCCCCCCCCCAGTACCCGTACCTATTTTCGAACAGGTCCGATCACCTCCTGCGCGAGAAGGGGCTTTTGTTTGGTGAGGCTAGCGTTCAGGCCTTAACCAGATCGAAGGTTCGGGAGCTCGCTGCAAAGGCGGTAGTTGCGGGGCCGACATTGTCGAACAATGAGAAAGGGTCAGAGGCGCAGCAAGCTGATATTCAGAGCACGCCCGAACTGAATAAAATTGAGCCTGTAGCGTTGAAGGCACCAGATACTGGAGAGGAAACGCCCGACACGGGAAAGTTAGGAGAGCTATCTGCAGATTTGCTCATCGCGCCTACGTCAGACGGACTTAATAGGTTGCTAAAAGTCAGCCGGTCGGTTTTGATAGCCGAGCAAAAGAAAGGATGGCAGCCTAGAAAACATACGCTGCATTGTCAAGGAAGGTATCGCCAAGAAAAATGCTCGCTTTGTGGAAAGAGGTGGGGTCCTGTACCGGAAGTATCTAGACCGCAGGGGAGTGGAGTTCGATCAGCTGATCGTGCCTCAGTGCTACCGTCAGGATCTGTTGCGCTTGTCGCATGGGGGTTCGTGGTCCGGACACCTAGGAGTTAAGAAAACTAAGGACCGTCTCTTGCAAGAGTACTATTGGCCAGGGTGTTTTCGGGACGCAGACCACTTTGTGAAGACATGTGACACCTGTCAGCGGGTGGGCAAACCAGGGGACAAATCGAGGGCGCCGTTGAAATTGGTACCTATCATTACGGAGCCTTTTAGACGGCTCGTTATTGATACAGTGGGACCTCTGCCGGTAACAGCGACGGGGTACAGACACATTTTGACTGTGATCTGCCCAGCGACAAAGTTCCCTGAAACAGTGCCGCTTAAAGAACTCAGCTCAGTTGAGATAGTCAATTCACTACTGTCCATATTTGCGCGAGTTGGTTTTCCTGCTGAAATCCAGTCAGATCAGGGCACAGTGTTTACTAGCGCTTTGACGACAGCCTTTCTCGAAAGGTGCGGGGTAAAGCTGTTACACAGCTCAGTGTACCACCCACAGTCGAATTCCGTTGAGAAGCTCCACTCCGTCATGAAGCGCGTGTTCAGAGCATTGTGGTTTCAACAACAAACTGACTGGGAGCTGTGTCTGCCTGGGGTGATGTTTGCATTAAGGACCGCGCCGCATGCGGCTACGGGGTTTTCGCCAGCTGAGCTGGTGTACGGTCACTCGCTGCGATCTCCGCTTCGCATGCTTCGAGACGGATCACTGCCCTCTCCAATGGCTGCAGACCATCTCTTCCATAAATGGCCTCCTCCTGCGCTGGAGCCTCGCTTTGCAACAATATTCCTTTGAGGTGCGTTACAAAAAGGGGAGTCTCAACGGTAACGCCGATGGCTTAAGTCGAAGCCCCTAACGTAGGAATCAGCCTTAAAGTTATTTGTTACTGATGTTTTTCTTCCTGAGGCAGGATTTTTAACATATTGCTTTTGTTTAGTGTTTCAAAGTGATGACGTGCTTTCTAGTGCAATTTTCCAATTTGTGGACGCGTTCTGAGTGCTGCTAGACTACTGTAAGGAACTAGGCAGTGGTATAAAAGGGGAAAGAGCCTGGCAGGACTTGGTGAGGGTTGTTTCGTGCTTGCTGACTGAGCGGTTGAGTTTCGGCGTAGTTCTAACGCTTGCCGGGAACGAGAACAAAAATGTCAACTCTCCCGAAGTCACTTTGCAGTGTCCTGTGTGAACCTGAACGAGAGAACGAGGCCTTCTCTGTGCGCTGCGCTCAAGAAACGCCGAAGGACGCCCGACTTCGGTTATGAGCATCATTGAGCGACATCCCTCCGGACAGCGGATGCAGTCCCCTGACCATCGGGATCTCCTTCCCCCGGCGGGGCGGTCTGTTACGTTTCGCCTGCGACGCGCGGTATAGCCGGCGCGGATGCAGCGGACGCCGGGGTTTCGTTCAAAGCGGCGGACATTTTGGCCCGTTCGGCGCCGCCGCTACGCCTCCCCGCCAAGCGCGTCCAGGCATGTTCCAATGCCACGTGTCTTCAAGTGTGCGTGTGTGTGTGTGCATGTTGGTGCCCACGCTTGTCAAAGCGCGGCAGCCGGGGAGAGGAGCTCCCCCAACTGTGAAGCGAGGAGGTCTGACCGGCGCCGGCCCGGCGGATGCGTCACCTACTCGTCTCAACGTGCCCGAGCGGCGCGTCACGTGCGCGTCTATCGAGGCGTTCCTTCTTGCCCTCAACTGCGAGAGTATAAAAGCAGCTGCCCCCGGACGCCAAGAGAGAGGCTCCGATTTCTTCAGTTGAGTTACGTGCTCTCCCGTCTCTCCACTTCGGACGACCTGACCGCCCGCTCTTTTGCGATGCTAGAATAAACAAGTTGTTCTGTTACCAGTCGACTCATGCTTTGCCGGGACCTTCGGATGCTTCCAGTTGTGCCCCAGGCCGCCAGGCCAACGCTACCCTTGGGGCTTGCGACCCAGGTGCAACAACGGGTGTCAGCGCTGAGATTCCAACATCTGTTAGTAACACTATTGCACGGTGCACTGAGCTCAGCGTGACCCCAGAGGTTATCTCAGAAGTCGTGGCTTGCAGAACAAGAAAAGGCGCCGTGGCCATGTAGCGTGAATGATTGGTTGTCGTGCACCAAAACGATGAAGGGACCGTGTACTGTTTGGTTTTGTCTACTACAGGGACTACGACGGTCTGCAACAGCTGATGTGTTTATGTCATGTGGACATCTTTTGACTGCCGAATTCGGAGGAGCGCTGTCTATTGCTTCGAAGGTAATTATTTATTGTCACCTTGTCGCGTGAACTACACTTTTCTTGCTAATTGAGTGCAGAGCGACGCTTCCAATCTGGCTTTAAAAGATACTCTCCATATGAGTCAAATTTTCATCCGGATCTGCTAAGAATCTGTCTTTCAAGTTCAGTGGTCATGTATCTTTGTGCTACGACGAAGTTGTGTTAGGACACTCATGAGGCTGAACTTTGTAACTTGGATACATTTAAGCAGATGTTCCCTGAACAGTTCAGCGAGCCCTCTGGTCGACAAATTGCGGCGAATAAAGATTTTAACCAAGTACCAAACTTCCACGTTGATGCCTGTCATACATACAGGATATGCTGGTCATGAGCCATAAAACTAACCACGGCATGCCAGAGTCTGCCAAGCTTGGGAACATATTGAAAGGGTAAGCGGATGATGCATTTAACCTCCTCATGTACAGAAATTTGGCTACCAATGATGCCATCATCGAGAAGCCGTATTGAGCGACCATTTTCGCAGTTTCCCAACACCGCCGTAGTGTCTTAGTGTTAGCAGCTCCCGCCAACACACCGTTCACTCAATTTGGCGGCACTGACAAAGATTGTCCGCCGCGTAAATGAAGGGAAGACTTTGGCTGCGGCCGTTTACCAAGTCCAACACTGGCGGCTGGAACACGGCGGGCGTTTAAGTCGTGGAAAACATCGCGCAAAACGAACTCACTAATGTTCGCATTAATGCGATAGCGTTAACGAGCCTGCGTCCGCGGTGGGAAACTCCCCGGCTTCGGTGGCAGAGGTAATTGGCGCCACCTATGAGGAGGGCGACGCCGAAGTTCCGCTTCCTTCGTATGCCCTCGTAGATCGTCGCGCGCTCCCGCGCCGATCCATGTGGCCGAGCCCTTCCCCCCATCTCCTCTCCCCTCGCCCTCCCTCGTAACTCACTCGCAACTCCCTCACCTTCGACTGTCTCCACGCGTGCGCCGTGCGGCCCCGCCGGCCCGGCGCCAGCTTAGCCCGCTGCATGACGTTTCATGTTTCGTTATCTGCTGTTATCGGGAAGCGTGCGCTGGTTGTGCGTTGACCGGCGTGGGTAGTTTGGTCCTCGGTAGCTGTGTGCTTGTCCTCCGCGAAGTTTCACCCGTTTCTCGACTCCTACCGCTCATGCATCGTGCAGTGGCGCACGAATACCTCAAAAACAAGCCCTGCAACGTTGTTCCGGGTGCCCAAAGACAACAGGTGAGCGCGCACACCCAAGGACATCAGAAGGCGCATGTACACGCACACAGGCCTGTCCAGGTGTGTTCTCCCTGAACCTCCGGACGTGGTTGCGCCTTGATTGTGATACACTTCCCTCTTGCCAGTAGAGAAAGCTGACAAATAGATGTTCCTCCTCATTGTCACCAGGTCTATGACTTGTGTTTTTCTGTGCGAAGTCTCATTCTGGAACTTCGGTTACTTGCTCAGCTTTCCATTCCGCCCTCAGTGCTTTTTCTGTGTCACGTTCTGCAAACGCACTAACAGCTGAAAAATTACTGTTCGTGTTTGTGTACTCTCTCAGTAATCACCGATGGGAAAACCGTGCGAACAGCCTTCACGTGTAGGCATGATACGCTTTTGTTTTCTTCTGGAAAGCATGAGCATTGAAAGTGTCTTACATGCATATTTTTGCAGTTCGTGTTTATCATACAAAGGAGTGCCCAGTAGGTACGACTTAGTGCCTTAAGTGACGTAATTTTACTGCTGGGCATTGCATTCGGGGCGAAAGAAAAGTAGTGTTGTTGGCTTATTTTACCTGATGTTTAATTGAGGAATAGGTCTTTCTGCGAATGTTTTCTATGTGCAGCTGCAAAAGCCGAGTATCATCTGTTCCCTCTTGCCACCGTTACTCAAGTTGTGGCCAAGTGCAAAATAATGTGATAATGTGTATTTCAGTTTTCAGTACTATGTTATTTCTGTTCTGCCATGTCTTTTTCATTTTGTTCAGTAGTAATGAACATGTCACTTATTTCATATACTTTCGTGCAGGTTTATAAGTAAGCTTTCTTTTTGGTATGGCTGTCAATCAAACAAGATTAGCGCTTTATTCTATTTTTCGGGTATTTTGCGTGTCATTGTTCTCGCCATTACCAGTGAGTTTTCCCTTTCTATAGTTGTCATGACTATGCCATACATGTCGTCCAGTTTTCTGCAATATCTTAGTGCATATATCGGAAGCTTGTCTACATTTCAGTCTTGAGGACGTTATATAATAATCTTGTTTTTTTTTTATGCGTGTGTGTAAATGAAACGGCCTTCGCGTTTTGTAGGGCCTTTTTTGTAATTTCACCGTCTATGAACTTTTGTGTCTAGTACTCTTGTATATGTCATGCAACTTTCACTTTTGCTCATTTTCTGAGCCTGTATCACCACCACGCTATAAGAAAAATCTGTTTTCGGAAACGAAGTCAATAAAGCCAGACCAAAGATCTGTTGTGTTGGAAGTGAAACTTTTTTATGTCTCGGCCCATGCTGGTATAATATAAGTATGGAAAAGACTGCGGGCGTGCCAACGCATAGCCCACGGCGCACCAGGCGCCAGCTCCCAAGCAATGCGAATGCGCGGCGTAGCGCGCGCGCATTGCTTGCGAGCTGGCGCGTGGTAACCCGTAGCGCGTGCGCGATGAAAAAACAAAGCACCACGCACAGGTAAAAACAAGAAAAGCGGCGCGCGTGGCAATGGGGAAAAGGGAGCGGAGCGACACGGCATAATAAAAACAAAAAGAAAAACGTTTGGGAGAGGAGGCACCGCGCGGCTGCTGCTCCTGTTGCCATGACAACGTAAACAGTCGTGTGCGCCACCATTTTGCTTCTGCGTCACCCTGATGTTAGGGCCGTAACTGTAGGGGACCTTGGCGCTAACGTCGAAAGAGCATCTGCTGGAAAACAGCCAATGGCAGCCATGTGGAGATTCACCCCTGTGCCTGCGTCGCAGAAAGTCCGGCGGTGGCGGCGACATCCTGCGTGCAGCGGCCGGCCTCAGACGTCGATCCGGCAATACGATTTTTGAACCGCACATACTCGGGCCGTTCATGTGACGCAAGGAATTCGCTGAAATAATTCAATTTCTCAAGCCAAAATACGTGAGAAAATCGTAAGCTATGACATACATTAGAAGAATTAACTGCTGCGCTAGTTGGTCATCTCAACCTGCCGTGGTTGCTCAGTGGCTATGGTGTTGGGCTGCTGAGCACGAGGTCGCGGGATCGAATCCCGGCCACGGCGGCCGCATTTCGATGGGGGCGAAATGCGAAAACACCCGTGTGCTTAGATTTAGGTGCACGCTAAAGAACCCCAGATGGTCGAAATTTCCGGAGTCCTCCGCTACGGCGTGCCTCATAATCAGAAAGTGGTTTTGGCACGTAAAATCCCAAATATTATTATTGGTCATCTTGCATACTGACAAAATTTTGCGCCAAAAAGCAAAACAAACAAGAAAGACGATGACGCCACGAGCGCCCGTGTTGTCATCGTCTTTCTTGTGTGTGTTGCTTTTTGGCGCAACAGCTTTTCAGTATACGACATACGCACAACCTACGTTTATGATGGCTCTCGGATTGTAATTTGAATACACGAAAAAACATCATTTTGTTTCACGAGAACTAAAATCCCCTTTCTAGCGTTTCTACAATCGACAGACCAGAGAGGGCGTCTGCCATTTGCGCACTCCGGCGCGTAAATATCAGTCCACGGAGCAGCGCGCCCGCTTCGTTAAAAGACTTCCAGATGACGCTCGCCTCCGCCGCATCAAACGCGGCCTCTGCAAGAGGCCGCGTTTCGATGAGAAAGCCTGCCTTTCGCCGTTCGCCGCGAGCATTTCCCCGTAAAGATTACGGTAACGTAAGCTGCAGTTACCGGGAAGCGTGAGAAGCAGTGACGGACCTTTGAATGCTATCGCATTCTACTCTCAAAGGCGAAGCTTAAACGTGCTCCAAATTTTGCTGCCTGTTAGCACGATGGTTAGCCCTACATCCGCGTCTGTGTAGATGACATCTTGCCGTTGTTATAAACGGTTCACTCCGTGCTCTAGAATTCTGGCTGATTTGAGGGCTGAAGACGAGCCTCTTACCTGCTTTATAATCACCCTCGTGCTGGTCAGCTTGCCAGTAACTTACACAATCCCTGGTCTTTCTCACAAACGTTTACATTCGTCGCTGATGCTCACCGCTTTGAAGGCAGCCCTTTCAACCACCATCGACGACACACCCATCCAATCCTGATGGTGGCACGACATGATCCAGCCACTCACGGTCACCAAAAGGAAACCAGTCACGTTAACAACTTTTCCTCGTCCCGCTCGCTTACCACCTCGCTGCCGGCCGTCACCTATGAACCGTTGCTCCTCCACTCTGGTAAACTAGGCGATCCAGCACAAGGAGGCAATGCTGCGTCCCCAACCACCCCACAAAACCCTCTAGTCAATCTGCGGACACGTCGATTCATGCAGGACGCTGACGTTGACAGGAGACCATGACTCTACTTGTCAACACAGGGGCACCTGTAATGAGTTCACACCTTCTCCATCGATTGTGTCTATTGTGTCTCTCTCGCTGAACTTCATGTTATTGAAGGCGACGTCAGTAACTTGTACACAAAGGCATTATTGAAACTTATTTTAGTTTATGGGTATCCCCTTGTGCTAAGCAGATGGCGAGTTTGCATTGATTACCGATACGTGACTGACATCATGCGCAAAGACTTATACACCTAATGCCCCGAATTTATGATGCCTTTGACATCCTCCACGGAAGCACACACTTTTTCTCCCTTTTCCTACGCTCTGAATAAGTGACGATTACCGTTGTAGCCACGGGCAGCAAGAAGAATGCGTTCGTCATAACGAATGCACTGCGCCAGTTCAAGGCTATGCCTTTTGCACTGTGTGATGCCCCCGCAGCATTCGGGTGGGTGATGAGTTCTCTCGTTAGAGACTGCAAGTGATACACTTATTGTTGCTATTGTGATGAAGCAGTTGTCCCGTCGCCTACTCTTGCAAGCCACTGACCCGCCTGCCGTCCACTATTGGATGTTTTTCGCTGAGCTGGCCTTTGCAGGTTACAACGCAGTGAGGTTGATTGTCCGCTTGTGCCTAGCATTACTGACACTGCGAGCAAAATTTCATCAAGTGGGGTATCTCTTGTTGCTCAATGGATACCTTCAGTCGTAGGAATTGCCGGAAATGAAGAGGCTGATAGCCTCGCTTCCACTTGCGCTCATAAGAACTGTGACTGCACATTGGATTGGAGCCAACTTTATTTGTGCCTGCAGTTGGGCGCTCGCGCGCCCCGACTAGGGCGTACGTCATCTTCGAGTTCACCGTTACTCGGCGCCTCGTGCAAGCTTCATGACGCTCGTCTGCTGATTCGTCGCCACCTACTCAAGCAACATCCAGACCAGCGCATCTCAAATGTTGAGTTCACACCCCGTGTTCGCGGTCGAGGCTTCCCTCGTCACGCTAAAGCCCAAATACTCAAGCTGAGAGTTGGGTGCGTGAACGTGCACGAACGTTTATACAGACAAGGACGTGTGGCAAGTCCATCATGTACGTCTTGTGGCTGCTGCGAGACACTTCAGCACCTTATCTCTTTGAGGGTCGAATTATTTTGAAAAAAACTTTCTCAGGTGGTCAAATTACTTTATTGCGGATCTTGAATGTACAAAGTATATAAAGACGGGAATAAATAGTAAAAAATTATTAGGAACAGTATTCTGGTGTCGGCATCACTCAGAACTGCAAGATGTTCAATAGTATGTCCGAGCATGGTACTCCTTGAAACACGGGTCCACGCACAGCGCCTTATCGCAGTCTGCACACCTAAAATGCGTGTCTGTTCTCTTGGAGCGAGGAGTTGTGTTGGCGCACACATGACCTCTCTACGTGCGGCTGCCTTGGGGAGAGGTCTGAGGCACCCTCTCGCGTAAGCGCGTTGCCACGAAGAGCGAGAATACCTCGTGAGCGGTGGCGATAAACAAGGTAAGAGCAGTGCCAATCAAGATAGAAATCAACTTCCGCCGACCCTGCGAGAGCGTGCCGACAAAGAGAAAAATTACCGACGATTACGTTACTTCCTAATGCGAAATTTGAGCGCAGCAAATAAGCTGTTTCACCTTTTCGATAGATTGAGGCAAAGAAATCGAGCAACACATGTATGCGCTATCACAGAATTTTTTTTTTTATTTTTCACACGTATTCCTTTAACAAAGACTCCACTAACAGTTCTTGACAGTCATGAAGGAAGCTTTGTGGTCGGAGAAATAGACTGATATATGTTCGACTTGGTACACCAATGCTTGATTCTCAAAGACGAGATCTATACAAGTGCCTCGCGAGGTTGTCACAGCCGTGGGACGCGTTACGAGCGAGAGGAACGGGATGTTCTCCCGCATAAGTGTTAGGAAATTGCTGTTTGTCTTTATGTGAAGCCGCCACCGATCTGGCTTTCTGATTGCCACCGCACAGGGCGAACGGCAGCGGCAATTTCGGCTCGGGCGGTGCACATATACAGATCCGCCGCCACCGATCTGGCTCTCTGATTGCCACCGCACAGGGGTTGCATTGGAGGAGGAGGGAAGAAAGGAATTAAGTTCGAGCCGGCGCTTTGACAACCGGAGACTCGCAGGAAGAGGGGGGAGGGGGGCGGCGTGTACACCCAGCGGCAAACGATGGGGGCAGAAGCGCGCGCAGCAAGCGGACAACACGATAAAGGGAGGAGGGAAGAGATAGCAGCGACTGACTGATGCAACTGAAGAGCACCCTATCCGCCACACAAGAACAGGGGGGGGGGGACCCTTTCCTCCTCTTTCTGCATGGCGGCGACGGTGTTCTATGCAGTCACGTTATCTTGACTCTCTAGCGGCGACAGCGGCATCCAGCCATAGAGTTTCTCACTACATTACCTAGAGGGAAATCTGGCGCTGCTGCGCTGTGGTATGCATGGGAATGCCGGTATATTGTGGATTCGGATTGGCATCGTTCTCGTAGAGACAGGACACCTTGAAGACGCGCTTGGCAAACACCGTTCCGTCTGTCACAATGATTCGTTTTCTACTAGAACAGCATTTGAAAAGCTGTTTTAGCTTTATTATTACGCGAAAACATGTTTTGTTTAATTATGAGAACTTGTTATTGTGTGTACGACTTCATGTTACGTAAAAAGTATCAGCGGGCCGCTAAAGTTGGAGGACAGACGACAAGGTTCGCGCTCGCTTTGAAACAGTTGGTCGTCTGTTCTTGCTTTTCTTCGCTTGGTCATGCATCGTGAGTGAGTAAAGATGTAATATGCGTGAATGGAAACATTTTATGAACATTTTACTTTAAGAACGCGTTATTTGCGTAGCCATATCCACGTTTTAGACGAATCCTCTTACAACATCAGCCAACACGAGCCTCGCAGACACATATACCGCCATTCCCATGACGGCACGGTGCCCCCTTAAGAAACTCCCATAGACGGTGGCGCCAGATTACCCTCTAGGTGTTATAGTGAGAAACTCTATGCATCCAGCGGTATCAGTCGGTCGCTGCTAGCGCTGGGGGGATGAAAGGGGGGCGGAGCTGGTTACGAGGCCGACGACAACGCCGACGACGACGCGAAACCCAGGAACGGACGCCAAAGAGCTGCGCTCTAAAAAAGCACATTTTGCGCGCCTCCGTTGCGACCACGCGGCGGAACTGAAACCGCAAAAGCGCGTTGGCACTGAGAGCGAGAATACCTCGCGAACGGCACTGATAAGCAAGCTAAGAGCGGCGCCAATCAGAATAGAAATCAACTTCCACCGCCCTGCAAGAGAGTGCCGACAAAGAAAAAAAATGACATTTCGCGCGCCTCCGTTGCGATCACACGGCGAAACCAAAACCGCCAAAGGGGCGTTGGCGCAGTCTGAGCGACGCGCTGAAGCTAGCAATCAGTTCTGTTTATCTCCCCAAGAAAGTAGCACCAATTTCAAACGCATCTTGTAAGTGCTAAGAGGTGGCAGCACCTCCCGGTGAGCACGTATCGTCATTATGGCACGAAATTTCAAACGGAGGGTCGGAACCGCACCCGCATGGCAAAGAACTTGCGGGACAGAAAACCGCCGCCGTACATGTACGGCTCAACCTTCAAAGGGTAAGGTTGACAACTGCTTAGAGAAAGCCTTAGGTGATAGCGTTTTCAAGGTATTTCGTTACGTTGATGATTACCTGATTTTCTGCAATAGGGAAGAATTCGATTCCGCTGCTACCTTAGTGAGTGAGCAATTTAAACTGTGTGGGGGAGGATTAAAGTTTACCAAGTAATTTCCTCAGCGACGCGTAATTCAGTTTCTTGACATTTCCTTGATCTTCGAACAAAATCATGTTGGCAGTACTCCCCAAGATCTTCGAAGCCGTTGCTAAACTTTCAATCCAAGCATTCTAAATTAGTAAAAAACGGAATTGCCATGTCGTGCCTTAAGTCTTCCCTCACAAGATCTTGCATGCACAAAATGAGCGCCAGTTTTAATGTGCAGGTCCGGCGCCTACTAGAAGCAGGTTATCCTAGTGTAGCGGTGGCCACTGTCGCTGAGCGCCTAAAGAAGTCGGTTTCGATAGGGACGGACGTGATTACAGAAAACAGTAATAGCAAAAAAAGAGTAGTGTCTATTCCGTATATTCATTCAGTGTCGCACAGGCTTAAAAACGTTGCTAGTAGATATGTTGTTAATGTTGCTTTCACTGCTCCCAATAAGCTAGGTAAGATATGCGCTGCCGTACAGAATAAAAAGGAGCGGGTAAAAGGCAAAAAACGAACAGATATATGTCCAGTGAAGCACAATAAGAACAAAAGTTTTACTCACTGTCGTATGGGTGTGGTTTATAAAATTCCCCTTAGCTGTGGCCAGTTCTACGTAGGGCAAATGGGACGGTGTATCAATCAGAGGGTAATGGAACATAAAAGGTCGTTAACCGGTGGATCGCCTTCTAATCTTTCGCTACATTGCCGAGATTGTAACTGCACGCCAGAGTTAGATGAATGCGCGATATTGTACAGGCATAAGAATGAAGATACGCGTCTTATGGTAGAGGCATGGCGTATCTACAATGGTGGAAGTGCGTGCGTGAGTCAGCCTTCGATTACTTTACATAAGGAAGAGATTAAGTGCCTTAACAGTTATCTCTCACGTAGACCGGCACGTGTACCCGATTGACACGTGGTGTTACCATTCCTGAGCATGCGCAGATGAGTTTTGTGTCTTCTTTCTTTTCTCGCCTCAGTGCTCCCTTCAGTTGATAGTTGGCGTTCGTGTTGTCTACTTCTCTACTCTTGTGTCCTGTCTGCACGCCTCACTTCTATTTTGCATAATGAATCCTTACCAACTAGCTCAGCTTTCTGTCGTTCTAAGCATCAAAGGGTGTCCTTCATTTGAGTGTCCTGCTTTCACTGCGCGGTGCATGTCGCTAGTGAGAGAATATAATCTCCTTGGCCTGCGATGTACGACACTTGGCGAATGTTTGTACCCCAGTGGTTGTGCGTCTAAACGTGATCAGCCTCATCGCGCTCTAGTTACATTTCTAGAGTTAACTAACTGAGGTTTACGTTTGTAGCGTCGAAACTATTATATTCAGCATTCTGTAGTAACATGGCCTTCAGTGACGGGCGCTACTGTGGGAGCTGTACTTTGTTCTAATTTATTCTTTAGATTTGTCATGTTGATTTTCCTTTTATCTTTCCTCCCCTCTTTCATATCTTGCATTTCTGTGTTGCTGTCACCTCCCTTCGGAAGGGTAGGCAGCCGTTGTGCCCCTTGCCAGCCTGCTCCTCGCTTTCCCTTTCCTGTTAACTTGTATATATGTGTTTAAAACAAATAATAATAATAATTTACTGAACTTCTACAAGTATCGTTTCGCTCTTTCTTATATGACCGTTCTCGGTCTCCGTGTTAGCGTTACGGGTGTCCAACATTACCCCGACAAGATGCGTATAGTTCAACACTTTCCGGTTCCTCACCTAGTCAGAAATGTTCGAAAGTTCCACTGCTTTGTCAGTATAGCCAACATCGCCCGATCACTTATTGCCGAACAAAAGAAGAACGTCTCTCTTTTCTTTTTTGGGGGGGAAGGGTTGTGAATAAGCTACCTGATTTGCCCCTTCCCCCTCCGTAGGGTACATTTATCGCCACCCATTTTGGCACATTTCTACCGGTTAACCCCTTACAGGAGTTCGCACTGCCGCTAGTTGCAGCGACAAAGTTGTAGTCCTCGCCCAACGCCAGCGCGACGAGGAACGTGTCATTGCCTACGCCAGCCTCCTTTTCTTGTCGCTGGATCGGAATTTTAGATAACTGAGTGCAAATGCCTTGCTTTAGTCTAATCTGTGGCGAAATTCTACCCCTACATATATGGCCACAAGTATTATATCATCACAGACCCTTTGTTTGCTCTCGTCAACAAAGGAGGTGCACACTTCTGTCATCCTCTGTGAGTTTTTCGGGTGCATCAAGATGCTAACGGTTAATAACTCCACCTTGTCTAACCTCCTAACACCACTGAGCGTGTAACCGATGGCTTCCTTGTGACTGTTTCGGATAGGGTTAACGTGCGCGCTGAACAGATCTGCGATGACACGTTATGATATTTCAACAGAAGGCTTCACTCTCATGAACCCGACCCCACGCTCCGTCTGTTCGAGCTTTATGACAATATTATTTACTGTCGTAGAACCACTGCCGACGGCCTGGAGCTTCTGCTTGTCCTCCCCACGCGACTTCCTACGATTATTCTCAACGAACTCCTCGATGCTCTAACTGCCGATCATCTTGCAGCATCACACATATACGACCACGTGTGGCGGCAGTTTTTGTGGTATGGTTTTGGCCTATCTATCTATCTGTCTGTCTGTCTGTCTGTCTGTCTGTCTGTCTGTCTGTCTGTCTGTCTGTCTGTCTGTCTGTCTGTCTGTCTGTCTGTCTGTCTGTATGTCTGTCTGTCTGTCTGTCTGTCTGTCTGTCTGTCTGTATGTCTGTCTGTCTGTGTTTGTCTGTGTCTGTCTGTCTGTCTGTCTGTGTTTGTCTGTGTCTGTCTGTCTGTATGTCTGTCTGTCTGGGTAGATTTATCCGAGACCCTGCGTTCAAAAAAATAATCTTCGCGTGAGAACGCGACGGAGTCACATAGCAAAGAATGCTTTCTACAATGTGTAATTGCGGCACACTGTGCTTGAGCCTCCTGAGGCAAACATTAAATGAAATGAAAAATCCAGAAGCCTTACATCAGAGAGGCATGCGTCTGATGCAACGTTACCTTTCTCTGCGCTTTCAGAACCAGGTCTCTGAGGATGCAGTAAAAGGGAAGAGTGATACTCACTGCAGTTTTCATACAGCACGCAAGCCCTGTCACTCCTCCGATACGTTCCAGGTCTGCAGCCGCAAGGTCTTTTGCCGTAACCCTCATACGAACTGGTACTGCATCCTGTCCTGTATACTCCTGGGCACGTACTTTCACTTGTCCCACCGGTGTAGCA
This sequence comes from Dermacentor variabilis, assembly GCF_050947875.1. NCBI lineage: Eukaryota > Metazoa > Arthropoda > Arachnida > Ixodida > Ixodidae > Dermacentor > Dermacentor variabilis. The sequence continues at coordinate 108,719,976 of NC_134575.1, read as the reverse complement.
TGGCCTTCTTTCTTCATTCGGCCGGCTGCAAGCTAATCATCCGAAAATAAAAACGAATAAAAACGAAATAAAAAGGAAATAAGAACTTACTAAGGAAAGGTTGTCTTCTACCATCTGGTAAAATGTATTTTTGTACTGCTTACGCTAATGAAGCTAACTTTTCCACGCAAAAAAGCGTTACCAAGAATGGACGGGCAGAGTACAGTTAAGAACTGTTGTTACGGAAGGACGCATTCTGCAGGAGATTGTTCCATTGTTTAATTTTGTTTGCTTAATATGCAATATTGATGAAACGTATTTGTAGTTATTTTTATTATTTTGCTCTGAAGGCGAGTTTGTGTGCTTGAGGAAAGTGTTAGACTCCCGAAGGTTTTAGCGGCGCTGACGCCGAGGAATTGTTTTATCGACAGAAAGCTCAACCTGTAATGAGGCGCACGAAGAAAACACTTCTGAAACTGTGACTTTTGAGGCGTCTCTTTTTTTTACTTCATTTTAAAATCTCATCTTTTTTATCAGACCGCCAGATTCCTTACATGGCGCTAATTTTCAGCTTCAGGTAGGTAAGCGCTTGACGGTACATATGCAAGACTATATATGCGGTATTCAGAAGGGACAAAGATATACCTATTTACCTTCAGCATGTAAAGGCATGGGTTAATTAGGTTTGCACAAATAAAACCGTCAACAATTACACTATAAACACGGGGAACGCAAATTCGGGGAATTGCCTCTGATTCACGTCATCAACTTATTCCGGAGAACAGTGAAACCAGCGCCGGAAGTTTACCAGAAACTGCGCATAAACATATGCTGCATGAGGACACGGATACCTATTTGTCATTTTCTCGGGGACTGCATTTCACCTGCTAACAACTGAAGTAATCGCTCAGCGCAAGACGCGACTGTGGTATTGGAACCTACTGGAATGCTATCGATGGGTCTATGCGTTGCCTGTTGTCACTGAAGGTTATACAATATAATTTCATACGCGACGCGAATTGTGCAGTACTTTCTGGAAGACGCGGCCACGAGCGATTATTCTGAAAACTTCGATGACTCCTTGATAAAAGCCGACGCCCTTCCATTGCAGATCACATTTCGATGATCGTAGAGTGTATTCGCCGCTATGGTTGTGTTTGAGTGTACCTTGCTTTTGTGGGCATAGGTTCGCCCCAACAAAAGTTATTCACAGTTTCGCTGCTGTGTTTTTCATGCTCACTACTACGCGACATCTCGTGCCGTTGCTAGTCTGTTCATCTACCGAACGCCCCCGCAAAGCCGCGACCTGATCCCGAACCGCGAAGAATACCCCAACGTAGCAAGGGACCAGCGAGCTAGCCTCAGACTGTAAGGACTGTCCCTTCAGCACGGACTTCCCCCTGAAACGACCAGGAAGATCGAGGCCATCTGAACAACCAGAATGGCAGCCCCAGCGTCCTCCATCGTGCTTCAAGAAATCAGGGAGCCACCTACCTTCGTGGAGCTTCGCTGGATGATCCGAAAGCCTAGCTCGAAACCTTCGAAAGGACCTCAACCTTCAACAACTGCACCTCTGCGTATAAGCTACGCCATGTGTACTTCTCCTTGGAATATGCCGCGAGGACTTGGTTCAAGAACCGGGAGTCCGTCCTGACAACGTGGGACCTGTTAACTACCTGGGGACCATCGCGAACGTTTTCCGAAAAGAAATAGCGGAACTTATGCTGGAAACCGTAGGGCAACTGCCCAATGAGACCTACGTCATCTACACGGAAGAGATGACGCATCTTTTCAGGCACACCATCCCGAAAACCTCCGCGAAAAAAAAGGCACACTTCCTGATGCCAGTCGTAGAGCGTGAGATTGAGCAACTCACCGAAGACCCTAGCTGACTTCTCGACGGAGACAACGACGATTGAGAAAATTTTTGAAAGGCACACTAGACAATATAACCGCCATATGCTCACGACACAGTGCGCCCTCTAAGCAAGGGCTCCGACGACCTCCGAGAGACCATCACGGCCATTGTGCGCGAACAACTGCGCAAGATATTGTCTTCATCGCAACCCCATGTGTCATCCGTCCCCGAGATGGTCAAGACAAAATACAGTGATCATTTGTAGTTCCTCAGGTTAAGGTGCAAGCGCCCCAACTCCAGCCAGAAGCGATAACGTACGCTCCCGTGTCACGCCGCCGTCTCACGCCACCATGGTCTCTCTCCACGCCCGCGCCAGGGCACCGCAGCGCCGCAATTCCGTCATTCACCACCACCGCTGCCAACACGCCCAATCGTCGCCCAGTGCAGCGTTCCAAGGAAGGCCGGCGTTTGGCGCGCCCGCGATCACCGTCCGGTCTGCTATCACTGAGGAGAAGCGGGCCGGATCATGCGAGTTAAAAAAAAAACGAAGTTGAAAGCTTCATAGGTTACGCTAGCCTGCCACTGTCAAAAGCGGAAGCGAATTATTTTACCCCGGGGAAACAGGAGAAATGGAGTTACGACAAAATTTCCGCCTTACATATGCGGTAGGCACTACAAAGGGGTAAGCGACCAACTACTTGTGTTGGCTGGCCAACTTAAATGATTTATCAGGTCGCCTAGCGCGATGGAATCTCAGACTCCAGGAATACAACATCAACGTGGTGTATACCTCCAGGAAAAATGATTCTTCCGACGACTCCCTGTCGCTCGCCCCTATTCACCCGCCAACGCAATACGAACTGGACAACGACACCTTCCAGGGAACAACTGCCGACAACTTCGCCGAACAGCCACGAGTAGACCCGAAGGCCTTGCGGAGTACTTTCGAGAACGCACGCGGGCACCAGCGATTACTCTGGAGACTTCGATGACATGTATAAAATCCGACGCCCTTCACCGGCAGATCAGATTTCGAGGATCGCTGGCTATATTCGCCGCTATGATTGTCGTTTGAGTCTAAGTTGCTTTTTCGGCACAGGTTCGCCCGGTAAAAAGTTATTCCGTGTTTCTCTTCTTAGTTGTTCCCTGTCACTACTACGCGACGACAGCGAAACCTATGCACTGACAGTCTTTAAATGAGATTACTGCCTGGTGAATACGGCGATTATATGGACAGGCCGCTGTATGGGTGAATGCGTCGAGTCTCAACTATCTGATTTAGAGAAAGGCTGCGAATAGTAAAAAATGACAACAACCTCAAATGGGCCTGTTTTTTTTCCAATTGTAGAAGCGGGTGCAAAATTTGTGACACGGAATACTTTCTTGGACGCACTTGTACGTTTTCGGGGCAATGGATCTAAAGTAAAGCTATGCTACGGCTGTCCCTATGCAGATAATGTGCATTGCATATAATAGAGCATCTGAAGCTATCTAAAACGTAATTCTGGTTATGTTGATAATAGTTACTTTATGAAGGCGAAAGCTTAATTGGCTATATCCCCGATAGTCTGAAAAACGCAGCGTGCGGTACGGAATCTCGTGTGAGCTCGCCTCGCGCGGACATGCGTTCGTGGCACTGCTCGTGTGTTCGCCGTCGTCTTCTACCGCAGCAGGCTTTGATGACACTCATTAGGCCAAAAAGGGCAAAGTTAATTAGGATATAGTTAAGTCAGACACTCAAACTCATGACCTCTAGTGGGAATCGAACCGTCCAGCTTTTACGGCAGTCGAACCCACGACGTTTGGTGCTAAGTCGAAGGTAATTAAGGCCGAGGTAACAAATATAGAGTTAAGTGCTCTAACCCACAAATCTCGAGGTTAATTAGGCTGTAGTTAATTAGCGCACAGTTAATTAAGGTAGCGTCATGAAAGGCCTTGAACGCGCGAACATTGGTGGCAGAAAGCAAGTTATAAGAAGTACCAACACATCCGAATAAGAATGTAAAGTAATTTAATGAATGTCTCTTGAGCACGGAGGCTTTCCCCATCAATCTATTTGGCGTACGCTGAAGTGACTGTCGATTTTTTGCCGAACCAGGTCACCCGATCTAGCTTTCCTTTCATGACTGCTACCGAATGCAAGCAAGCTAACCGCTTTATACATCGCCAAAAGCAATACTGTGATTAGGTTCTGCACCATACCTTGCTATCATTTCGTTATACAGGGTGGTAATATTTAAGAATTCTGGCATTTTCAAATATAGCCTGTTGTAGATAACGTTGTTTTAATCCTCAAGATAAATTGTTCTGAGAGGTAGACCTTAATTACACGAGAAATAGAAACTCACACTCAACTATTGAAGAAAAATAAATAATTACATTTTGAAATAATTACATTGTGGAACATATTGCAATTTTCGAAATGTAGCTGGTGAGTTTGCAAACCGTATCTACTTTTAATGAATATCTAGAGTGACGCTAGCTTGAAGATCACCATCATCATCATCATCATCATCATCATTATTATTAGCCTGGTTACGCCCACTGCAGGGCAAAGGCCTATCCCATACTTCTCCAACTACCCCGGTCATGTACGAATTGTGGCCATGTCGTCCCTGCAAACTTCTTAATGTCATCCGCCCACCTAACTTTCTGCCGCCCCCTTCTACGGTTCCCTTCCCTTGAAATCCAGTCCGTAACACTTCATGACCATCGGTTATCTTCCCTCCTCATTACATGTCCTGCCCATGCCCCCATTTCCTTTTCTTGATTTCAACTAAGATGTCATTAGCTCGCGTTTGTTCCCTCACCCAATCTGCTCTTTTCTTATCCCTTAGCGTTACTCCCATCATTCTTCTTTGCATAGCTTGTTGCGTCGTCCTCAATTTGAGTAGAACCCTTTTCGTAAGCCTCCAGATTTCTGCCCCGTACGTGAGTACTGGTAAGACACAGCTGGTTATACACTTTTCTCTTGTGGGATAGTGGCAACCTGCTGTTAATGATCTGAGAATGTCTGCCAAACGCACCCCAGTCCATTCTTATTCTTCTGATTATTTCAGAATCAGAATCAGAATCAGAATCCACTTTATTTCCAACACACTAGTTGGGGGCCCCCAGGCAAAAAGCTGTCGCAGACAGCTTGACGGGACCTGG